>NC_080638.1:54852451-55158105 GCF_027579445.1 Ammospiza nelsoni | reverse complement strand
AAGGGGGGAACCTGTCTGAGGCAGCCAGGCTTCTCTGAGGTACCAGAACCTGTGTGGTCTTTAGGCAGGATGAACCATCTCCTGCTTTCAACTTCTTTTTAATAAGTGTCAGTGGTTTTACAGTGAATGGGTAAACATACCTTTCATTTAATTATATAAGCATTTAGTAGGTTCTGTTTCTCACCCATATACCCTCAATTATGGAAGTAAGAAAGTTAACATCCTGCTTGCTCCCTTCACTAGGTGGAATCTCAGAGAACAGGCTGAAAGCTTTGAAAGGTAGAAGAGTAGAGGTGCCCAAAAGTGGAAATGGACAGGCAGCACTAGCCAAGGCATGAGCAATGTGGTGTTCTTCCTCTGTGAAAGGTGATTGAAGCATTAAAGTAATGGAATCAGTTCTGAAATTAAATAGGGGGGAAATGAGGAGTATTAGAAGGAATAGTAATTAGTCCATTGTTTGTAGTGATGGTTAAACTAAGTATTGTTTATATCAGTGGGACCCAAATGAAAAGGACTGTGGTCCCCCCCAGCATGGCCTCCTACACTGGGTGCTGAGAGCTCTCTGACTGCACCAACACTCCTGGAACCTGGAGGAGCAGCACATGTACCGTGGAACATGATGGCTTGGGCCCCTTGGACAGAATTTTCTTGGATGAGGAAAGCAAATACCAGTCACCTTATGGTGTCAAAGAGAGAGGGCAGCACAAAAGGAGACATAACGCCAGGGGTGGTTGCAGGAGACAAAGAGCTGGTCTGGGAGGAAGTGAAGATGAAGGGCAAGCTTGTGGGAGGACATAAAAGGCTGTGCTGTTTGCATGGCAGAATATGGAAGATCATGAATACTTGGTAATGAGAGGAGGATTATATTTCAGGGAGGCTCTGCTTTGAAAAAATTGAGTTATGAAAAATGACTGGAAGGTGCTATCATTATTACCAGTCAATATCCCCACGCTTGTTTGGCAAAAGCTCCCAATACTTTCCTGCCAATTCCTTATTCCACAGGTAACATTATGGAAGGGCATGGACAACCCAAAGTATTATTCCATGTATGTTTTATCTGACAATTCTGGACTTAAATCCAGCATTAAAAGTAAGCATGGACATGGAGCTTACCATGTCTCTGCTTATTGTTTCTACTTTCCTCGTTATTTCCCCACCAATTTCCTACTCTTACTCATTAATGCTCACCTAAAATTAGGCTGGAAGTTTCTTAAAGAAAGACCCAGAATCTGACATGTCCTGGAAAGTACTTTTAATATTTTTGGGTCTGGTAAACAGGGAAAAAAAAAATCTCTGCAAGTGGATTTTCTCCCACCCTGGGAAATCAGCATTCCATATGTTCATAGCAAACAGTGATGGGGCAACTTCATGTTTACTTTAGTTGGTGTAAACTCATTTGTCAATGCAGCAGCCCACTGTGTGTCACATGTGAGCATAATAATAGTTTGATACTAACTTGATTTGCAGTAATAAACACCCTGAGAGATGGCCTAATGCTTCCTCATATAAATAGGAAGCCTTTTGAGATTACTGCCTACATAACAGCAAGTGATTTATAGATAAATGGATGAGGTGGGATGTTTTTCCAACCAAGAACTTTTAGAAAGATTGTGGGTTTGCCATTCAGTGGGTAGATTAATAAAGAAGTGTTAGAAATTAAAACATGGCTAGCAGCTTCTTATGAGGCCAAGAATTCACATTTCATTCAAAATGCCACTATTGTGTGCACAAAATTTTGATTAAATCCAAATTTAGCAATTTAGCAGGAGTGAGATTTGTATCTCAAATGCTTTATCTAAGCATGCATTTCAATGTCCCTGAGCACTACAGAGGTTACATACCAATTTAATGTGTAATACTGCTTTTCACCATTTTCCTTGTTCTGACTTAACATCTTGTTCATTCCAGAAGCTAACTGTGTAAATTACATTATACAAATAAATGTAGTTTTTCCCTTTTTGGGAGAATTTTTCAAGTCAATCTCTGTCTGTATTCAGTGGCACAATAGCAAGCAGCAGATTACCAATTTTCTGGTTTCTATTTCAAATTTTCAGTTTAACTGTTAAACACATCAGTTCTTCTAATAACAGTTTTAGAATAAGGAGACCTTAAGGCTTTGCACAGTTCCAGGCTGGTTCTGTGGGTACAATTTCCTGTGCTTCAGCAGCTACAAAAAGGAAAATATGTGAAGAGCAATGGTTGTGCTGCAGAGATGGTGTGTGAGTTATCAAGCAGATGTGTCCTGGGAGATCCATCCATCCCTGCATTGAGACCCTGATAGGAAGGAGAAGCTTCACCTCTGGCCCTAAAAACATCAGGAAAAGCTCATTGGAAACAACAAGGAGGTACTTCTGCAGCCCTGGTGTAGATTATACTTTGTCATGACTTTCCACTCAGGAGTCCCAGCAGTGTGCTGAGATGAGAGCTGGAGATCAGATGATCACAGAATAGTCAGGGTGGGAAGGGACATCTGGAGATCATCCAGTCCAACCCCCTGCCAAGGCAGGGTCACCTGGAGCAGGTGACAGAGGAACATATCCAGGTGAGTTTGAATGTCTCCAGACAGGGAGACCTCTCTGGGCAGCTGTTCCAGTGCTTTGCCATCTTTACCATAAAGAAGTTCTTCCCCATGTTGAGGTGAAACGTTTTGTGTTTTAGTTTATGGCCCTTGCTCCTCTTGCTGGGTACCACGAAAGAGAGCCTGGCACCATCCTCTGACACTCACCTTTGAGACATTGGTATGGATTAATGAGATCTCTGAGTTTTCTCTAAACTAAACAGACCCAGCTTCCTCAGTCTACTCATTAAAGAGATGCTCCAGTCTTCTGCTGGACCCTCTGCAGTAGCTCCTTGTCTGTCTCCTGTGGAGTCCAGAACTGGACACAGAGATGTGTGCATGAGAAATGAGTCCACCGAGTCCTCTTTTGCAATCAGCTCTCCCTATAGTATTTCAAACTTCAGGAGAGCATGGTCTCATGGTTACTTTTTTATCTCCTCACAATCAATTCTCCTTTCTCTCTCTCTCCCTGTTTTTAGCTGACTTTTATTAAATGCTAGCCACCTTTTACTCTACCATGAAGTTTCACGCTAAACCCTGGAAGCTAACACTCGAAATCACTCACTTTTTCTGAGCATTTCAGCCAAGCAGTTCATATTTAAGATTAGCTGCTATGCATTAAGTCTGCTTCAATAACTTTATAATTGATTGCAATGCTTAATCGTGATAGCCATCAGAAACCTTGTAGCAACTTGATTTTTCATGTTCACCAACCAGCTGTTTTTTCAGAGTTGGCAGGATTACGTGTCCTGGCCCATAAAACCATGAGAAAGGAAGTGATTACTAATTATTTGACCATCTATCAAGATTTCCTGGGCTTTTGCTGGTTCAGGCTACTGAACATACAGAGTCAGAGTGTGACTTTGCCCTGACGTAGCATGGTCATTTTTAGCAACATCTCCTATTTCCGGTTTTCTGTCCTTGGAATATAGAACTTTCCAAACAACAGCGGGGAATGGTGACATAGTTGTGGGCAGAGAGCTTGGTCAAAGTGGTCCAAGTAAATAAACTGACTTATTTCACATCACACTCTTGTCAGACAGAGAGATAACAGGCCAATTGTCTGTGCCCTGAAGCCCTGGAGCTCTACAGGATTCAACAAAGATCTTTGCTGGATGCCTCAAGGGTGCTGGAATCCTGTCATCCCAATCTGACCCTTCAGTGGGAATAAGAAATTCACATTTGCCACAGAAAGAATTGAATGCATTGAAATCCCAACTTCACTGGGCCCTGGTCATAAAGATCCATTCCAAAACATACCCAGGAAGGAAGCCACACCCCCTGGGAGATGCAAGTGTAATTATTCATGCACAGACAATCCTCATCAGAGAATGTCCCCAGCACAGCAGCTTCCTGCATGACAGGATTAATTGACAACTGCCTGTTCTAATTGTGATAACTTCATATCTCTCAGCAAATGATTGCCATTAAGATTCCTTTTTTCTCACCCTGAAATTCTTTTCTTTATACTCAATTGCCAGGATTATCATTTCCCTTCTATGCTAATAATTAATCATTTCGTGTAGAAATAATCAGCTGGCATAAACAAACATAATTGTCATTATCTTGCCCCTTTCTTAGCACCTTTTACTGCGTGGAGTCTCATCTAATTTCACTTTTAAGTGCTTAAAACCGGGATTTGGGCTGGTGAACACCAAGCACAAGAGCCTAATGGGATCTGCAACAGTGGCAGTGGAGGAGAAGCACATTAATTATGTACATAAACATGTAATAATGAGGCTTATCTGTACTCAGAAGTGCCGCTGAGGATACTTAGCAGGCAGCTTTGGCCAGGCAATATCTCCCCTGGCCACCATTCTTCTGATCCCATGTGGAAGCTGAGGAGATGCGAAGGAATACTGTGGCTTGAGAGAGGGTTTATTTATTGCTGTGGTGTTTAGTGCTGCTGCAAGACAGGGAATGATATCTCAGCCTTTTCCTGCCCCGTTGTGCAACGTGCCCCGCATCAGGTCGCGCAACGCCGAGGCCTGGCAGGGCCTGCCTACGGAGGAGGCTGCGGAGCAGGGCTGCAGGATGTTGTTGGTTGGCACCTTCCCATGGGTTCCCTGTGATGTGCAGCATCGTGGAGTGGGAGGGAGGTGCTGGTGTGAAGCTCACAACGCCAGTGGGAGTGCGCGAGATATGCACCGGCTGAGCGTGTCCCGACAGGAGAGCCCTGGCAGGGCACGCTGAGGGGGAAAGGGGCACAGCCTCTGCCCTGCCAGCCTCTGAGAGCTGGGCCCCACTTGTTACAACCTCCTGGTGTATCAGTGGCAGACTTGGACATCAAGGACCAAATCTTTTGCCCCTGAGATTTGAATCAACTCTTCCCAAATGGAGCCACGTTAAGTAGTGCTGTGTGGTTCACACTAGACGTTTTGCTGCCATGGTTCAGGATTCTTCTCAGCTACACTTTCGAGACACAGGCTTCTGCCTCTTCCCATTCAGCTGATCACAGGTAAACAAATGTATGTATAATGAAGTCTCTAAAGTAATTTCCAGATAGACACTTTGCAAAATAATAAATCTGGTAGTACGAGATTTTATTCTGACTCATGGACTATCTAAGATGGCAACGTTTGAGTCCCACAGATTCATTTGTATGGGACTTTACATATCTTATAAGCATTCTACATTAGTAGCTTTTCCAAAAGAGCCACTAAAATTAAAGTGCTGCTAGAAACATGCAATCAAACACCACTGTGTCATAAAACATTGTTAAAGAATCATGGAAGACTAGTCTTACTAGTCTAGAAGATGATTATACTGCTGATAGAGTCCACTTGGAAGACACAAACATATCAGCTGTGCTTCTGATAATATATGCTGCACACATTTGATCAGTTCTTTATAAATTTCTTGTTTTCACCCACCATGCAATTACTTCAGGTTTATCTCAGTGATCTAACAAATTGCGTTGCTGGGAACTGAAAGGATTTTGTTTCTTAACTGCTGTAATAGGTCGTATGGAGGGATGAGCATTGGTGCCTGGAGAAGGTGATTACCCCTGTGGGTGCATTTGATCACTCTTTGGGTCCCTTAGTGCTTTGTGTAAGTGGAACTGGGCTCACTTTGTCTTCTGTGCACCAGGGATGCATTTACCTCCTACTTATCTCACTACTTGAACAAGCCTTAAAAATGGAGGAATCTTCCAACTAGATCACAATCCTTTTGGAAGAATTCCAGTTGATCACACTGTTCAGAAGACTGCAAATAAAGGAACTCTGATGCAAGGAGGGGTTTAATTTCAGATGAGGGACTTCATTATCACTCACTGCTGAACAGCAAAATCCCTGTATGAGGCAACTGAGACATGCTACAGTATAGTAAATCTAAGTTAAGATGTGCAAAACTGGAGATATTTACCTTTTTAAGTAGAAGGAACAGATCCTGAAGCCTTGTTGGACATGATTAATTCAGCAAATACTGATCAGACACAGTCAGTGTGTCCGGGGGTCAGGCAGCCTTGTCAGATGTCAACAGTTTATTATGTCAACATTCAGTAGGAGAGCAAGCACATGCTGATTTTTCAAATAATTAACAGTGCCCTTCCATGACAAACGTTTTAGAAGAGACTCTCCAAACAGAAACTTCATATTTTCAGCCATCAGTAGAAAAGAAAGTGATTGCATTCAGGAAAGAAAAGCTGTAGCTCAAGTCAGACAGGAACTTGGACATGTTAGTTGTGCAAATCTCTGCTTTCTGCAGTGTTAAGAGAAGTGCTGACATAGGCCAAGTAGTCCCTATCCCTTGGCAGTATTAGCTGGATCATTAGGAAAAAGAAACAAAGCGGAAGCTGGGTGTTGTCTTTCAAGTGAGGAAAGCTGTAGAATTGATGTAATGTTTGACTTTTAGAGGAAGCATTCAGTGTCTTCTCCGTGGAGAGGAGCAGAGCTTCCAGCACCAGCATTCATTCCCAGAACGTCACTGCAACTTAAAACATTCAACACTGGAAATAAATCCAACATTTGTGCAGCAGTTACAAGTGTCACATTATTGATTGTGCCTTTATGCTGTTCTATGGTCACTGCTGGAACTTTGTACAACAGGATGGTCCAGACCCTCAGGAGCCTCTCTGACACTCAGGTGCAGGCTGGGAGCTTGTGCACTTTTCTGCTGTGGCATTTGATCCAGAGGTGATTCTGCAGGGCAAGGAAAACTACAGCCTGACCACTTGCACTATTACACTGAGGCTGGAAAAGAATGGGAGCCACTGCCATTTCCTAGCACAAAATAAAATGCCACTTTATATTCTAATTAAAAACTGATAGTAAATAATATCACAAGCTTTTCTGCACAAAAAACCACAAACAAAAAAACAGCAAAAAAACAAAAAGAAAAATAAAAAGCCCAAACCAAAACCCAAAAGTAACTTTATCCAGTTTCCACCATGCCATTTCGATGTGTACTGTGTATAAAACACCAAGCACAGATCTGCAGCTGATCCTCACAGGCCAGATCTCCCAAACTGCAGCTGGATGTAGCTGTGGAAGGGTACCTGCACATCATGGGTGTCTGGAGCTGCTTGAGGAGTTGTGAGCTGTACCCACAGTTGGTGCTGGCAATGGAATGAGTGTGTTTGCAATACCCAAAGCCCTGTAGGGCTGCTTAATCTGCAACCCTTTACTGAGGATTGCTGGATGAAAAGAAGAGTGTATGGGATCTTTTCAGGAATGATCTGAAGGAGAAAAATTAGGATGTTTCAAAAAACGAAGCTGCCTCTGGGATGTCTAGCATACTTCAACTAATGAAAGACAGTATCTGCTGCTCATAGTAACTGAAACAAATAGGTAGAAACAAATAGGATCAATTTTATTCCTTACTAATATTTAGATTTTACTTTTGAGCAATAACTATGCAAAACTGAAGAGTTACTACACACAAATAGATTCATCATAAGACTGGGAGTTATCACAGAGAGTATAATTATGATTATTAAATCCAGCATGAAGCAAAGGGTGTAGTAGATGAACAAGACAACACAGAATCTCCAAGGTGTTACTGAAGTTCATCTCCAGCACTGAGTCAAGAGCTGAAGTTTCTGGCCTTTGTTGGGTGGTTCTTGCCACAGCACCCTCTACATTTAAGTTAAGTCAAGTTTCTCTTAACACTTAGAGACTGTTAACAGTTCCTGAATGAAATTCTGATATATATAAAAGAGATCCAGTTCTTTCTCAGATAAAAATTAAATTTGCATTCATATGTCTGCCATTAAAACACACTGGTTTATTTATAAGGCAAATCACAAATTTTCTAAAAAGTTGCAGGAACATTCTTAAGTAAGATGAGATATTAACAGGATATATATATATATTTCTGTAAAGATTTGTCAGAAAGTAGCTAATACTGCTTAATTCTTAATTTAAACATGACCCAAACCGTTTCATTTTAGCTTCTAACTAAAAGTCTTCTTTCTGGATAACATCTCAAAATGTTGTACTTAGTGTCTTTAACTGGCTTATATGCAGGACCAAAATGGTTGGCTATTTTCTTCCCTCTCCTTCAGTTTTACTGTTGAGACCTATTATTTCAGTAGTTCACATTAGAATATAATTTTTTGTTCAAAAGAAAAAGTATTTTTGTACTACAGATGGATATTTTAGAAATGTAAGATGTTTTATTTAGAAATTTTTCTGTAAATCAAATGGGCCTTTATTGAAAAGTATGAAGAAAATATTGATGCTTCTGTCTGTGCTGCAGTCAGTCATTTTGATACAGAAATAAAGAATGGGTGCTGTTGTGAATAAATGATGGCATCTGAGAATAATTTAAAAATAGAAAATATTCTAATGCCAGGAAAGTCAGTTGTGGAGAAATTTATCAAGGGACTTCCTGGTTCAGTGCATCAACACTCAGACTATTGAAGAGGCAAGATAATAGTTCTGAACACCATAGGAAGAAGACTCTGTGCATGATTTTACTCCTGATTGTAAACATTTTCAGAAACAATACTTTGCTACATACATCATCAACTTTATGTATTTACAAATAAGACACCAAAAAAATACTACAAATTTGATGTCTGATTTTTGATGTTAGATCTTATTTATTTAATTCTGTATTCATTTTATTCAATCTAAATCATGTTCATTGCTATGTAATATCAATAATTTAATAATGAGGCAGCTTAGTTGTGATTTTTATGACCACAGTGAAGATGTGCACTACTCTTCACATTAATCAAGTATTTTTACCATTTTGTTTTTAACTGGAGTGTATGCAGCATTTTCTCAGACTGCATGTACAGCCCCCTTGTTTTGGTGTGATCTGACATGCAGTACACCTTGGGAATCTTTTAATACCAGCAGGCTCAGCAAGTAATCATTTCTCCATGATAAGAATAGCTGTGGGAAGGTTGAGTGGTATAAAAAGGAAAAAGAAAAAACTATCTGCACTTCAAAGATTCCCTTCAGATGCAGCAGATAGAAAATCCACACAGATCACTGCAGAAGCTGTAGGTGAAATTAAAAGTTGCCATCTCCAATATATGCATTTGCCTGAAGTATTCCCTACATTTACATATTCTAGGGCAGACACAGCTGTACACGTACATATCACCTTCTTTATTGAGTCTGCAAGAGTTGGGACTTTAAACTGGGGTCTGTTAACAGTGAGATCCCATTTACAGTCCAAAGAATGATGTGTCCAGCATGTAGCAATCTTGATTATATTCCGGTCAGGATGTGGGAAAGATGCTATTAGAAACAAAACAATCAATTCACTCAGGCAGTCCCACAAACATGCTTTATGGCATCTGCCTCCTACTCATTTCAAGTGAGGGTTTACAGTGACACATTGGTGAAGATTAGTACACAACTGCAGGCAGATGCCCATGACTGATTCAATTGTTTGCACTGACACTCACAATTGCTGTAATTGCAGCTGGAGTGATAAAAGTCATTGCAAAAAAACAGACCAAGTGAAATCAACATTGTTCCTCAGAGGTTTTATTAGCTGAAACCCAGAAATGCACAATCCACTGTTTTTCCTTGGTATGAATTCAGCACAGCATTTCCATTTGCTATGCCTGCAATACTGTCCTCAGTGGTTTAATGTCAGAACATTCAAAAGGCCTCTTTAAAATCAGAACTTGTAGCAGGAACAGCCATGCATTCCAGCCTCACTCACTTAAAATAATTTATTTCCAGAACAGTGATTAAAAAATAAAGGCAGCAAATGATTTTTAGACAATCAGTGTGATCCTAAATAAAGAATCTTTCTAAGCTGCAGCTTTCCTGCATGCCCCAAGCAGCACCACCATTGTTTCTTTCCTCTCTTCCTCCCATAATGGCTTAACACCATGAATGCTTCAAGCTGGTATTGCTGATGAGCAGTGACCATCTTCTCCAGCCCCTGGAGAAAGAGGGAATGGATGTTTAGAGCCAGGCAGTATCCAAAGCCTTCCTGAGAACAGATCCCCTGTAGCCTGCCAAGCCAGTTCTCAGGCAGTGCTGGAGACTTCCTTCAGACCGCCTACACTGCTGGGGGTTCAGTCCAAAGGAATTGTGAGATGATCCATGGAGGAGCTGAGGATTTAACACATTCACTCCTCACTTACAAAAGAAAAGTGACTTTTGCAAACTTATTTTAATGAAAATGGAAATCCCTTTGTAGCATAACTCATATTCTAAAGGTATTTTAGCATTGCCATCCTGACTACTGGAAAACTTCCATTTAAATGCTCAAGACTGTGATTGTATCTAGTCCTCCTATATCAGATAAAACCAAAGAAAACCCCAAAACTTTAATGGAAAGCAAAAAGAAATTTGCCTGATTGCATTCTTCATTAATTTATACCAGTATAGAGAAAATAAAAAATTCCAGTTGCAGTCCCCTCTAACATCTCTCAAATGGGACACACAAGTGGTCAGATAACCACTGATGCAGCAAAACCTTTAACTACATTTTGTGCTAATTTTAAGAAATAAAGGAGATAATCTCCTCCCAGTATTTAAATTTGGATTAGACTTGCCAATATATTGGAGATATCTAAATCAACAATGTATTGCATCAGAAGGAGCTCTGAGAAATGAAAGGCAAGTGTTTTAAATGTTTCCAGTTCCAGCACAGCACTGGAGAAGGTCAAATGCCCCAACAAGTTCCCTTTAGAGGGACTTGCCAGATCTGATGCTCTGAACAGGAGGCACACACACACAGGGCCAGGGACACACACTGAGGATGATGGCAGCACAGAAGGGATTCGTGCCAGGCACAGCCAGGAGCCGCCCCCTGGCCTGAGGAACAGGGAGGGAGGCTGTGGCACTGCAGCCCTGGGCACAGCTCTCTGTGACAGAGCTGCCTGCAGGCCTCCTGTGGAGTGCAGCTAACTCTGCTCTGTGACAAATGTGAATTTCCCATGTGGCTGATGATGTTACACCAGGAGATTGTCCAGCTTAGGGTGCTCCATCAAAGCCAGGAGGAGAGGGCAGCTGGAGGTGCTGCAGGTGGCACAGTGGCCCCTCCTGAATGGCTGTGGTGGCCGTGCAGCTGTCCTGGGAAGGGGACACTCCTGTGCTGGGACACAGCACCCTGAGAGCCAGGCCTGGCCAGTGTGCCTGATAAAAGGCATTTCCTCTCCAAAGCAGACAAGACAGAGGAACCTTTTATTGCAACAGGCTGATGAAACATCACATTGTTGCTTTCAGTGGTTTTATTTAGTAGCTTTTACATTCCCAACCAAGTTCAGAACTTCATAGTGGAATGCACAAAAAAGCATTTCCAGGTTCAGGCAGAAGGAATAATAAACATTAGCCCCACTCTACAAAGAAGGATTAAGTAGTCAGAGTCACATCAGGAACCAAGACAGGGACAGCAGATGAACCCAGATGTCCCGGGGTGTACTAGGGCTTAAATACAAGATCCCTCTTCATGCTTGTGCTGATGATACATTTCAGTACTCCAGCACTTAAGAACAAAATCTTACCTTTCCTACTGCTTTTGTCTAAGGAAGTCAAGAACCTCCTTCTGTCCTGTAGCCTCTGCCTGTAAGTAGAAACATGAATAAATTCTGTCATCCTCTGCACCAGGACATGCAAATACTCACTTGTGGGAATTAAGACTACGTTACCACAAAATCATTAAAATCCAATTTAAATTTTAATTCCTCCAACATAGAGAAAACTCTTGCTCCAACTATTTACTACTTCACAATAGCACCAGATTTGAGTTTGTAACAAATTCTAATCCAGTTTATAGTCCAACATATATTTTTCCCAAATAAATATTATCCAAGAGCACGTGTCATTGCTCAGCTAGCACACCAAGGGAGCACAGCTGTATGGACACTTACTACTTGTAGGGGATTCCTGCCATCATAACCAGTTTGCTCCAGGTCTGCACCAGCCAGGTACCAGGCATACAGCCCATCCAAATCACCTTTAGCTGTAAGGCTGGAAAAAGAATAATTAATATTGGTTCTAAATCTTTCAGTTAATTTCAGTGAGCTCCTGGCTCCTGTCAATGAGCTCAGCAGGTGAAGGCTGAACCAGGCTCAACATGGTTGCCAGGGTAGAGAGGTAAGGAACACTATTACAACAGCTTTGAATAGCTGAGCAAGCAACACAGCCTGATGAATCAGTTCCTTAAATTATTAGGGCTGTGCTATAAGTACTTACAACAGGCTAGTTTCACATAGTGGGTGTGACTATGACCAAAGGGGAAAAAAAAGTCATGCAGTTTCATATTTCACAACACAATATTTATCTCATGAAATGAGTTGGGGAGAGGGCAATGGCTAAATCAAGATGCAGCTGAGTGAGAGCACAAGCAGATGTGCCAGCAATCCACAGGACTTATTTAAAACCCCTGAGAAAGCCCCTTCATGAGTTTGCATAACTGTGCTTGCTATTAGTATTAGACATTAAGTTCATTTATGTGATATTATTTGGACAGTAACACAGCTATATTTGAGTTTCACAAAACACTTTGTGGGATTTAAATGGGCAGCAAACCGAAAAAAGAATAAAGGTCTTTTCAAAGATGACCTCTGTCTGCCACATATAATAAGCAATAGAAAGGATCAGAATGAATCCTATATAAAGAAGTGAGTTAAAGTTCTCAGAGGAATGCACACCAGGTAATTTCTTTGCACACCTGCTGGTGGTCGCATCCACAATATGTAAAGTTGATTTTTAACTCTCATTTTGGTAAAAAGGCTAAGAGCATATGCAGAATCATGCCAGTCTGTACCAAGCCTGAAGACGGGCTGAACTGAGGGGAAGATTGGGAGGATGACCTTCAGACTTTTCAGGATACCAACATCTCTGAGGCTTCAGACCTGAGCTTGCCATGAGCTTGCAGATTGTTTCAGCAGAACCCTGCTGATAATCATCAGGTGAGGTTGAATCTCATTAAGAAAGGGGAAGCTTCCCCAACATTATTAAGTTCAGAGTTTTCTGCCTTAACCAGAGCTTGCTGTGGGTGACAAGCACTGTGCTGGCAGCAGGGATGGGGATGGGGATGAACTCCTGGGGGTGATGGCCAAGCCAGGCAGGCCTGGTGAGGGATGGAGAAGGCTCAAGATGCAAGGGGCAGTCATGGAAGAAACCATGAAAGCAGGGCTGCAACCTTCACTTCTCTGCTAGGCTGAAATCACTTCTGTTGTTGATTAAATCACTTAAGTACCTGAAAATATGTTTTCAGGGGAGTGGACACCTCTAATTGCAGCAATCCCAGAGGCTGGGCATGAAAAGGGAAAGCAAATGGTCTCTGTGTTCCTCCATGCAAGCCCCAGGTGACCCACAGCTGAGGCCTTTGAGGACAGGGAAGTGGTAGTGGGGTACTAAGAGGTTTAGCAGTGCTTCAGTCTGGCATCATGAAGGAAAGGATCAATAAATCATTAATGAAAACTGCCCTCAGAACAGAAAAGGCCCCTCAGAAGCAGTAAAGAAACAGAGGAAAGCAAAGGAGGTCCAACAGGAAGCTCAGTGGGAGGTTGGTAAGGAAACTTCAGGAAAGAGGGGTGAGCATTAGTAAAGAAAAAGTGTAAGCATTAGTAAAGCAAAGAAATTGCTTAGCAGCCACTTCTGGAACACATGAATTATCTTTATTTACAAAGCCTAGTCTCTTGCTGTTAACACTGTAAGGTCACAGGTTAAAGGAAGAAACAGAAAGCCTACCAAGAGAGTTTATATGAGCATCACCAACACTGGACAGGACAGCACACTGTATTTGCCAAACAGAATCACATCATTCAGCCATGCGTGAAGTGGAAACCACTTTGGTCAAAGACTTTCAGAAATATTACCAACCCACACACCCAGGGCACCTCAGCCACATCTGTGTAAGCAACAAACAAGGACAGCTGTGCTAACTCGAAAATTAACTGCCTGTTAACAGCACCATTCAGAAAGAGAAAATTAACCCTCGCTGCAGAGGGCAAAACTGTGGTCTCCTTTTGTGACATTAGAGCAATCCAAATACACAGAAGTATCTTCATTTTGCAGCAGCCATTTACTGATCAAGTGAGAACTTTATTCTATGGAGACTGTGATCAGAGAACAAAAGGTGATGTAGCTTGTGAGAAAATGTAGATACCAGTCTAAATAAAAGATACCTACTATTTAGTAGATTGATTATCACCATAAGCACCACAAAACATCTCCTCCAAATCCAGATTTCCACAGTCAAGCCATAGACATCTGGATTTCCTTTATACACAGTAAGTGTTAAAATACATACAGAGGCCTTCTCAATTTACACTATAGGAACCCTGACTCTGTATTTATCTCACAGATATTTATGCCAGCAATTCCAACTACAAGTGCAACCTCCAAGAAGCAAGTCCATCACTGGTATATAATTGAATGGAACAAAGATATCTTCAATTTACACTTCCCATGATGTTTAAAACCTGCTTTGTTGATAAAGAACTATCTACCACAGTTTACTAAACTCTGATACCTTTAACAGCTGATAATCCCAGGCATCCTGCCTATCAGTACTCTTGCATTCAGAAAAATGATTATGTATCCAGTTCACAGTTTCAGCAGGGCTAATGTACCATGATGATGACAGAGCTAAGATCAGGAACAGTGACAGTGCTGTCTGTGCCTACAATCACACCAAAAGCTGCATTTTAAGGGGTGCTCTGTTCCTGCCAGGGGACCAGGAGCAAAGCTTGTCAGGGCTCAGAGGGTTATAAGGACAAGGACCAATGCAGCTGTAGATTTGGGAAGTAATAAGTACAGTCAAATACACCTTGGGTTCCTTCCTGCCTCTTCATGTACTGGGATTTCATCCTTCCCTGGGACACAAAGCTGTGCTTTATCAGCAATTCTCATTTTTCCATGTCTATATAAAGTAATCAGGACAGACTTCCTTTTTTTCAGGTATATCATCAGCCTGACATAAGAGAAAAATCTTTTTCCTCTTTTTTTCTCCTTTTAAGATGAAGATCCAAAGGGGGAAAAAAAAGTCCAGCACAAGGCATGGATTGTTCTGTCCTGAACAGATTTGGGAGTGCTGTTCTTAGCTTGTCTGCACATCTCTCTCAGCTCAGACAGACTTCTTTGAAAAACAGCAAGCAGTAGAAGCTTGGTCCTTATCCTGCAGAGGGATATTTACCTTTCCTTCCCCAGCCTTACCCCCTCTTTATGTTAAATTGAAGAGGCCTCTTATTCTGAAAGGTGGTGATTTTGAAAGGCTCTATCTTTCTATATATCATAAAATATCATTTTATGAAATCTAAGAATATGAGAAAGCTGGTTTGGCTTTGTGCCCCTGTTTCATTTTGTGAAGTACAGACTTGAAGTACCTCAATTCTACACAAGCTTTTTTCCCTTTAAAAAACAAACACACAACAACTGTTTACCAACTCCAGAAGTCCAGAAGCTTTCAGAATAAGGGTGTCCCAATTTATCTCGTCATGGTTTGGTTTTTCAGACAAATGACAATACTAGTGCAAAATGAGAAGATATTCTGACATTTTAAACAGATTACTAACACTGAGATCTCATTTCCAAACAAAGCCTTGAACCAGATACCAAACATCAACAAAGTGATTTTAAAACCAGACTAACACCTCTCACTTTAAAAAAGACACCAGCAAATGAAACCATGAAAGATTTAATAACTATGTGCATCTCCACTTCCTACACAAGAGTTCCCACTGATACTCTCAACCCTCAGTTTTGGCTGGTACTCCTTTCTCTCTCAAACATCACCAGTGCCAAAGGAACACATTTATTTTCATTTTATCTCCATAACCTTCCAAGTGAACTATTCTACTCCTATCCTATTCTATTCTATTCTATTCTATTCTATTCTATTCTATTCTATTCTATTCTATTCTATTCTATTCTAAAATTATGAGTCTAAACAGAAGGAGGCTGAGGAGACTATTCATGGTCTTTGATAACAGTCTGTTTGAGGATTGGTAGGTGCAGAGGGAAACCATGCTTATAGTTTAATTCAGAGAGAACTGCATGGGGGAAAAAGTTAAGTTAGCCAAGTGCAGAAACACTGAGCTTATCAGAAAGCAAGCAGCTTTATCCTTCTAAACCCCAAGAACTTGACATATTGCCTTGGTGACAAATTCAGACTTGTAGAAATTGCAGCTTAAGGCTCATTACAAGATAGAAGAAACATAGGAAAATAGTTCAAATTAGACAAAGGGAGATGTTATAAACAGATGGTTCTGTAAACAGCTTGACCATGTGGCCATGTTCAAGCTGTGCCATGAAGGTGCCAGTGCTTGCAAAGAGGGGCTTAAAACAAGAGAGAGGACAGAGAAGTGAGCCAGAGCATGCTGGAAAATGAGCCTATCACTAAGGTCATCTGGGGACACTGTGGAAATATCAGAGACAAACACCAACACCTCAGATTTAGTAACAGCTGAGTAACACTGTGGAAAAAGTCCACTTTGTTAGAAATGAGTATGCCAGACCCTCTGAACAGCAGAGCAAATGAAGAGCTGCAGCTCTGCAGGAGCAGGGTATGAGCAGCCACTTCAGCACTGTCTTGAAGGCTGACCACTGCCTGGCTCTGCTCCTGGGACAGGCCATACAGATCCAGGTGCACAATGATCCCTAAAAAGCTGTAACAAACTGCATGGGAACCCCATTTTGTTATTGTGTGTGAAGAACCCTTTTCCTCTTCTTGGTTTGTATTTTTTTTTGTTTGTTTTGGACATGTTACTGCCAGGTCAGCTAGCCAAACTGGTTCTGCACATGCCACCAGAAAGAGGCCAGTTTATTTGCAGAGAAATGTCATTCCCTAAACCTTTTTTTGGCAAACTGCACAAACCAAGGGTTTAATTCTGTCCTGTCACTTGCAGTGCCCTGTGAAGTGCATATTTTTGACTCCATGGTAAAAGTCTTATTAGCCAGTCTCCTCTGAGCATGTTATGACAATGGAAACACTCCAGACAGTGATCCTTAATTCCAGAATTACTCAAAGGACAGAGTCCAGTCTCCACACAGAACACACATAAGCTTCACCTTGACCTTGTTTGGTGAACATTATACAGCACTGACCAGTCCCTGCAGTCTCATGATTTCCTGCCAAGTCCTGAATATAGAGGCCAGTGCTCAGGGGTTTTATGTTTGTTTTACAAAAGAAGAGAGAAGAGGAAATTAAGTAAAAATTACAAGTAACTTTTGGAAATACATGGAACCTTCTCAGAATTTTCAGAGTAATTTGTAATTCAGGACCAGTACTGGAAAAAATGAAATCTAACATCTATTTCTTTTTATAACACATATCCACATTGCTATATATTGAAAGTAACTGTATGGAAAGCCAGCTTTAAGAGAATTTTATCCTCTTAAAATTAATTATAGTGATGGTGAGCAGCAGTTCACAAGTTTTGGGGTTAAACCTATTAGTCTATTTGATTATGTTATTTTAAGAACAATACTATGTACTAATTAGAATGGAAGCCATTCCAAAGTAAGTGAAAAGTGGACTTTAAGACAATAAAAATGGTGATTTGTGCAGCTTTATTTTTAGAGAGATATTAGAAAATCACACCTTGAAGAGCTTCTTTTCACCATTCCTTAATAAGAGACTTTGGGGGGAAATGGGATATTTATTTTCTTCCAGTTCACTTATCCTCACAATCCTCTCTCCCTTGGATCTCTCTTGAGTTATTGGTGCTTTGAAACAGAGTTGATTCTTCATTTCATCACTTCCCTTGTTGCCTTATTATTCATCTATCACAGAAAGAACTCCCTCATGTGCCAGGAACCAACTGTTTATTGAAAGTGCTCCATTTTTGAGTCTCCTCTGAGAGGAGAAAAAAGAAAAACCATCCCACTCCATATCCATTTTAGGGCCACTTCATAGATCACATTTACCTGCAGAGAATTGTTCCAACATCCTCCAAGTCATGGCTTGACAGGTGTGCTCCTGTTTCTCGTAGCAAGTTAATCACTGAGAAGTGCCTTTATGAGAGGAATTGAAAAAAATGAGAAAGTGACTTGACCTTGAAAGTGACATTTTCCCCCTGAATCCAACATTGTCATATACACAAACAGTCAGGGAAAGTTCTCACATTCTCTTTTCCACAATCACAGAACCAATGAATCTTTTCCAAGGTGACAGATGCAGTAGACAGAGCTTCCCTCCCTCTCAAAAACTCATTCACACACTAAGCTCAAGGAAGTGTTAAGTTCAGCTCTAAAAAGGAAAGGGATGCACACCCTTCTCTTCCAAGAGTTCTTAGTGTCTTAACCTTAGAGCTAGTTTAATTAAACAGTAGAAATATTAGTAACTGAAATACATGCAAATAGGCAGAATATTTATTACATAGCATCATTCCTGTATTTTAAAGAATACAGTCCCCATACATATCAGTCTTAAATAAAACATTGTGTCTTGCAGATAAGCAACGAATCTTTATGTTAATGGAGAAGCTAATCAGATTTTTAGGGCTTCAAAATAATGGTAAGTATTCTTACGAGCCTCTGTAAAAAGCACATATTTTCCTAACTTCCTCCCCCCAATACATTTATTATTGATTTCTACCTGGAGATTTTAGGAGGTTTTCCTTGTCCTTTCCTTTAAGGTGAAGGGACAAATGGCACTGCCAGCCAACACCTACATCTTAGTCAGATGCTTAAGAGACTCTATGGAAAGGCTGCTCTCTAAAGGTACTATTGTGGGTAGAAAATGACAAGTAAAAAATCTGCAAAATACATTTTTCATAACTAACCTAGTGGAAGGTTTAGAACTAGGTTTGAAAAGGAGATGACAGAATGCTTCTGTGTTAAACAACTGATCTAGTTTACAATTTAAAACACAAGTTTTTTTCCTCCAGAAAGAGCATGATGACCCAGTAGATCTGGAATAGTTTCACAGTTCCTGTTTTAAGTAAATTTATATAATATAACACTTTAAAATAAAGAGGTAGGCTTATAATTTATTAGGAAATACATGAGTTTTTCCAACCAATAACCTAAAAGATCATCTGTAGTAATTCAAAATTACAAATAAGCTCACATACACTTTCTGCTTAATCACTTGGTGGTAGCCATGGGCCTTTCCATTTTTGAATTGGACTAAACTACTTATCTAATCCCTCTGCCTGTTTTTAGGAAACTCCATCTTCAATCAGAAGTTACTTTACAGTTATCCATATAAAGCTTATATGTTCCATATAAGAGCTTTAGCTTCTAAACTAACCAAAGAACTGTGCATGTGCTATAGGAATCATTTCACCTTTCCAAACACAGGTTATTGACCCTAGGAGACAGATTTTATTTTTTTTTTAATTATACTTTGTTCCAGTTGACAGCCAAAAAAAAAATAAATCTTCCTTTGCTTCATAGCAAAGCATTGCTGGGACAGCCCATGCCTCAAGTTTGCTTAGTTATCTAAAATATTTCCTCAGGTGGGTCCCTTACAACATGGCTCGTCATCCACAAGCATCTCCTTGAGCCAGCAAACAATGGCATCCTCTCCTGCTCCTCAATCCATGGTAAGGCATGAATTCTACATGGAAGAATTTTTTAGTTTTTAGTCTTAATCCAAACAGCAATTAGCTGAAATGAAATTTGACCTGAAATAGATTAAAGTAGAACATGTCTGTTCACTCAGGCTCTCATTGGGTACTGAACAGAACATGGGGAGTGTCTGTTTACTCTCCAAGGACTGCCCTGGAGTGTTCTTCATTTCCCACCTTATGCAGGAAATCTCAGCATGAAATGAGCATTTTTTAAAACAAAAGCTTTGCTATGGGACAGCACTAAAAGATAAAAGGCTGCAAAGCATGTAATGTGTGGTATCTTCCCTCAATGTTCTCCACCTGTGAGGACTGTATCTTGATACCAGCAAAAATACAGATTTTCTCTTTCTGTTGTAACTATTTACTCCTTACTGGTAGGAAGAATCTCTCCAGAAAGCCCTTCACACCCCACAGCCATTCCTGCTCTGAGTGGGGCTCTGTAAATATCTGGTACAGACAGATCTGGGATCATTTACCCTGCTCATTTAATTTAAACAATAAATTTAAACAAGGAAAAATAAAAGTAGTTTGAAATAAATTATGTTTGTAAGCATTGTAACTGATAGTGTTTACAATAAATGCTTACAATAAAGCATTTCTAAACAGAAGTACAATGTCCTGATGAATCATTCAAAGTCACATTTCTTGGCAAAATGGGAAGAAGTGCTGTGCACTACTGCTTGTTAAAGACAGGGCAAGGGAAGGAAGACTAGGGACAAATAGCAATGCAAAGTTTAGAAGTGTCAGATTTAGTAGTGAGGCTGTGAAGTCCAAGAAAGCAAACAGACCACTGTGACATTCCCACCACTCCACATGGAAAGTATGTGGGAGGCAAGGCTCCGCAGCGTGTTCCTGCCTGCACCGAGCGCCATCGACATTCTGAGCAAACCTCAGCTCTCCTGAGCACCACTTCTGCTCTCCTGCACCCACCACCAGGGCACTGCTCATATCTCAAGAGCCTGGCTGTGAATTTTCTGATACTGTTATGTCTTAGGCACAGGAGAGGTATTTGTCTTTAGAAATTGTTTCTTTAAGTGCTGCTCTCCTGTGGCTTTACAAAAGCCTCACAAGGGTCACAGTGGAGCTGATCTGAAGTTCAGGTGATGTCATGAGCCATGAACTTCTTGGGAACAGATCAAATGCAATTCCTGTTCTAAGGTGACAGCACAAAACCAAGAACAGAACTGCTGGACAGTCAAAGCTCAAGGTGCAGAGGGATGGCAACCTCCACATGTCAGCCCTGGCTTGCACAGCTTCATGCTCATTTTAGCCCCACCTGATAATGCTTAGCAAAAAACAAATGCTTAACATTGTCACCTGTGAGCTGTTCCTGACCCTCCCTTTTCTTACTGTGTTCTGTCACCAAACCATGGCTCTTGGTCAGACACAGGCTGTAGAAACAATGTTATTCTGCATATGTTACTTGAGATAACTTTTAGTAGTATCAGTTATTCATCCCTCTCTGAAGGAAAAAACAAGAAGGCAAAAGGTGTTTCTACTGTCTCCTACCTGTTAGGTTCCATTGTTCATAACACTGGACATTAAAACTCGAGTGTATACTACTATTTTTAATATATTTGTAGCAGAATATCTGATTTGGTGCAGTTTTCAACATTCAGCACTATGAGCAAAGTTTGAGTTCCAGGTAAAGACATCCACACTCTAACCAGTTCTTGAGGGCTCTGGACTCACAGGAATCCAGGTTCTGTGCAGTACCTGTCATCCCAGGCCCTCAGCTGGCAGACACTTATTAAAAGTGAATTGACTTCAAAAGGGATGAATCATACATGTGAAATTAACACACATGTAAGAGTTTGCAGGACTGGGGCCTTAGGCTGCACACCTTCCACCAACTCTCCTTAAAGAAATGCAGGTGTAATGTAGATCCAAACTTGACTGGCTTCATTCTTTTTCATGCTTGCTCCCCTAGCAACCAGAATGGTTATGGCAGGATCAGCTTAGTTTCACTTATTTGGTTTTCTGCATGGTATCACTGGGAATTTTGTGCTCAAACACTGTAAGGACAGGCTGCAGTGTGCTTCTTGGAGTCAATGGTAGGTAGACTTTCACTCTGCCTTAGATTTCCTGAAGTAATGTAAATGTAACCTTTCAAAATATCAAGTATTTAAATTCATATTTACGTGGGAGGTAATTTTACTACCTCTAATCTGATGTTCTCACAGCACTATATGAGCAACTCCCCATTTTCAACCTTTTACCACTGCTCTACAAGTAAATGGAAGCACTTTTACTACTTAAAATATACACATTTTTTATTCAAGACATTTTCCTGCTGAGAGAGTTTCTGTTATTAAAAAAGTATTATTCTATTGTTTTGAAAATTAATTATCCCTTGAGGGTGCTGTAAGAAATTAAAGGAATGCTACTTATTTTGATATGTCAAACAACTGGCCTAGATTAACAGTGGTCTGTTTAGCCTCATGCATAAAGTGAGAGAGACTACAGGCAAATTGCAGAGTTACAAATGAAAAAGCGGAAACGCAGTAGTTTATTTCTTATTTAGAAAGAAACAAAGAAAGAATCACTTAAAGTCAAAAAATGTAAGAGACTATCATTGACATAAATCAAGTCACTGGTGTATCAGCTGACAGTGCTATGTTAAGAAGCTTTTAAGAAGAGACATAACTCCTGGTCATTTTTACAAATGAATAAATGGAAGAGAGAAATCAGTCATCATTACACAGGTTTGCATGCTGGTTAAAAGGCAAGCCACTGAGAAACGTTACATAAAAGACTGGAAGAAAGCTATTTTTAAGATGAGTGGATACTGTATTGCAGTTAAATGCCAATTAAACAAATATTAATTCTCAGAAAATGGGATTAAGCTGATGCAATGTTCAGTAAAATTGAGAAAGTTACAATATTAAACAGTTTAAAGCATTGACTACTCATTATCATCAGTTTCTCCCCCTTCCCTCTCTGCCACTTTCTATCAGGATAATCTCTTCACTTTCAGCTTGCAAGTGTTTAATAAATAGAATTTAAATACTTCTGTAGCAGAAATCTTTTTAGTGGGTATCTAATTACACACATATATAGCTGTCTGCTCTTTAGCATTCTCCTTTATATGCTTACCAGTGTGAAATGCAGTGTGAGTACACAGCAGATCATAAATACACATTTATGAGATTAGTTCTAAGTCAACTCTTCCTCTCATTCCAACAGTAGAAACAAAAAGAGAAACTGAAAACGGTTATGGTGCAGTTTCCTTTTACAATTCCCTGCATCAAAATGGGTGTGCAGTTTTAAAGAGCTTAAGAGTCATAGTAGGAGACTAACATAGGAGTGGCAATTCTGAGGAATCCAAACAACAAGCTCATGTGAAATTCCTCAGGCGGTAGATGGGTGCGGTAAAAGAAGTAGGTGCCTGATTTGCAGGAACATCTAATAGTATCTAATGCTTTAGCATTTTCTCACATTGGACCAGAGCCACCTCTATTCAACTCCAAGGTTATTTGTTTGATTTGCTGTTGGGCTTGTTTTTGCTTTAAGACTGTAGAGCTTATACATTCATGAGGTAAAGCAGCAGGCACAAAGCAGTTTGGGACCATGCAGGAGGAATGGCAATAGCACAGCGCGGCCACGCCGCACTCCAGCTCACAGCCAGGGAGCTGCTGGGCTTCTGCAGCTGCTCCTGGAAACAGAAGAAGCCTCCAAGTTATTCCTGCAGCCCATGGTAATCCAGGACTGCCAGACCTCCCAGGGAGCTAACTGCAGCTTGACAGACCAGGTGAACCTGTCAACATTAGAAAGCTGCAGGAATATCTGAGGACATTCACCCAGAAAGACCATGAAAATTCAATCCATCTGAGCTCTTTTACAGAAAAAAATGGCTTTTCTCCTCTTTTCTCCTGCCATGATACAGACTGAATATGAGATAAGGAGCTGAAAGCGGATCAAAGACAAGGAGAGATTATGGTGTGCAGCTTCTAACATGCTGGAAGACCAATGGCTCTATGAATCCCCAGGCTATACAAACTAAATCTTAGAAAATTAAATTCTGATTACTGATAACTTTTATATTCTGTGATACGGCCATTCCTTAGGACTGTACAACATGGAAGAGACCAGTAAAGGGCAAGTCCATGACTACCATTCAAGAACTGCTGACATTCATAACAGCAGGAAGAGGAAATCCACAAAGCAGGCAGAGCCATGCAACCATCATATAATTATGAGTGGGTGGAAGGGGAAAATCAAAAAACCAGTCATCCAGCAAGAGACTCAGGAAAGCACTGGTGGAAGGAGAAGATTAAAACATGTCAACCTACCGGTATATTTTGTGCCAACTGAAACAGTCTGGTCTTGATGAGAAAGGGAAGGGCAGAAAGAGAACAGACAGCCCATGGTCCTGCACTCTCACTTCTGATAATCAAAAGGAGTGATCAGTTTGGCTCTGTTTTATAAGGAAGCTTCACAATAAAGAGTGGAGCCCTGAAATTATGGACAAAGTCTTGGCAGGAGGACAGCAATAATTACCTTATGCTAAAATTCTGCATGCATAACAAGTTGTTTGCTTTCATTCCACATTATTTTAAAAAATCTTTTCATTTAGGCTAGGCACATCCTTTGAAATAAGCTGATATGTGTTATTTAAACTGCTGTCATTTACACATGACTGCTGAGACCAGACAAGACCAGACCACAGGATGGATGGAGTTGAAATCCAAAATGACAGAAGGTTTATAAACCTTACATGGAGCAGCACATGAATTGTTACCTGAACTTGATGGCGTTCATCAGAGGGGTAGATCCATATCTGTCTCTGGCATAAACAGTTGCACCAGACATCAACAAATACTCAACTAAGGGCAGGTGCCCTTCAGAGGCTGCAATGTGCAGGGGAGTTCGGCCGTCGTAGTCTCCACAGCTCAGGTTTCCACCCTACAAAAGGACAAATCCTTCACATGACAAAAAGAGAATGGCTGCACATCAAGCTGTTGCAAACATCACACAGTAGCATGTATACATCACACTTTCATTCTGCCACCAAATAGTTAAGCCTGCACATTAAGTATCCAAATAAGCCTGTCAAACATAAAGTTTATCTTGTAGCATTGTTTTAGTGCCAATAAAGATATTTATTCCACCTCCTGCATGTTTCCCACTGAAATATATTCTTTATTACAGCACACCATGGTGCAGCTTTGTGCCCATAGACTGCTAATTGTTCTTGTCTTAGTTAATTCCTACTTTCAAGATATATTTATCGTTTCTTGAGGCCCATTACCAAAATCTCAATAGTAGGGTAAACCAAGGCAAAGAGGGGGGAAAAAAGAAAAGAGATGACAGGGAAATGCCTGATTTTTCTTTGGGTATAACCCAAGTCAGAGCTCTAGGGAGAAACAGAAATTCTGAATTAGCACTGCACTGTGTTTTGCTTAAATATAATCTTCAAGTTCTTTTTTTATTCCTGACAGATTTACATCCAAAAAGTGGATACTATGAATATGTATAGAGAAAGTTAAGTGAAAAGAAAGCAGCACAAATCATTTTAAAATGTTCCAAAGTTAGCAGATAAGAACTTGCATTTTAATCTACCTGTATTTTCACAGTTCAAAAGAAAATGTAAACAGCTGAAAACCAGAGAGGGACAAGAACATACCAGTTCTGAAAAGCAAAGACCAAGAAGTCTAAAAACCATTTGTAACTGTCATAGCACCTTGACTCTACAACTTAGGCTGTCACTTTCCATGAGTATGGCTTCCTATCATAAATTACAGTTTTATTTTAAAATTAATGTTTTGTACACACCGTTCATTCTACATTACCATTTCTGCTATGGCTCTTATTGCATCTATGTCACCCAGTTTAGCTGCAGCACAAGCCAAAGGTGGAATTAATGCATCTCGTACAGCTTCTAACTCCTGAGAAACAAATAAAATTAAACATTTAATATCAGCCTTGCCTCTAATGCGACTGACACCCAAGTCATAAAAACACTGCCCTTGCTTTCATGTAAAGTTCCAAATTAGTCATTTGTATGTTTAGAAATGGTAGCACTTAGTTCTTGGAAGAAAAGAACTCTTGTGTTTATTTTACATTTTGTCAGTCGCACATCCATAAGATTTATACTCCTCTCTGGCAATACTACAAGTACCTGATATCTTTATAAACCTTTTAAGGTGCACAAACTAATTGCCATCTCTGTACTTCCATAGCTACACATCAGTACAGTAGGAGAAACAGTGCTGGGGGGAGTTGGAAAAGACCATATCTTCAAGACTGGATCAATTTTATTCATGTTATTCCTCAGATATTTGAGTAACCTGTACTTTCAAACCTACACTGACAAGCCTCCTAGGCCCCTAAATATTCTCCCATTTCTCATGCTTACTAAAGAAGAACTAAAGAATACATTCAGTATTCATTAGTTAATAAAAATCCCATCCTCCCTGAACCTAAGTCAAGAGAAAAGTGAGTATTTGTATAACCAGTACTTTATTATCTAATTTATATTTATATTTTCTAATTGGGTGGGACTACACACCACAAATTACACTTGTGTAATGCTTCCTTAGTATCAGCTTTCTATGACTGCATGTACAATTAAGCTCTTTTACCCATTATTATTTGGATTGCTCCAAACTGTCAATACATTTGACCACAAAAATATAAAGCAATTCTTCATATCATTGATACCCTGAATTAGAGCATCTGTCTGAGGCTGGTTATTGCAACCAGCCAGCCAAGAAAGTAATCCCAAGAGAGGGCTACAAAGGAGGGGGGGGGGAAAACATTAATATGTTTTTAATTAAAAACATTGTAGTTATAGAATTGTCATTGTGTCCTTTCTCCCTAACTCCATATTCCAATTTTCTTTCAGCTTTGCTGTTCATCTTTAATCTAGGTTTATTTAACTCAGTTTACAGCTTTACATGATACTAATTTTAAATATTTAAGTATATACCTCCTTGCTGCTGATACTTAGAGATTTGGCAATCACTTGAATAAACTTGCTATCTCTCAAAGAGATCTTGGCTCCTGTGGGTACAACAGTCATTTCTCCTCTTAGATTCTCACTCAGCATCTGAAAAGCAAGCAATCAAACTCTTTGTTAGCAGAGGAAAAAAAATGGTGGCAGTCTAATAAAAAAAACCTTATAATCAAGTTAGAAAACTGTTTGGAGGAATTATGGAAACTAACTGAATGCAGACAAAAGATTAAAGAAATAGTTACTGTCCCATGCAGACTGCACGTTTAAAAAGACAAAGGAGGGAGAGAGACAGGCAAACAAAACTTTCTTCCAAAGCAAAGAAAACCAAAATAAGCACATAACAAAACACCCCAAATTTTAGAATATGCGGACAAAAGTTCCCTAGTGGGGTAAGCTGCAGCCTGCTTAAAAACACAAAGATAATGAGTAATGAGCAGAGTGAGGCTTAAGACCAGAATATTCTGAAATGCTGCTGCCTCTTGCCAGCATTCACAAACCTCAGGACTCCTACACAGACTGTGTACATAGACCTCAAAACAAAGCCCAGTGCTGCCTGTAGACAGTCCTGTATTTCCATGGGTTTTCAAACAGCTCCATTAGCCCTGATTTTGTTACAATTTGGACATAGATCCAGCTTTGAATGCAGAAAATCTACAGTAGTAGCACTCCTTCAGTATCCAAACAGGCATGTAACAGTTTGCAGGATGGGTGCCTCCAATATAACTGGGAAAAAAACCCAAATCAAAATGTAAAAAGGTCAGCCAATTCATGTGTAGAAAGTACTTGAATAGGGCAATAAAGAAATGAAAATACCCTAAATGACAGACTCTGAGAAACTTGAAGAACGCAGATAGAAGCCAGTCATCAAGAAAAAGCAACTAGTTTCCTCAATTCTGACCATTTTACACACTGGCATTCTTTCAGAAAAGGTTGCTGATGCAGCTATAAAGCACATAGTTATTTCAATTAGAATTTTAAAAAGCAGGATTGTGAAAGTTTGCAAGAAACAGATGTGATGTTGGCAGGAGGAATGCCCCAGGTTTACTTATGTCTAGGCATGCCCTTTATTAAAAAAAAACCCTCCAAAGCTGACAACACCATAGCTGTCTGCTGGAAGAGTCCCATATACATGTAACTCAGAGGATACCAACTGCTTTGGCACACTTTTAGAATTTGACAGGTTGAGATCATTGCTTTACACAGGTAACCTTAGCAATTGGCACCTGTGCTAAATGCACCCAGTGCAAAACCCTGTGTGCTTATTCAGTCCTACCAGCTCTTCAGACATTTGTATGTGTCTGGGGGCACATTCCTTGCTCTTCATGTTGAAAAAGAATCCTAAAATAACCACGCCAGCTTCAGGAGAGCTTCTGTCTCTTGGGAGACTATTGTTTGGTGATATGTTTAGCTGAAGATATTGCCACAGACAACATATTTCCAGGCTTTCTTCTTCTCCTGGTCTCTATAACTCATTCCTGCCCAGACAATGTAGCATGTTGTTCCCTTAGTTGTGCCAGCACAATTGTTTGTGGGTCTGTACTATGATTCAAATGAGGAAACCAATCCTGCATACTCAAAGAAATTGCAAAAGTTATTTTGTTTTTCATCCCATATAAAGGAGGTCCAGCACACCACCACACAAAAACTGTGTAGCACAACCCAAAGGGCAGCACATGAAAATGCAGAACTATCTTGTGACATGGTACCTAAAACACCTTATCAAATCCTCACCTGAGTAAGTCAGCTATCTCACCTCAGCAAATTGGATCTCAAATTAAGTTTTAACTCACACACCCAGGCAAGACTGGGAAGGTTTCTCCTGTCCCAGGTCAAATAATCTGCTGTGCAAGATTAAAGTGAGCATAAAAAAAAAACCAAGCTAGTGCATGTGTGTTCCAGGGTCAGTGAGTATGCCAAAAGGGTCTCAGTGAAGAGTTGGGGTTTCTGAAGTGCAAATGTGTGGGTACACAGTTTGTGGTAACTGGGAGTGGGGCTGGGCCCAGCCTCATCCCCGGTGGGCACAGCTGTGAGCAGCACTGACAGCAATGAGCCATGGAGTGCCCAGGGGCACTGACCAACCACCAAAGGGAACAGAGGGCACACAGGTGCAATGCATGAACCATGAGGGGGATAAAAGGCTGGGCTAAAGAACAAGAAGGGTGGCTGCTTTAAGCTTTCTGAAATTGTATGGTGATAGTTTGTGTGTTATGGCCCTCTCAGCTCCATCACAAATGCACAAACACATCCAATATCCCTGCTCCTCACAGCACCGTGTCACCTGCCAGGCACATCCTTGCACAGAGCATGTTCTGGGCATCCTCACCAAAAACACAGTTCCTCCTCCTCCTGTTTCACAGCTTTAGCAAACAACCGCAAGCTCAGAGGCTGAAACTGTGTCTAAGCACAGTGAGTGGTACTTTCAGCCACTGCACTTAAGCTTCACAGGTATCCAAATATGTTTGTCTCAAGTGCTGCTACTGGCTGGAAGATGTAGAGCATGAAATAATGATCAGGTTTGTTATGGTTTTAATAAAAATAAAGCACCATCATGAAATACACATGTGCCTGCAGTGTTAAGTGTGGAGAGTGACTCATCATGATGTCATCTCCCAAAGTGTCAGGATTAAGATTTCACTACATCCAAGCACAGAAATTCATGCATTCCTGCAGAATGCTGCTCCCTTATCTAATTCATAGCTATATGCTCCTTGTATTAAGGGAACACAATAAACAGCTATTTAACCTGCAGGAAAAAAAGCCTTGATTAAGCAACCAACGAACAGTAAGAACATTTTTAAAGGGACTCTGATTTTAAAAAGAGTTACAATTGGTTCTAGAATAATCCTCTACTTTTTATGTATTATAAAGTGCATCGCCTCTTACAGAAATAAAATCTAATACTGTCATGAGTAATGCTGTAAAGGAAGAGGCTGTAGGCAATATTTATTTTCAGAATAAGCTTTGTGTGAATGAGTCTGGGATGAAATCTTCACCACACTAAGATCAGTGACAAGATCTTTGCTGACTTCAGTAGGGTTGGGATTCTGTCTCTCATAAGAGCTTCCACATAGAGTTTTCAGTACAAAGTGTCCAAGCTAGACTACTAACACTTAAACATGGCATTTTTATGGCTCAGATATGATCTTCACCTGACTTATGCAGAAAATTCTTTTCTCTCCCTATCTTCATACATTTGTTTGCTTAATACTCCCTTCCATAAGAAAAAAACCAAAAACTGTTCACATTACAGTTCTGGAACCAACTGCTTTTAAATGCAAGAGAAGCTCAAGGCATGAAGCTAAGCAGAAGTTAGCACAGTAGATGTGAAACTTAAAGTCTTTCAAGGTCACACTGAAATATTTACCTGCTTCTTCTCCTCCCAGCTAAGGTTTCCCTTGCTGAGTGTGTATGACAGTTTAGTTAGGGCTGCCTCTGGTGTCATATCACCTCCAGGAATTACTCCAGCATCAGCAAGAATCTGAATAAAAGGGAACAATGATTCTAATTAGCATAGCATTCAGAAATACCTGCACATACAGAAAAGGTGTTTGGAAGATGAGTAGCTACACAGAATGCAGTGTGCAGTCAAGCCTCCACTCTCTTGCTTCTCCTACTGCCACTGTAATTTTTGTACTTTTAGTTATCAAATACCAAGCAAATACTAGAGCAACCTGAATAAAGATGACTTTTACTTTAAATTCCTTTTTCTGCAATAGCACTGAAGAATTCCACCAAATGCTTGCCACGGTCGCTTACCATGCTAAAAGGGAAAGGTTACAGGTCTGTATCAGCTATCTGCAGAGTTGTCAGATTCCCTTTATTGAAAAGCTGCAGTTTCTCTGTTTTAACCCAGTGGCATTTTGAACACTGCCAAGTAGGCTGTTCTCACACAGACATATTTACCATTCTTTTATGGGGCATTGCTTTGGATGAATTCCAGCACTACAGCGTGCTCACAGCGGGAGTGCTTTCAGATTCTTGCAGGCTGTGCTAGCAGTGTATGATTTAGAAGATACAACTAAAATATGTAATTTACACAGTTCTGACAAGAACAACTGAAAAAGATGACCTTTTAACTTATCTTTCTGGTAGTTAAAAAATAAAATGTCTGAACAAAAGCAAAAAGAAGAAGGATCTTTGCTATGATCAGCAAGCCTTGTAAGTGTACAAGACAGCAAAGACAAAGGAGATTTCAGATCTCTTGTCATTAAACTGTACCTGGGCAAATCACAGATCACCTTCTTTGCCATAATGTGATGCCTCACAGTAAAGCATCATGAACTAGGTTCTTTGCACTGCATTTTACTTTTAAAAGTAAACTTTTACTTTGCACTGCATTTTACCTTGTATATAAGCTTCAAAACTTGTTGCGGCTTAACTAATATTTTCAGCAAGATACAGAGCCTAATAAGCTCATTAACCACCTCTGGGAGACCCAGAGTAACATTTTTTTAAAGTCCCATGGGAAACCATATACAGAGAAGGTGAGAAATACCTTCTGTCCTGCAGAGCTAACCAAAGAACAGTTAGGGCTTTTTCAGTGGGTTTGTGAAAGAGGAGGAGGAAGGGATTTCCCAGCTTCCTTCCTATACCTAAAGTCCCCTCAGTTACAAGTTTCTACTGTGTAGATGGATCAGAGGCCAGACATTCAGTTAATTAAAACAAACACTTCAAGGGAAGCCAGGGACTCAGCTGACCTACCTGACTAGCTCAAATGAGTCAAAACTGGCACAGCCATATGCAAAGACCTTTGAAATATTTCATTTAAAGAAAAATCAAAGTAAAATTAACATTACAGCAACTTTACAGCATTCACTCATGATACCTCCTCCACTGAGCAGTTCCTCATGAAAAGGAGAGGGCGGTGAAAGAACAAATGTGAAGTAATTTTGTAGGACTTGCCTTGGTCAGTGTTCTCCTCACAAGATGCCAAGAAAACAAGGGCAGCCTCCAACAACTGATGCTGAAGCAACATAGAAAAAACTCCACACAAAAAATGGAAGCCAGAAGGGAACACATTCCTATACAGCCTTAAAGTGGTTCAGTAAAATGAGTAGAATCATTCAATTCAGCCTATCCAGAGTCTGGATCAGAGTGCAGAAAGCCATTTTAGGTGCCTACTTGGAGAATCTTATAACCAAAGCATAGGAAAGAGGTTTCCTTCTTCTTTCCATAAATTTTAGCAGTTCGTTTCAAGCAGAAGAGCACATAAAACCTAGGGTTCATTTTCATGAATATAAATTTCAAATATAAATTTGGTGTATTTTATTGACTTAACTGCTTTTTCCCTTCTGAGTGAGCTGTTCTATATAATCTATATATTCCTGCAGTATTTGCTACAAAGCACAAGATCTTTGCAAAATTCACTAATTCTCAAAACATCTCCATAAAGTTATGCAAAAGTTTTGCCAACATCCAAATAATTGCCCATATCAGAAAATAGCAAGTTTGGACACTAAGGAGGTATGAAGAAAGTCTTACAATATCCATTTGTATTGGATACTCAAAACAGTCCTTGTGCAAATATTATCTAAAGCTGTGTCAAAACCAAAGCTAAAAGAGGCAGGTTTCAGCACCAGACCAGGGTATTTAGGTTTGCCAGGCAGTCAAAGGAGAGGCTGGCTCTGCCAGACGGGTGGTTGCTCCCAACAAAACCAGGTGTCCAAGGCAGAGGGATGAGTCACCCTCTGGTAGTGCTTCTTGGCTATTTAATATCTGGTCCTTTTCTAAAGGCCAGTTAAACCAGCTTCCCTCACACTAATATATGCAGCACATATTCTTATACAGCTTTGTGCTCTTATTAGTCCCAGTGGTGTCGTGTTTTGGTACACAACTTGTGGTAGAAACACACTACAAAATTCCCTGAATATTAACAGTATGTACACAAAACCTACTTTAAGCCAGCCCTTGTGGGTTAAACAACTGATTTCCATTCTTCAATACAGACAATTCCTTAGATGCTGTTCTGCAATCTCACCCTGAATTCAGTTGTACTTCCAGTCAAATAAAGAACTGGGATTTGGAATATTGCTTGCATCTACAGGCTTTCTTCATGCTCCTACATTGTAGCTAAGCAACTGTTATCCTATCAAATACTACTCTATTTGATCATCTGACCCCTAAGCTAGCTTTTAGCTCAATAGAATCCCTCTGAGAGAGATACTACAGATCTAATGCAAAGTATCCTGGAGTGCTGCACATGACAGGAATGAGCAATCACTAATTTGGGATTTGAGCTACCTGTTTTGACTATTCAGACCAGGAGTAACAGGATATTGTTTATAGATATGTGTTTAAATGCTTCCAGCTTAAGATTTTTCAGAGGTAGTTATTTTATGAGCAACAACTTTATAGTTAATAAACCTGGTTTTATAGGCTGGGACTAGTAGTGGGAGTTTAAAGCAAGTGTCAGTGGGATGTTTGTTTGGCACAGCAGTGGGGAATGAAGTGGTTGCACCCCTCACCTGGCCTGTAGCATAGACTGTTTTCACAGCCCCACGCAAGCACTGCGTGCAGTTCAGGATCACCACTTTGCGTTCGGCCGCTTTCCTCAGCTCCTCCAGCAGATCTTCTCTCTTGTCTGGGGCATTGCCACTGCCATAAGTTTCAAGTACTATGCCCTCAATGGGAGGCTGAAGAAATGCTCTGACCTGGTTAAAAACAAGACAGGGAACAGAGACAAAAGGTATGTTTAGGTTTTCCTTAAAATTTTCACATGTGGCAGAGCATTTTTAAAAGTGGTCTATTCCTGCTATAGTCTTACACACTCTCATGCTCTACAGTCTTCTTACACCCTTCTGTGCTTCCTTTTGCAAAAACTGAGACTGTAAAATAAGCTTTTTAAAAATGAGACTTTTCCTCTCTGGCTTCCTTTAAAGTTTCTGGAGGGTTAGATTTTAAATAAACTGGTTTGTACAGTCATTAGCTGATGTGAAAAAAGATGTTATTGATCAAGTGCTATTAACAGGCTGTACTGTTGCACCACAGTTTGGTGCAACAAAAAGGTACAGTTACACTTATGAAATAAATGTTGAATTATTAACTGAGATTAGAACTCCACACCCCTGCCCAGATTTTGTTTGCTTTAGCAAAGAGTTAAGTTAACCAATGTCTGCCTAAGAGACAGAAGTTTTCACCTTTCAGGAAAGAGCATTCTAACGAAACATGAAGTTTTTCAACCCCAAACCAAATTGATTTAACTTAGAGACACTTATATATTCTAGGCCAGTTGACACTGAAGTAGATATTGTGCCTTAGTGTAAGAGAATGCTGTCAGAGAATGCCTAGCAAAGTCCTCTTCCTAGAAAGATGTATTTTCAACAACCTGGATATTTCCTTGCTGATCACATATGGTAAATGCAATACACTGTAAACCCCCCTGAGGCTAACTATGCAGTTGGTGTTTTATTGCAAATATACCACCCCTCTGTCTTTCCATCTGTTCATATTCACCTAAAAAGAATAGTGATATAATTGGGGAGTGCTGCTTAAACTACTGGATTCAATTTAAGAATGCAAGAGCCACAAAAGACCTGTCAATTTAATGGAATTAATATTAGACAAAAACTTAAAGACCAATTTACCTAAAATCACAGTCTGCAAAATAATTTCTAAAGGCAAAAAAATTGCACTTCTCATTTTCAGCAGCAAAATCCCACTTTTCATTTTCAGCTCTGTATGAATGCTGAGGGTCATGTGAACCATCAGTGTGAGACAAAATGAACCTTGAAAAGAAAAGAGTTGTAGAAATAATCACACTCCACCCTGACAAAGAATAGACAAAGAATATTGTCTATTCTTTGACAAGATATTTATTAATAGGCCTCAATATATACCAGGATAATCTTTTCCTAGTCACTGTAGCTTGCAGCTGTCTAGAAAACCACACTTGACCTATTTATGAGTCCTGATAAGAAATTAATTTTAAGTTCCAGAGCCCAAGCAGTTTATTAAAAAAGATATTTGAAAAGCTTTTATCATTTATGGCATATGGAAATAGTCTTTGAATGCCCTGATATTTCAAAAAAATGCTTATCAGAAGAAGACAGATTCTTTCCCTTCCCTCCAAACCCCAACCACTGCTCCAAACAATGCAGCTTTCCTACAAGTATTTGAGCATCATTTCAGCCATTTCCAAAGTGAAGTGGGGACACTTACAGCAGCAGCTGTGATTCCTGGGAAGATCCTCAGAAGTCCAACATTCCTGTTCATATTGGTGTGAACTCGGAATTTCTTTGTGGTGTTGGCTCTCCAAACCGTTTCCCAGTTTACTGTTAAGAGAAGGGGCCTTTTTAATTTAATATTAAGACATGCTATTAAGTACGCTTGCAGTACTTGATTCTTACAACTCTGTTTTTAAAATTGTTCTTAGGCAGGGAATTCATGAAAGACAACACACTTTTTAAAGAGGAAATGAAGGCTCATTTAAGACAGAAGAATTAGGAGCTGGTCTGGCATAGGTGTGATATTTACTTGTCATACAATGACCTGAACTTCACTGTTATGTAGTTGGCCTGATACAAGCCTGGATTCATGTTTGAAAAACAGACCTTGATCTTCTCAGATGTGAGAGATGACAAATGCAGTTACTGTTGCTGCTAATCACCTCCAGAGTTTATTAGGTAGTTATTAATGATTAAATAAAATAGCAAGGATTCAATTAACTCTGATTATACATTTAGAGCCAGAAGCCAGCTGTTTAACTAATAGTTTGTTTGTGTTGCATTATTAGAAGCCAAGTCATGCATTATTGATTTCAAAATTTTACTACTTCAGTGTAGGAGTGCAGCAGTGGTAATGCTGACGGCTCCTACAAGGCAGTGGAAGAGCTTTAACAAACAGCAGCCAACAGCTCAGAACATTGTGCCTCCATGAAGATAGATCATGCTGTAAAGCTGCCTGCTTTCCCTTCATGAGCTAAGCTTTTGAGATTTTGGAGAAACTCCCAAGCAGCAAGACAGATAAAAGATCTGCGTGCATAATACCGACTTGCTCTCAGCCATGCAGAGAGTTACTCACACCAATTACGGTTGCAATTTCTTGCAATCAGCAGACAGCCACTTCCAACAAAAATATAAAAACCAAGAAAAAATTTAAAAGCCTGAATTGAAGCCTGCTCTATTGCTACACTACCAGAGATACTAAAAACTATACAATCCATTAAGTCAGGACAAATAATAGCATTCTCCTATAAGACTCTATGAACTTTTCTTCCCTGTCAGCAACTAGAGTCTTTTCTTTCTAAAAACTTCCATAAGCCATTAACCAGGTCACAAGCAGTTGGCCTGGCATTTTTTTATCCATCCAGTCACACTTCAGCACATGGATTCCTACTGTTCTGGGAGTGAGAACAGAAATATAAACCATTTCTGCAGCTTCTTTCTTTCTGATAAGCTGTCCAGCATGATTCTGAAACCACCTGGCTTAGTAGCTATCCAAGTAGCTCTCAAAGGCCTCCAAGAGCTTTCCAGAACCATTTAGAGACCTGCAGGAGGAACCAGAGAAGTGCAGAGCCTGTGCATTTGTTCTGCATGAGGTTCATGGGCCTGGCTAAGCACATTCAACATGAGCACTGTGCTTTAAGAAGCAGCACGGTTTAGCAATAAATCCATCCTTAAGCCTTCTAAAAATAGGTTAACTCTTTAAAAGCAGCCTCCTCTCTAAGAAGGGGTGGCAATAAAATTGTACCACAGCTTGCTTTTCTTTTATCCTCCATAAGGTAGGAGTCCCTGCCAAAACTTCACAAATGCATTCTACTACGTTTGGCAACTGTGAGCATCCCTGATGCCTGCAACCAACTTGAAGAATGAGCTGAGGAAACCTGCCTTGGCATGGAGCACTAACACACTGCCAAAAACAGAAGACCAAGGAAAGAGATCAGAGCACAGGTTCAGAAGTCAGACCTACACCAGGCCTATACCTGTACTCTTGGAGAACGCTCTACCAAATAACATCTCCAAGATAAATTTAATGCATGCAGACATAGTATAGTGATGTAATTCCAAATTATATTAAAAAGAAGATAAAGATTGCCCTTCCCCTGAGTTAACATTCGCTTGGTCATGAACCTCGTCAGCCTACATAATGTGTTTGGTGCTGCAGACTCCACAGATGTCAGATTTCCATTTGCCAAACAAGTCTAAAAGGCAGAACAAAAGGCAAATGTGATGCAAGAGCCAAAGACAAACAAATATACATAGAATTCATCTCAGATTTACTCAGAACTGCTGTAAGTGAGGCAGGACACCATGCAGGGGAAAAAAGATATTAGAACACACCCTTTGCATCCTCCATCCCAAAAGGAACATTATTTATTCCACATAGGTAAGTTCAAGCATCTTCATTGTACTGAATAAACCAGCTGTCTTGCTGTGTCATGTCACACAGCAATCTTCTTTTTTTGTTAAGTCAAAGAGCCCAAGAACATAAGAATAATTAACAGTTCTTAAGTAAGAAATTCATATACAAGCAAGTGAAATGCAAAAAGCTCTCTTGGTGTTCACAACTCTTTTTTATCTTATGGATAAGAGTGATTAATTAGGGATACTCAGTTTTGGCACAGCACAGAAAACTCTAACCTGCTCTGACTTGGGTGGCCTGTGCTTGTGAAGAGTTTAACTGATATACAGCACAGTGCATCATGTAGATGTGGATGCAAAAGTGAGGAACAAACACAAGCTAGCTACTGGTGTGGCACAGCAGAAAGAACATTTCTAAAGCAGTGTACATAACATAAAGAAGTAATGGCTATTTACAGACTAAACTCATAATGGCTCTGGATAGATTGCTCTATTCAGGGAGACTGCATTCAAGATATAAAGGCCTTCTGTTTGCTCTTCCAAATCAAACCATCACATAAACAATAGTCTGATATTTCCAATCTCCCCCTCCATACCAAACACTGTAGCCTCTTATCCCGGGGTGACTTCATGATGGTTGTATCATACTGCCAAATTACTGCCAAAAAATTACATCCTTATCTTATGCAGCTTTATTCACACACATACACAAAATATGGTGATTGGGTTAGTGCAAGAAAAAACCCAGCCTGATTTAAAATAAAAGTAACTCTACACAGATCAGAAAGCAGAAAATCCCCCTGCTGTTAACACAGTGCAGGTTTCAACTTATAACAGGAGAGCAGCAACTCAGAGTGACACCTCCCTTAGGAGTGGCAACTGAATTCCAAGTTATGAAATCAAACAAGAAATACAGCTTTTCTTGATTGCAGAGCTGCAGACAAACAGCAGTGCCCTCCTCTCATCTCTCTCTGCAGGGCTATGGGTGAGCCCTGCCATTATATGAACTGCCCCAGTGATTCACAGCAGCAGCAGCTGAGGGGTGGGGAGCACAGGCCAACCCATGGCTGCAAACTCCTGCAGGAGGCAAATGAGCACAGACCCCTTTCTTGGCAGTTTGTGATAAAACAGTCAACATATATCTTTGGGAATTAATATTTCAGCTGACTGGTGTCATTGCACCAACCAAGATGCCTGCTTAGAAGGGAGCAGGGATGGGGACCAAAAGCAATCCAGTGAAGAGAGCTGGGATATGCCTTCATACATAAATGACCTGGGCTTTCTATATAAATAACCAACCAAGATACACACTGTGCCAGTGCCTAACAGCTTCTCTCTAATGAGATTTGTGGGTAGATGAGCCCAAAAGGGCCTTCTGACTGTGTGCTGCTGTGCCACATTTGCTCACACAATCCCACAGGCTCTGTCCCCTGCACAGGTCCCACACATGTGCACCACTCCAGAAGTTATATGCATGTGGGATGAAATAATTGCAGCCACAGAAACAAAGCAAGTTTCATGTGTGCTTCATTAGAACAATCAAGAATAAAGCAATCAATTACAAAATATACTGAGAATCTTTACAGATCTCAAGAGAAATAGTCTTCCTTGTCTCTCCTGTTTTTAAAATATGGGAGAAATCAGGTAATGTATTTTATCTAATAAGCTTGGAGATTTTAGAAATATTTCTTATTATTTCCATACTGTCCATTTCATACAGAGATTTCTGATTCTGCTGCAAAAGTATTTCCCATCAGCACTGGGTTTCTTACTCAGGAGTGGACTAGAATTTTTTCATTTTTTACAGGATTTTCCTGTGCTAAGTTGAAAAGCCTAAGGAAGTTGATACACTTGCTCATCTAGAACTGGGTAACACAACTCCTAGGCATTGCTAACACAGCTAAGGATCTGGCTGAGAACACAGCCAGTTACAGGATTAAACATCCACTGGGAGCTTCATCTAAAAAGGGAACAGGATAAGAAATGGATATCAGATATGAAGCAGAGAACTGGAAGGGTAAAGGAGCGAAGAGGACTAAGCTTCTCCCTCTCCTCTCTAGCTCTGAAGTAGACTTTGTTGCCTCTATATGCTTTGCTGAGCCATGAACAGAATGTCTTATTCCTGTGCACCAACCCATGATCCCACTATGCTCCCCACTTCCTCACCCTCTCCCCTTCTGCCTCCCTGGAATTTTCATTCCTAGCTTTGTTAGAACCAGGGAGCCTGAGGAAGACTTTCTGCACATGGCCTACTCCTCCTGGCATCCTCAGGCTGCTCTCTATAATGCTGAATCAGCCAGAGTCAGCCCTGTCTACAGGAGGATTAAGATATATTATATAAAGTCATTTGGAAAAAAAAAAAAAGTTAAAAGATGCTAGATTTGTTTGGCTTGTTTTTAAAAGCCCAAGTGGTTCCTTATCTCCATGAAAGCTTCATGCAAGGACTGTACAAGCAAACTCAAGGGAGACAGAGATGTTTCAAACAAATACTTTGGACAAAATAAAGCAGCACCAGTAGATTGCCCTTACTATAAACTATGTTCTTTCAAAATGAAACAATCCTTCAATAGTGACACCGTCATCTTGGATAAATGATGCTACTCTAACTGGGTAATCAACTGAGGCAAATAAAAATAGAGCCTATCACACCATCAGTTTTTAAATCAGAAATCCCCACTGATCCCAATGAGGCATTTACTGAAAAGATAATGGGTCCCAATATGGGCCAAGGGAAGTGCTTAATAACGTTCTCATTTTTCTACTCTAGACAAGGAATCACAAAACAATTCATTCAAATCCAAGAGAGGAATAGCCTGCAATTTGCAGCTTGATTTCATTATTGATCAGTCAGTAAACTGAATTTATTTATACCCTGTTTGATGCAGTTCATAAAAACCCAAGAAAGAAGATTCTCCCCAATTTACTGCAACAATCAACTAACAGCACTTCTGCTGATTTCAGAGACATCCTATTTGACACAGCACAACAGTGGCACACTCTCTGCCTGAGAGATGTCTTACAGGCAACTACAGTATTTCACAGGCTTCCTCAGTTTGTGTCTAGCTGTGGCAAACTTTGAACTTTGATCCTGAAATTTTGTTAAGTGACTCCCAGTCATTAGGTGGAAGGGAGAAGTTAATTTTTCCAGATTGCAGAGTGCCTTTCTCTAGAAGTAGAATCCCTTCAGAATGGCACATTGCAAGGCACAGGGCTAGGTCTCCTACTGCCACTAATGGCACTTGGCTGAAGAATTCAGGAACTGTTCCCATTTTTTTTCTAATAATGGAGACTGTCACCAAGTCTACTCCTTTTTAATACCTATTCTATAGAAAAGCAGCTCACATGTTTTTAAAAACTGTACTTTAGTATGTTTGCTGGAAGCTCCTCATTTGGCTAGATTCCAAATTTGTCTCTCTTCTCCAAAGAAAGGGTGTCATTTATCCATGAACATTTAAAAACTTTGCAAATGGTACTGAAACCTTCAGGTAGTTTTTCCCCTTCTTAGGAAACAGACACATCAAAATTACAGGGAGCCTGAGTAAGTTTGGGGGGAAAAAACCCTTTTTAGGTCTGCTGCTATCAGTGTGTTTGCAGTTCAGGTAGGTCCTAAATATCCAGTAAAACATCTTACACAATGACATGCAACAGAGAATCTGTTGAAGCTGGAAGTACTCTGCAATGACTTTTTTCCCCAATTTCAGAGCACAGCATGGTCATTAATGAGATGAAACTCTTTGTTCTTTCAGTTCAAACTCCCTCATTTTATCTTTGGAGCAAGCTTTTTTCTGACACAGGGGCAAACTTCCCTCTGGTTAATCTGGATCTTTACTCAAAGTCAGCCTAGCTCACATCTATATTCAACAGATAAATGCAGTTGAGTCACAAAGTCTCAGCCTTACTAATATTTAAAGAGGTTCAGAGCAGATGAAGTGAAGTCAAGCTACAGGACTTTCAAAGATATTTGACTTTAAAAACGACGTTTCAACTACACAAGCACAGGTTCTTTTCAGCTACAGTTCTATTGCATGCAGCATAAATTACACGGCTTAAGAGATGATGTTGCTTACTTGTAATATCAACCTCAGCATTTGCAAGTGGAGGCAGGTTAGGTGAGGAAAAGGCATTGAAACTCCCAGCATCCACCTTAGTCACCCTATTTCCCCTGTACAGTTTATTATAAAAATACAGGCACACCTGCAAGACAAGTAAAGAAACAGGTCTATGAATAAGCCAGTAATTAAAAGATGCAGTAGATAAATACTGTAGTCCGTCCTTTATAAAGTGTTTTCTAAATCTTTAAAGCAACTCAGAGGCTAGTAGATGTTTACAAGTCTAACCCTTTCAAAAAGTGTTGGCACTTCTGTCACACATTGGTTTAAGAATTTAAGAATAAAATTAGGTTCAAGTTAAGAGCTAACTAGTTTCATAATGCTCTCATGAGGCTTACTCTAGGAGACAGCAAATTTGCCTGAGTTCACTTCAGAGATGGAGGAAAGAAATAGTGTGAGCTTTTTAATAAATTCATCAGTTATGTATAAATTCAGTGTCCAAAACATAACAAAAGGCCTGGTGAAAATGAGGATAACTTCCAAAAGTTACCACACATTATGTTCCTTCTCAAGTCTATTAAAGTTTGTCAATTTGAAGGAAAAGAGATACCTCAAAGCTGTTACCAGTTATGAAGATCTTGGCCAGTCAGCTGTTGCTGTTGTCTTCAAGAACTGGCTTTGGAAGCATGGCAGATGTAAAATAAGGTGTAACCTGCCCCATTTTCTCTCTGAGTTTTGAGCTGCACAGCACACACAGCATGGTACTGAGACTATGGAGGTACCTCCAGGGTGTATCACTCTCAACACTTCAATCTTCAGGAACAGAGCTAGAAGATACTCCTACCAGTTCTATAGTGACTGGAGAAGTTCAAAGTAACATTCAGTTAAAAAACATACTTACAGGTATATTTCAGACTTGAGAGTCTTTCTGGATTGTGTATGGGCAAACGGAATATGACCAATGTGAGAACAGCACGTGCTTTGCCATGCAAGCACTGTTACCTCAGTTGAAATCCATTCATCTTCCTGATTAAGTACAATTCCTTACTGCCTACCAGATATTTAGTGAGTGTTTGTGCCCTAGAGGGAGAAATGCAGCTTCTGAGATGGTCTTGCCAGCAAACAGACCTCAGGAATCACGAACTGCCCAGCCATCAGCAGTGCCCCCAGCAGGTTGTCTCGGCCGTCATTCTGCAGCTCATAAATGGGCACCTGAAGAGCACAGACTGGAATTACACCCTGGCCCTTATGTAAAGCCTACACAGCAGAAAAAATGAGTCCAACTTATGCAATACAAATACATGAATAATTTATGTAACAATGATTTATGACAAAAAAAGTTTTCCTTCTTCGCCCAAACTATTTTAGACTGCAGCAGATGGCGAGACTTCTCTCTCTGCTTAACAGAATTTTGTAATTTAAGTGCTTAAAAAGTAATACAGAGATTTTTCTAATGTGATTAAGAATATTAACACTGGTTCAAAAAAAAATATAAAAACTAGCAAGTAGGCATAGTTAAAAGTGACTGAGCATAGGAGAAGTGATGATAGAGAGAAAAAGCAACACCCCCAGAACATACAGCCCATGTCACTATGGGCTTCACAACAGCTCTCTTGCACCATCTTTCCTCATAGCATAGCAAAACTGAGCCAGCAGGTTATTACTGACAGAAAAGGGCAAGATTAAAAACAGAAATTTAGTCTGCTGAGTGATGATTTCCATGCCTTTTCAGACTGCCTCTTTATTAAAAGAGAGTGCTTCTTTCAGCAATTATTAAAGAAAATCACATGCTCCCTTGCTGGATCATATGTCAGACAGATCTCCAAGCAATAAAACCAAAAAGAAAGCAATGTATCAAAGACTGATGTATCAGACTAGGCTGCTCCATGTCAAGACAGCAAGTGGGAGCCTACTCCTTCCTAGACTTTTGTATTTTGACTTCAAATAGACCACATGTGAAAGGGAAGTTATGAGATTGGGGAGGGGAATTTTACAATGTGATGTTTCATCTTTCCTTTGTGATTAGAGCAGTATTTTACACTCAAGCAAGCTATTCTAGTAAGACAACCCCTCCCCCTCAGACAATATTCAAAGGGCTGATCTCCAGCTAAGAGAATGAAAATTAATAAATGTAGCCTTTAGAGAAAAGGAAACAGACCATATTAGATGCCTTGTGGAACAGAAATTATCAAAAATGCATCTAATGATTTAAGTTTATTTTTTTAAATTATAAAGAATGCAACAATGAGTAATGTAAGTTGAGATAACAACTGATTAAGTGAAAAATACTAAGCTTCAGGGCTTTTAAAGAAAAGAAGACAGCCGACAATCAGTGGCCACCTGAGGCTGGAAAAATGCTTCTCATATAAACCGATTAATACACAATGGCCAATGACAGGCTCTTATGTTTTTCTCTGAAGCATCTGGCTCCAGCCATAATGAACTCCTGGTCTGATTTGGTACAGAGTTGTGAAGTCATTATTGATAAAATTATGGGGCAGATCCTCAGCTGGTGAACAATCATTTCTCACTCATTTCTGTCAGCATTGTGACCATCCTCCCTGGCCAGGGGCCTGGCCTGAACTGCTAAGCTGTACAGTGATAATCAGGATACAGCCAAGTTCTGCATATAAAAACCAAAAATGAAGATTCCTGCTTCAAGTTCAAATTAATTCCATTACCTGAGATCCTGTCAGAACAATAGTTTTGCCCAGGTTCTCACACATGAAGGACAGGGCTGAAGCTGTGTACGCCATGGTATCAGTGCCGTGCAGGATCACAAAGCCGTCGTACTTCTCATAGTGCTCCTGCAGGTGGAGAGACAATTTTCACACTCTTAAAGAAATGCCCTGGCACCAGCAGCTGAGGTACACAGGGCATGACTTTCATTGATTCAGGCAACAGCACAATGCCTTATAGGGTACTGCACACACAACTCCTCCTAAACTTACCTTGTTTCCAGTTTAAATACAATTAAGGGTTAATCGGACACTGAGCACTAGAGTCAGTAATTCTGATTATGGAGCAGTCAAAGAGATTCTTCTGTGTATACATATTAATGCAGCCTTTTTAAACCAGAAGACTCCTAATTAAGAAAAGCTTAGCAATGGCTTTAAACAGGAATGTTAACATATGCAAATGAGGCGTATAGTCTGATGTCTTGTTGCCTCTTTTACTTTAGGGATTACACCATTTACAGGAACAGATTAGGCAAACCAGGCTATCATCATGTAGGGGAAAAACCAATCCGTTTAATCCATGGCAGACAGGCAAACTACCAGTGTCAGAGTGCCCTCTTCTGATGGAAAACCATCCTTTCCACAGCAGAACCTGGGGGAGAGGCTTCTTGTTCATTAATGGACATTCACATGATGGTTTTTGAGAATGCCCTTACGCTATCAGGCACATGCACCATCAAAATCAATTTTATAAAAATTTTAATCTACATACAATTCCACACAAGAGGTGGGGTTTTTTTTTTAATGCAAAGCCATGAATGACACAGGTCATCCTCTGACAATAGTTATCTGCTGGCTTTGGAAGAAAAAGGAATTGGTTCAGTTACTTTAAGAATGATGGACATAGCAAACACTGCAGGGAAAGACACTGATGTCTCTGATGTAACTTGGTAACATGGAAGGGATTGCACAGAACTCTAAGCAGATATACGATGTGCATGGGGAGGAAAAAAGAAGTTTAAACAAGATTTCTTTTTAATTGCACCCCTCATGTTACACTAGGCACACACACTTGGCACCTCCTGATAATAAGGTCATCTCAAACTAATTTGTGGGTTCCTACTTGTCCTTTTGCTATTTCTTCACTGATACTCATGTCTGTCTACCTGTTGCTACCTAGTGGAAGTTTCAGGGGGTTTCTGTTTATCTCTAACAACTGAGCCAAAACAACTGCCAGTGTTGCAAGGTCTTTCTGCAGGCCAAACTACAATGTGATGCAAAAACCATGCTGAGCCATTCACCAAGGCAGCAACAAGGTAAGGAGGCTTCAAGAATGGCCAAGAAATAGCCACCTGTTCTCTCTAAATCAAGTAGTTTCAGTCTTATGAACCTTATTAGATGTAAAAGAACATAGTTTGGTTTAAGGTTCATAATGGAAAAGATGAGGTTGTCAGTTAAGGAGATATCCCACAGAAACATCTTGGAATGCTTTAGTCTGGAAAATCATCATCATGTTAGAGCTGTGGCAGGCAAGTGTCCAAGATGAACACAAAGTGGCAGTGTCTGTACACAACCTGGAGAGCTGAAAAGGGTTCCTTGTTTTTGCCTTCTCAGCAATTTTCATTTGGATTACACAAACTGGGCATACAAAGAACCTATGTACAAGGAAAACAAACCACTTTTTTTTGTAATAAAAACTAATATGCCAGTAAGGGAAAAAGGTAAATTCTCTCCTGATCAGCATGGAATTGCTGCCTTCTCTTAGCCCTGGGCTTTTCCCAGCTGCATCCCTAGAGACTTTCCATGTACACACCAGCTCCAACTCTTGTTTTCCTGGGCAAGATGCACTTGATAGGACAAGCAACCTCCCAAGTTTGGTGGTTCCAGGATGCTGAACCTTCAGCAGCATTTCCTGCATTATTGAACTGTTCAATGCATTGCTACAGCTTGGTGGAAGAAGGGAATTTACACTATAAAGCTCATTATCACAGAGTGGGAGAGCAGTATCTTCCTAGCCCCACAGTTATTTATTTCTGTCAGCTATGTATGAATTCCTGGTGGGAAGCATTTGAAGTGTTTTGCAGTTTTGCTTTTTTTAAAAGCACACAGCTAAGTTCAGACAAGGGGCAGGAGCACAGAAATGCTGGGGTTTTTTTTGATTTTTTTTTTTTTTAATTCTAGAGAAGGATGTAATGAGTTTATCTATTTATGCAGAAATATCTAGGGCTTTACACATTTCCTCTGTGGGAAACCCAACCATGGCAGCAATTTTTTCTACTGGTTGTAAAGCTAAAGCTAGTCCAGTCCATGTGTGCCCAGAGTAAGAAATGCATAAAGATATCAAATTATTTTCTATGTCAATAGCCAACTATTAAGCTATTTGAACACTCAAATGATGTGTAACTAACTAAGCAACCTTCAGCTAAGTTGCCCACACCTAAGGATTTTATTCAACATTTTTGGACAGTGAATTTCAGTCAATGTTTTAGGACACATCAACCTACATATTCCACACCTTACCCAATCACAGCTGCAAATTTATTTTATTGTATGGAATTATGGCATGGCTCATCCTTGGAAGAATTATGTAACTTTAATGAATTTACAACATTTTCAAATGAAATAAAAATTCTGCAAACTTTGCAAGCACAGTACTTCTTACTTTGCAAGTCACTAATTAAGGTACTTTACACTTGAAGAAACAAATACATATGTATAGTGCTACTGAATTGTTTTATCTTCCTAAGTATACTAGATATACTGCTGGTTTTGTCTAAGTGAAAAATTAATTCTTATCCCACATCACTGTACCTCAAGTTTCTTTGCAATTTTGGCCCAGTCATCTGGTGTCATGTTGGAAGAATCAAGCAGTGGTGAGAGCTCAAGGATTGTGTAAAAAATTCTCTTGTTTTGCTTGGAGAGACTGTGAAGAAAGAGAAGAAGAAAGAAAATCGGAAAAACAAAAACTTAGCACTAATATCAACTCATCACTTCTGATTTTTTCTTTAAATCAGTAGTTTTTACATTTTTCCTCCCCTAAATCTAGGTGAAAAATGTCCTAAATCTGGAAATTAAATTCCAAGTTTAGAAGCTCATGGCTTGATATAGTTTAAAGCATAAATACTTAAGTTTAATGTAATAATAAATATAACTTGGGAGGCAGACATGGGTGGTTTCTGGGCTGTGAGTGCACATTGCTGGGCATGTGCAGCCTCTCATCCACCAGCACCCCTGAGTCCCTCTGGGCAGGGCTGCTCTCCACCTGTTCATCCCAGCCTGGATGGACACCAGGGCTGCCCTGACCCAGGTGCAGCACCAGCACTTGGTCTGGTTAAACCTCATGGGATTCACATGGGCCCAGTTCCTGAGCTTGCCCAGGTCCCTCTGGATGGAATCCCGGTCCTCAGGTGTGTCAACAGCCCCTGTCATTAATGGAGATATTTAATAACACTGGTGCCAGTACAGACCCCTGAGAAATACCACTTGTCTCTGATGTCCATCATGACTCTGAGCCATTGAGCACCACCTTCTGCCTGTAATCATCCAATCAATTCCTCATCCACTGAACAATCCACCCATCAAACCCATCTCTCTACCATTTAGAGAAGGATGTTGTTGGGGACAACATCAAAAGTTTCACAGGAAGTCCCAGTAAGCTGTGCTAGCTGAAATCACCTTCCTGTCCTCCATGTTCCTTAGCAGAGCTTCTAGAAAGATCTGTTTTGTGACTTTCCCTTCCCCTCCCAGAGGGGAGGCTGACAGATCAGTGGGTCCCATGATCTTCTTTTCTATCCTTTTTGAAGTTGGGTGTAGTATTTCCCTTTTTCAAGTCACCTGAGACTTCTAATAAAATCTGTAGACTCATTCCCCCTATGAAGCCTCTAAACCTGCTGCATACAGCAGAGAGAGCATTTAAACAATGTGTTTAAACTGACATCCTGTACCTATGAAGTCAGACTTCACATGAAAAACTGCCTTGCTGGATATCACATTTACACATGCTAAGAGTAGCTGTGGAAGTCAGCTGAAAATCTGGGACAAGAAAGCTCTCCTGAGAATGTGCTGTTTGAATAAAACATGACATCCTGATACCAGAAACCAGCCCTGGCTTCAGCTTCTGATGCCTCTCTCTAAAAAGAGATCATGTCATTCCTCTTCCATTGACGTTACACACCAATATACAAAGTTCACAAAATTTTCTCCCCTCAGGAAGTCACAATATTTCCCAACCACCTAGTTAAAATATCACTTGGCTAGCACAAAAGACAAGATGGCAAACTGCCACAACTAACCTCCAGAAACAACACTCAGCAGTGCCAGAAAAACAAGACAAGTTTAGTTTTTAAACCTCAGGTTTTTTATGTGAATGATTGTTTTAAGCTTTTCTGGTTTTCAGGGAAAGATGTGCCAAGAGAAGTATATGCAGGACTCACACAGGTATATTAGTCTAGTTTTGTTATGTTTCTAATCCCTTAAGTATTTCAAAGTTATTCAAGCACCATTTCATAATAGAGCTCAATTTTTCTTAGGGTAAGCATCATATTTAACACAAACTGTATATTCATATAAATACTACTGCACCCAGGTGCCCATTAGTTTTTTCCTTTACTCCTTTTCCTGCTATCTGCCTTTTAAGGGGTTACTTTTAAAAGTTTTATAGAGACCTCAATACAAAGTAGGAAAAAATTAATAAACCTTTAATTTTCTTTGAATATCCTGGTTTTCTCCATAAAGATTAATGAGTATCCATTTTTACTCATATAGAAAACGAGCTATGGCCCCATTTATTTTTGAACAGCTGTGTAAAATCATTGTTTGTGCAAAGTTAGCATGTTTACAGGGGTACGGTAATTCATCACAGTTAGGGAATATTTCATATTATCACACTGCCCTCTAAATAAAACCTATAAGCTTATTAACCACTGCCCAACAGTTAAGAAGCAGTGCAGATTAATTATAAGCCCATTGCTTATTATCATAATGTTGCATAAATTTGGGAAAAACAATCAGCTTTTAGGGCTTTTAAAAACAGAAGGCTTGCAGAACTAAAGCATGAGGACTATTCACAGATGCATTAATTACATGCTACTTTTTCAGACATATGCTGAAGATGATTCACATGGAGCTGTATATAGTTTTCATAGTTTATGTAGAATACTTGCGTGTTTGCACAGCAGCAAATTAATATTAAAAAAAATCCAGGAATAGACTGATAGACTGCCCAGAATGGTTACTTGTTGCCTAATGTAAGTTACTTCTCAAGCAGTTCTAAAGAACTTCACTGCAAATATACCCAAAAACATATGTTCCAGGATTAGACTGCCCAGAATGGTTACTAGTTCCCTAATTTATTTCTCAAGCAGTTCTAAGGAACTTCATTGCAAATATATCCAAACACATATTTTCCATCAGATCAAACATGGTGGACTTTTTTCTTTTAAACTAATAGAGGCATTTTTGCTAATCTCATTACAGATCCTTCATGCCAAATGCCTAGAGATGCAATTACCTGCAAGAGAAGCAGACACTTGCTGCCCCCTCAGTACTTACGGGAGCACCAGGGTGTTCTCGGGGAGCCCATGGCCGTTGTTCAGCTTCGTTTCCCGCGCGTACGCCTCGTCGTGCAGCATCGGCATCGTTTTCAAACTGCTGACTAATTTATTGGCCTCAGGAGCAAGCCCTTCAAAACAGGGAATGAAGGAAGTGAATAAAGGAGCAGGGATGGAAGGAAGCGAGTGGCACACTAAGGAGGGAAGAAGACAAGTGACACAGCAGTTTGCCCATCTTTCCAAATTAAACAGTCTATTGCCAGTTTAAACTGTGAAAAATGAACATAACTAATAAATATTCATGCAGCTATTCTTCTCTTGACTTGAAACAGATAAATCCTTTATTTAAAAGAAATAATGTTTCAAATCTCTACATCAAACATTTGTGCTTTTGCCTATTTTTCATTGTTGCTTGTCTGCAAATACCTCTCAGAAGCAGGGACAGGAAGCCAATTTGCAACTGTAGCAGAAAGCTACCATTCTCTTTCACATCTGCCATAGCTATTACTACTTAGAAATAGTAGTAAAAGCCTTAAAAAGCACCCAGTTGTGATATACACTAGGTACTTCCCACTAGCAGGTTCAGGACTGAACATCTGAACTGGCAAAAGGTAAAAAGGTGCCTAAACCTCAGAACAGAAAACACTGAAAGCATGGATGCATCTCAAACTCTGCTCTCCCTCTCCCTGCCTATGATGGGGTCTATGTGTGGCAGGGACCCTAAAACAGCTGCTGTTTAAACTAACCTAAGAACTGCTTAGTGTTTGGTGGACCTGCAGGTGTCCTGGTTGCAAGCAGGTATTTCAAAGGGAATCTGCAAGTTGTTCTCTGTTAGCTAGTAAGGCACTAATGTTGTGATGTTAGAGTCCTCAGCATCACAGAACTGAGTTCACCTGTGAACCCAACCTGCAACTCCTCTCCCAATACCCTGTTTCAGGAATGACAGTGACAGTCCTGGCATCCAGAATCAGAAGCCACTCTGGTTTTCTGCAGTCTGACTTCTTGAGACGGTTTCCTTACAAGGAACATCCAACAGAGGTACTTCCTTCTGGACTTCAAGATTTTGCTGTCAAGTTCAGTTTAATCTCAGTGTTTTACATCACCTGTTTATATGGCAAGCAAACCATTAAACCTCATTATTCTACTTCTGATAGTTCTAGTTATTTCTAATCTGAGGCCAGGGAATTCTCTCCTATTACCTAGTTCTGATTATTTAAACATGATTCTCATCCAAGTTAGCACCTCTAATTATTTTTGGTTCACCCTCAAACAGCATGGTTTATTTCAAATACCCAAACCCAGAGAATATTTTCAATAGTATTTCTAGCTTTTTCCATTTACTTTCCAAGCTGATGGAAAAATCCTTAAGAACTCCCTGATCTCCCTCCTGGCTTGCCTTAAATTAAGAAGGGGGCCTCTTCATAGCCAACTTCCTCACAGGACAGCAACAGCATTTGACTGGATTTCGTTGGATTACTGCCAGAATACTTTGCTTTACAAATTATACTTAAAACACTTTCAAGCCTTGGATGTTTCATTCATTCAGCTGTAATCCCTGCTTTTCCTATTAAGGATGTTCCTAGCTTAGTCACAAATGGCCACTTCTGCTGTGCCTGGGCATTGAGTCATTTTGGCTCAGAAATGCAGCCCAGTTTCAAGTGTTTCCTGGGTGTTTTCTGATTATTCTTCTCTTTGTCCAGTGTTCATCTTGCTCTGAATATTGACAGTGGATTAGACTGTTTATTTTTTGTATTTGCCACAGGAACTGGAGAGCTGATGTAAGCTAATGTTCTTTAATCCCTTCCCTATAAACAGCAGTTCCTCATCTCTTAATCACAAATCTGTCAGGATTTTTCTGTAGTTGCTTGCACTGAATGTAAAAAAAAAAAAAAATTAAGGCATTCTGCAGATGTACCCAAGATGACCCACTTACAACCCAGACAGCCCCTCACATGCATCCACATCTAGCAATGATTTCTGCTTTATTACAGCTTCAAGAAGCAAACACAGGGGAACTCAAGTGCAATGGTTTTAAGAACACTTCTACTTTACTACACATGGAAAACAGCTTTTGTGAGCCAAGCTTGTTGACAAAGTATTTGAAGCAACTTCACCCCTGCAGAGAAGAGGCAGGCTGTGTGACTTGTCCAAATAGCTCTCACCACCTTCTGTCCTGTCCCTTGCCAGCTGGCCAGCCCTGGCATCACAGAGCAGGTGGACAAAGGCAGAAGGGCAAACAGGCACCTGTGGCCAAGGAGCACAATCAGGGTTTTGTCTCACCTACAGTCCAGGACTCTGCTTTTCACTCTGGTGCTATAGATAACACAGTTATAGCTACCTGCCAAACAAGATATCCTGCAACCTGTGCTGCTGCAGAGAACAGGGAGCAAAAATATTAAAAATATTAATTACAGCAGTTGTTACTTGGAGCTTTCACAAGTGAGGTACAAAGATTTCAAACAGGAAAAGGTTTGGACTACAGCAGCCAGTCCTTTGGCAATCTAGAATGTCTAAAAAAGACACATCAATAACTAAGCTACCTAAGTAGACTACTCCAAGATAGGTAATCTTTCTAAGGGTGTTTATCTTAGTTCTACTTGGATTTTTTGGGGGTTTTTTTCCTCATTACAGGTAAAAGCTAGGAAAGAGACCTAGGTCACGTGCCCAAGGAAAAGATCTTCCTGAAGGCACCAGCACAAACTGGATGGAAAGATCACTATCACAGTAACCTCACTCTGGAGTGCAGTAAGGTTCTCTTCCTGAAATGAGCTACTGATAAGCCAAAAGAAACTAATGTAGGAGGAAATAAGTAGGAGTAAGAAGCTTTAAAAAGGCACTGAAGTGGCTTGAGAGCAAAAACATGAATACTGAGAGAGTCTGCACCTGAGTCTGGTTGTCATCCAAGTCACATAAACTGAAACAGACTATTCCTCCTCTGAAAATGACTCCTGGACAGGTAATGTAGGTGTGCAGAAATTCCAACAGGAATTTCCAAGATGTGCTGGAGTTGAACTACTTCACTATGCTTGAAGTAAAACACTTGTAGTTCTAGGAAGGGTTGTAAACAGGCACTTTCCATCCACTGATAAATAAATGAGCATCTATTGTATCTTCCCTTGAAGCATGCTGCCTTTCCCATGCCCTTTCAGCAGCTTCTCTCTGAACACTGAAGACTGCCAAATATTCTGAAAGAGGTACTCTGGCTGCTCTGCAGCTAGATTTGGGTATGAAAAGCAGGTCAGAACCCCCCCACAGGATGCAGCAAGTCAGCATCATTGGATCACAACTGTTGGATTGTTTGCACATGCTGTAATGATTGACACTTATTAAGCAAAAGGAGAAAAAACAAGATGAGAAGAGGTTATAAAGTTCATTCATAAAAGAACGAGACACGTGATTATAATTTATTCACTTAAAAGAGGAATTTAGAAAGCTGAGGCAATAAAAGTAGGAAATGGTTTCAGTATAAACAATGCAAACTGAGAAAGCAAGTCAGCACATGGCTTTGAAATATGGACTTTTTTTTTACAACTTTGACAGATTAAAAACAAAGATGACAGCCATAAAAAACAAAGAACACCTTATAGCATCTTTACTACAATAATAAGGATCAGCCAATTGCCCTCTCCTGAGAAAAAAGGACATTTATTTGAAAAAAATCAAGTCTAGGAAGCTCCAAGGTGAAGCCCCAAGTGTTTTAATCCTACAACAAGAAGCAGAGACAGCATTTCAGGCAGGGGCACAAAACTCTGTAGTAGGGATCACAAGTACCTGTGCTTTTGAATCTAGACAGACACAAGCTGTGGAAACCCTGGGATGCTCCACTGCCTTCCAAGTAAAGGAGGAAAGAGATTAAACAAGTATTCACCAAAATTGGACTGTTTCCCTCTCACTCCCACTCCTTATGTTACCTTGTTTCCCTTTAATCCAGCGCTGGCAAGCACATAGCCCTACAGCAAGTCAGACCTGACTGAAATCCATCTTTTCCCCAGACACACTAATGGGTTGATGTTTCTCTTATCCCTTGGGATCTGTGTCTACAGAGTGATGATTGAGGGATGCTCAGGTGCCACCCCAACCAGCTGCTGGACTGGGGGCCTGTGCAGGTGTCAGCTGAGTTTGGGCACCTACCTGATGACATTTAGGGGCACATAAAAACACACAGCATATACCTGTAGGTACCTAAGAAGCCTTCAGATAAAATGCAGGTGTTATACTGACACATCTCAGTGTTCAGTTTTGGATGTAAACATTTTCCAGTTGCAGGGAGAGAGTTTGGCATATCTAGTTAGGCATATCAAATTTGGCATATCTATCAAGTCTCCTCCTCCCTCAGTGAGGTAAGCCAAGGCAGAACTCTTCAGTGATTTCATGAAAGAAGCCCAGAGCTGGTGGGAGAGCAGCAGAAACCTGTCCCAGGACTGGCACTGCATCCGATCTCGCCCATCCTGACACCTGGCAGCTGCCACACTCGCATCCGCTGCGCCTGCCAGGTCACCACTGGAAAATCCTCGTCACGGCCGCCAGCTCCAGCGGCCCACGCTCTTCCCAGCAGGAATGCCAAGCACACGCTCTCTGGGCGGCCGGTGACAGTGGCTCATTTAGGGCTAAAAACAGCCTGCATGACTAGCACGACGAAGTCGGTTTCATTTTCAGTGCGCAAGGTAGGGCAGAAAGGACTCACGCTGCAGGAAACACGTTGTCCTCTGCCAAAAGCCGCTGCCGCTCGCTGTGACGCTCACAAGGATGCCCATCAGCTGAGCGACCGGGTGATCCAGCGGATGGGAGCCGGGGATTACAGGGAGCCGCTCACAGCAGCGATGCTGCACCGCAAACCGCGCCGGGTCCCCGCGGTCGCATCCCCACAGCCAGACCCGCTCCTCACGGCCAGCCCGGCTCCGCACGGCCAGCCCCGGCCGCATCCCCACGGCCAGCCCGACACCCCCGCCGCCGGCTCTCACCCTTGACGTCCTGCACCATGCCGATGGTGCCGCCCGTGTTGATGACCAGCACCCGCGCCTCGGCCTTGGGGGTGGGGTCCGGGGAGCAGCCGCGGAGCTCCTGGGGTCGGGGCCCGGCCAGGGCTCTGCGCAGGGAGCGCGGCTGTCCCGCTACCCCCTCCATCCCGCGTCGCAGGATCCGCTACCTCCCGGCCGCCCGGACAACGGGGAGTTTTAAGGGGCGGGAGGGCAGGGGCGGGGCCGCTCCTTCCCGCTGCCCCGGGGGCGGGCAGAGCCGCCGTGCCGGCCCGCCCGAGCGCGGGGAGCGCCCGTGAGGGGCCGCGGCCGTGAGGAGCAGCCCCGGCACCGCCCCCTGCACTTTGCGCTGCCGGCAGCGCCGGCCCGGGCGGACGGCAAAGCCCTTCATGCTTGAAGGAGAAGCCAAGAGCAGCCGCGCGTTCTGGGCCCAGGGAGGAGAGAGGGGACACAGGGCTCAGGGTCAGCTCGGCGAGAGCACCTGCGTCGTCCTCTTTTTCCTCATTTCCTCTTTTTCCTTCATGGGGAAGAAGGTGGGAACTCCTGCTTACCTGGCCTCAGTGGCGACTCCTGCCCACCCAGAGTCTCCCACACCAGGCAGCGAGGCAGCAGCAGCACCCCTGCCCCTCCATTCCAGCGTTCTAATCTGCACCCTCAGCTTCCATCCAGATGGATTCCTTTGAGGATCGGGTAGGAAATCGGCTGTGAGGAGGCTGAAGTTGTTTTCGAGGAAATCTGATAAATCTGTTGTCATAAGATTTGCTATTGCTGTTATAAGATTTGTTATTACTGTTGTTATAACTGTAAAGCATAATCAGCAAAGCAACTGGTTAAAACGCAACGAGCCAGTTCCTGGGGGCAGTAGCTGCTGGGAAGCTGCCTGAGCTGAGACGTCGCTGCTGCTCAAGTACCTTGAAGCTAAACGTGTCACTGAAGTGCCTGAGTTACCCAGTACGTCAAAGGAAGAACGTACTTCCTGTAGGAACATGGTACAGTTGTTTTGGCTCCTGGTCATATGAACTTTCTTTGTACCCTGCACTGCACCTCCTAAATGAAATGAAGGTAAAAATAGGGATTCTGGGATAGTCCAAGCAATTTTTTCTACTTCCAATTCCTGTGAGTCCAACAGGAATAAATTTTATGTGCTCCCCTCACGTTGTCGATCTCTGTCTTGGTCTGAGTGGCCAAAACGGGGCACAGAATTCCAGATGTGGTCCCACAAGTGCAGAGTGGAGGGCAGTAATCATTCCCCTGTTGGCTGCTGGCTCTAATTGTCCTGCTCATGCAGCTCAGCCTTCGCTTTCATCGCTGCAAGGACCCTTTGCTGCCTCATATATGACTTGTCCATAGGACCTCCAAATCCTTTTTGCACAGCTGCTACTTACATTTTTTATTTATACAGTAGGCTATTGAACAAAACCCAGCAGTGTCTGAAGACAGAAAGAAACAGTGTAGTAACTCCAGCTGCTGGAGTACACTGTGTGTATTGACACATCCACAACGAAATATTCTAAGTAAACAAACAAACATTGTGGATCTGCTGCAGGGAAACACTTTATTCAAAAGAATGAGAAATTACATCTAATTCCTGTTACGTATCAAAGAAGCACATTCCACTTCCTTCATACATTTCTGGCACAGATCTCAAAGCATCTTCATTCACTGTACTCTTTTCCCTGTGCTACTCAGAGTAAAAAAAGTAATCAAGATCACATGAAAAGAATGTGATGAAGAGTTTTAAACTCTACAGAAAGGTCATTTTAGGTTCTGCGGGACTCCCTCCAGAAAGAACAGAACTGAAGTTCCATTTGAGTAGGATTACTAGAGTTGTTCAGAAATTTAACACTTTCTTTCACAGAATAATCAGCTTTTGAAAACATTTCTGGCAAAAAAAAAAAAAAAAGTTATTTTCCTTTTGTTTTTTTAACATTGCACAGTGTTGATTTATTTTTTTCAATAAAAATATTTTTTCATTCAAAAAAATAAAAACTGTATGCTATTAACTGCATACACCTGATAATCACTTTGTATGTTAGAATACAGAATTCTGAATGACATCCTTGGATTAGAGAAGTGATCCCAAATAAATTACACAATGATGTGCAGAAATTACTCATTGCACAAACAGAAGGGTGAAGGACAAAAGACCAAGTGGCACCGCTTCCAGAAAAACCAGTAAGAGAATTCATGAGAATAACAACTGAGTAAGAGATGTTGAAAATAGAAAAAGAAACCCCGTGGAGATGCTCAGAGAGCTGCAACACACATGCACTTCCCTGGAATGATGCAACAGGCAGCAGATTGCATGAGGGCAGAGAACTCAAGCTCAGAATTAATTTCCAGGGAAGAACTGATTGCAGCATTTCTAACAGCTCAACAACAGACCCAGGCTGTGCATCTCACAAAATAAGCTTGGAAGGAACAAAAAGTACCTCTGAAAACATAACTGGCAAAGCTACATCCAAAAAGTGATTTCCTTGCAAGCAAAGAAAAATTATGGCCTTGGATGATTTAATGCACAGGAGTTCTGGGCTTGCAGCAATTTAAAGCAGGGAGTTTTGGAAGCAGAAGAGCAAAGTGGCATTTAACAGAGGAAGGGGGTATTTAACCTTCTGTACCTCACAGCATCCCACACATGAGAAGGAACATTGATGGCACTTGTTGGAAAGAGTTTCTGCCCTCACAGCCTGGTAGAGTCTCCAAGAGCTGGACAGCAGCCCTGCAGCCTGTCAGCATGACCTTTCTGATGTATTAACTGGTGTTCTTGAAGGCAATGGACTCTCCATATCTGCTGAATGAGCTCAGGCCTCCCTTAGAGAATTCAGTGTCAATTTCTAGACCAGGTGAAACAGCAGCAAGAAAGGAAAGGAGCAAGCCAGAAGAAAACCTGTTCCCTCTTCCCCTGCCTGCCACAGGTAGAATAATTCTGCTTTAAGCAAGATAAGTCATGCACATACATCAAGATGGGAGGGAATATCATCTACCTGGGAGGGCATCTGGGAGCTGGAATGGGTTTTGGTTGTGCTGTGGGTAGACGGTGGCAGAAGATAATGTTTGAATACAGAGCAGTGTTGGAGACCAGGAGGATGATGAAAAACAAAGCAAGCTGCAAGAAAGTATCACTTTGTTCCTGAGCTGGTGTTTTAAAGAAGGGGGAAGGAAGGTCAGGATTGGGCAGGGACTGACCATGTAGCAGAGCTTCAAGGCTCTGCTTAGGGCCTTCATCATTAAGGGCCGCCCATAAAGCATCCTGGATGAGGCTGGAAGAGGAGCTGGCCAACAGAAATGAAATTGCTGGGGATCTCAGGAGAGGGAGACTCTTCCAAGGCAGGTGATGCTTGGAGTGCCTAACTCCTTTGGAGCTTCAGCCTCTGTCTTTCCTTCTTTTCAAAGTGTCAGTGACCTAGACCCTGTGTCTGTGAGCTGTGCCAACTGAAACCCCCTGGGCACAGACGTTGCCAAAAGATGAGGGGAATGTCACCCCCAGTTCTTCAACTGATTCTTAGCAGTGCTGCAGAGCACTTGCTCTGCTCTTCCAGGAGAATCACATTGTCAGGATGAGCAGCAAAAGGGAAAAGGCTATAACACAGCTGGGAATTTCACAGTTCCTTCCCCAAAGAGGGTGTGTAGGGATTAGGGTGCTTTGAATGAACCCAGCTGAGTCCTGCTGAGCCTGTGTTCCCTTGCACTGTGGCAGCTGTGCTCTCTGCAGGGAGGGCAAGTGGGGAAATGTCAGTGTGAATGATCCATTTCCAGAGAAAACAGGACTGTCCTCCTTTAGCTGGGTGGAGTTTTAGGAGGTCCTGCTTTGACCTTTCCTAGCAGTGTTGTGTTGCTGTTGGCATCTATTCCAAAAGCTTGCCCATCGATTTTACAAGAGCTTTTGTTTGCAGTGCAAAGAGAGAACTGAATGACCAGGATAAGGAAGGCCAGAGATGGAATTTGAGTAATGGTGACTTGATGGGCCACAGTGAGTGCAGTCCCAACAGGCTCTGCCTTGCTTGACCTCTGGTCAGGTGTCCCATGCTCATTTACAGTGAGCACCTCCTGCTGCAGAACTCTGACATGCCCAGAGTGAGAACTGGGTGAGACCAAGGGCTGTGAAAGAGTCACACAGACAATGGCCTGAGTGAACAGAACTGTCTTGGAGAAACTACAGCAAAGCTGCAGCCTGCTAACCAGAGGTGAGACCCTCTTCTCTGAACCCAGGATTTGTGGAGTTTGTTTGATCTTGAGAAAGGAAAACACTGTTGTGAGTGACCAATTGAGAGATCTCTCATGGCTGTCTCAAAATCAAGTCCAACACACAGAGTCTTCCTGCAGGCATTCTGGAAGCTTTGGTGAGCCTTTATTTATGTTGTTTCACAACAGCTGAGGTGACTGCCTAGCTAGATAATTCATCAAAAATAATGAATCTCTTAGGAAACCTCCACATATTTTTGACCCATTTTTGAGGATCACCTTCTCTGATCTCAAGAACTGTCCCTGCCAACAAGGAAGAGATCAAGCAGAGGTAGGAGGCCTGCATGGATGAATAAGTAAGAATTAAGCATAAGAAGTGTTCAAGAGGTGGAAGAAGAGACAGGTGTCCCAGAGGAATTTAGAGGTACTGTCAGAATATGCGGGTGTGTTGTTATGAAAGGCAAGGCACACCTGAAATTGAATTTACAGAGGGATATGAAGGTTCAACAAGAAAGTTTTCTAAGGTAAGTAAGCAGCCAAAGGGTGACTAGGGAAAAGGTGTGGCCAAGGCAGGACACTTGGTGACAAAGGACACAGGAAAGCTGACAATGCCACCTTGGTCTCAGCCTTCACTGGTTGTATTTGCCTTTAGGAACCCCAGGCACTTGAGGTCATTGTAAAATGCAGGGCAAGGAAGACTTCCTGTCACTGGAGAAGGATCAGGTTAGGGAATATTTAAATAAACCAGACCCTGACAAGTCCCTGGAACCTGATGGGTGGCACTCACAAGAGCTGAGGGAACTATTTGATGGAGTTTGAGGACACTTGATAACCTTCAAAAGGCTGTGGCAATGAAGAGGAAGGTTCTCAAGGAGAGGAAGAAAGCCAATGTCACTTCTGACTTCAAGAATGGGAAGAAGAGGAGATGGAAAACTAGAGGCTGGTCAGCCTCACCTGAGTCCCTGGAAGTGGTGGAGCAAATAGATCTGGAAGCTATTTCCAGAATATGAAGGTCAAACAGGCAGTCAGGAGCAGCCACCACAGATTTATCACATTTGATCAACCTGGCAGCCTTCTCTCACTATGCAACTGGCTCAGTGGTGAGGAGAGAGCAGTGTTAATATCTAATCAAGATATTAGGTCTTTGGACTGAAAAAATACCCAAGCAACATTCTACTTTATATACTCAACTAAATCACTAATTTATAATTTTTTTTGCTAGTCACACGTCACTTAATATACCTGAGAGGAAAGATTAATCTTTTTTACTGAATTCAGCTACCTAGAAGACAGACATCTAGTTGCAAAAAATCAGTTTACTAATTAGTGGTTAATAATAATATAGTAACAATCAGAGTTTCTTGAGAGGCATGGTGCACATCCAGCATTCACAATTGTTCACCATGAGCTAAAAAACTACTTGGGTTTTTGTTGGATTTTAGAGGATTTTTTAGTTCTTCTGGTTTGATCTGCTGACAGAGGATATCCAGGTCAGAGTCCACGCTGTGTCATAAGTTCTCAGTCTGCAGCCCCTTGAGTCATGGATTACAGTGAAAAGGGAGACAAGAATGATAGGCAGATGCTGTTAAAATTTCTACACTGGGCTGCACAAGTTTAACTCCCCTTTCTTTGAGGGGTGGAGGGACCAAAACTTTTCTGCCCAGCCAAGGGCCCACTGAGATGGCAATGGCATGGAGGTATTAAAAGGTGGTGAATCCACAGGAATTCCATTTCTGACCTAGGTGTGAAGTCTCATAGAAACACTCGGTCGCTGAAACACCAGTGCAAATGCTGAGACAAATCCTAATAGGACATTAAGTGGTAGCAGAATTAAAAGATGCACTGCTTCACAAGAGAAGCTGGCCACCCCTGCTTTTCTTCAGGCTTCAGATTGTTAATCCTTGCCATTTTTTAGTTCTGCCAGAAAACTGAGGGTTGGGCTCTGTGCATCCCTGATGACCATTCTGGAACAGGGAAATCACATCTCAAAGCTGGCTGTGCTGGCTAGGGAGGCACTGGGAAGGCATTGTGTCCATGTGACCAAAAAATGATCCCATCTCAGCCTTGGAATTGTAGCTCTAGAGAAAACACCCGTGACAACAAAACATGCCACTGAGATGACAGAGAACGTGCCACTCCACACCAGGCAAGCCAAGGGCAGCAGTGAAGTGACTCAGCAAGGAGAAATTTCCTCAGTTACCTCTCCTTCACCTCTGGGCTGTGAGCTGGCAACAGATCCTGCAGCTGGTGCTCAGGAGCACAGCCTGGCACCAGGCTGCAGGCACTGGCAAGGGCAGGCTGAGAATGGCCTTAGGCAAAGTAAGAGAAGAGATCTGACATCAGGAGGGAAAACACAACTGGAGGAAGGCAGCGTACATGAGCACTGAAGTGCAGCAAGAGCCTCAGGCCACACAGAGACTGCAGGCAAGATAAACTTGGAATGCTGTTTAAGGCTTTAGGAAATGGAACAAAACTTATGAAACCCATCCTGACACACAAGTAGGAAACAGCAACAAGTGCCAGGAGTTTGAGTTAATAAAGCACGTGCTGGGATCAGCCTCAGGGAGGATACGAGATTGTGGTGTGACCCACACAGCAACTCATCAGCAGGGAATGAGGGTGGAGGACAGAAACCTGCAGACTGATGAGGTCAAAACAGTCCACCTGCAGCACTTCTGGCCCAAGAGGAAGGTCTGGATGTGTGAAACTTGTTATAGATTTTGAACAGCAGGTCAGAAATATCCTTCTTAAGAGTTTTCCTAGCAGTCTGATCGCCAAGCTGCACCAGCAAACCTGCACTGAGGTGGTCTGGAGAAGACACTGCTCTCCACAGGAGAGTTTCCATCCACTGAGGTCTACATCACTGGTCCATCACTGCTGACCTCACCTGGAGGATTTTGGGATTATCTTTTATTCAACACCACTCCCCCAAAACAATAAGAATGCTGTAGCCTCTGGCCTGTTTCCTTGCTTCTGCAGCCTGCTTAGCTCACTCCTCACTCATCAACTCCAAAAACCTGGCTGCTGTGCCCTTGGGCACAGTGATCTCACCTTGCTGATGTTCTTCCTCCCTGCTCTGGGGAAATCACACCCAAGAACAGACTGGGAGGCAGTGTTCCTTTTCTTCTATTCATAGCTGTCTTAATCACACTTTTTATTTTTCCCTGTGTGGTGCTCATTATGCAGGTTCATGAGTTTCTTAGCTCATCAATCCTGCACACTGCTCAAACTCAGTCAAAATACCAACCTAAATAACTCAGTGTACTGGCTGAGCTTAAGTTACAATAACAATTATCAGAACATTATGACAGCCATCACACCAAGCTGTTAAGAGCTGGGAGTGAGCAGGGAGCCAGAAAGTTGCTTTGCTGCTCTAAGATGTCCTCACTTGTTTAGCAAGTAATTTTTCAACTGTCTTGTATCTCACAAATTCTGTGAAACAGAAGGGGTGCATTGTCAAATGTGGCTTCTTTGCTATATCCAAGAGAATAAGAGCCTTCCTGTGAACTGCAATAAAAGCAGAATTCCTAATTTCAAGTTCTCTCCTACCTCACATCAATTCTTCCTGACACTAAATGATAGGAAACCACATGGCAGCCACCTTTTTAGTGTAGTTCTAGACAAATTTCCCTCAACCTCTAACATTCTTTGAATATCTATGAGAAAACCAAACAAGTCAAAGGTCATTTTTCTGTAAATGCCTCCTAGTGCCAAGAGCCTCTCCAGCCCAAAGGTTCCTTTTTATACCAATCCTATAAACCACTAACCCACAAAAAGCTAAAATACACAATATATCTCCTTTTAATCTCCAGCACTAAATAAAGAACAAGAGAACTGAAGACCATGTCCAGTACCTCCAACACTTCGCTATTCTGGCCAAGTCTTCTACTATCAGATCACATTACATGCATCAAACAGTAATGCATATGATGGGACTGCACAGATAAACCTTGTGTTTAGAGAGACTCTAAAGAAAAAAACATATAATAAAAATATTTTATTGCAAACTATAGACACCTGCATCTTGGAGCAGGTAATGTGGCCCTAATCATTATGTCCCCCAACAAAATTTGTGGAGCTTTTTCATTTACTTCAGACAAAAACTAGTTCAGATTATATTAAAACTAGTTATTGAAATGATCCTGACCTGGGAAAGCTTTTATCAAAAGGGAGCCAACTCAAGTTGACTGTAGGTCAATACATGAGACAAAAACAGGAACTGTGTGAAACTGCCCTAGAAGAGCTTAATTAAATGTAACTAGATTTATAGTTGTCAAACAATCACATGACACTATATTGTTATAGCAGAAAAAAGAGGAAAAAATTAAGAACTGTCTCAGTTCAAATAAATTGAAAAAGAGTAACTTGAAAACTGGCTGCAGTAAAATTAAGACAAACATTTGCATTTTAATATGAAAATAAAGATAACGTCAGGGAATGTTTTCTCACACATAAGCACAGAGGAAGGATACAAGAAAGTCCTTTCCCTTCTCATTCCACTCTGGGGTATGGTGCTTTTGAACACTGTTGCTGTACACCCAGCTCTAGATGGATTGTTCTGCTGTTGTTCCTGTCCTTCAGCTGAAAGCATCCATTTGAAATGTGAAATATTCCCTCCAGGAGCACTCACATACCCTCTGGACGCTCCTATGGTACCAAGGACTGTGCTTCCCTTCCTCATCCTGCATCACTGACACCCCGTGGAGCATCACTACCAATGTATTAGCTTCAGAAACTACTCTCATCTTAGGAATTGCCATCAGCAGCAATCACTTTGTGTTTTTCCCAGCATATTTTCTACCTGCTTCTCCTTTATAAATAAAAATTCAAGCAATATCTATTCCTTAGAGAATATGTAAAATAATCAGAGGTAAAGTGTGCCTGTTCAATTCCCATCTTACCTGGCAGGTGGGCAGGAGGAAGGTGTTTGCACAACTGCTGTCAAGACCAAGTGGAAGCAGTTCAAGACAGAGCTAACATCTTCAACTGGAGAGGAACTCCCTGCAGCTACGTTCTGTGATCTCTTGAAATATGTGCTGTGGGAGATACTGTCTGCATCAAGAATTTTAATAAAAATCTTATCTGCTTTCCTGTCTTTTAAATGTGGCCTTTCTGCCCTTATTAAAGATAGATGAAGAAAACCCCAGGTACATATGTATCCTCTGTGCTGGTCCTGATTATTCACTCTAGATTTTTGCTATTAAGAGACCAAAAAGAGAAGAGTGAGCTCTGTAAATATTGAAATGCTGCCAACAGCTGTACCCTTCCTTCTTCAAGCACACACAGAAAGGTACCCCTGGGTGCTGTATGCTGTGTTTAGGAAGAAAACAAAATGAGAGAAGTGAGATACTTAAAACTCCTCCATGGTTCTCCACATGGCATGAAGAACAAATGCAGGAGGGGCAAAGAAAACCATCACACTGGAGTGGCTGTGGAGCACCTGGGGCTCATCCCTCTGAATGGCCCAGAGAGGAAACAAGTTTCATAAGCATGACATGAAAAAGTCATGAACTCATCTCACCATGAGTGAAGAAGTTTTGATTGCAGTTTTTCAGAGCAAAAAGCAGTCTCTGCACTTTTTGGAGCACAGAAGGAAATGAATGCCAGCATTTCAACCACACACTTCACCTCCCTCCTTCCCCTGAACCAAGGGGCAGCCCCACTTCTCTCTTTCCCCAGGGTGCCTTCCTGTGAGGGAGGGAATTGCTGGGGTGAAGGAGTGAAGGCTATGACCCCTCAGGACAGCTCATGGTGTGTGCAGCTCACTCCTGGCTCACCTCAACCCCTGCCCTCTGACCAGTCTGATGGCAGAAGCAGCAGTGAGCATCAGCACCCCTCACTGAGCAGCAGCACCCAAGCTCAGCCCTTTGAGCCCTTGCCCTGAGAAACATCCAGACTCATCCATGTGCCAAGAAACATCTGCCAGGATTTCCCCATCACTCACAGCCACGTTAAGGGAGTGATTCCCCTCTCTTGAAGGGGAGGATCACTAGGAAAGTCCTGTCCTTGTCCTGCAGCTCTCAGCAGAGGGAACAGCCACCTCTGTTTCCTCAGGGCATTTAAATCACATATCTGGGAGATTAGACTGACACTCCTGGTGCTTGAGTGAAAGCTAAATATAGGAGCATCAGACAGGGATGACAAATACACCTACCCATGTAGCTCAGTGATTAAGAAAAGAGCAATTTATCTTCCTACAGATTCACCTGATCGGCTCAGAGCTCAACACTCCTCCGGAAGAATTATGTCTGAGTATCTCAGACATACCATCCTTGCCTCAGGTTTCTTTAGTTCATTTACCTCTTCAGAGTTTCATCTGCTTTTTTCAAGGTTCTTCTACAGAAAGAAATTCCAAATCAAACTATACACTGATGGTGGGTTTTTATTTCTCTGTTCAGTTCCATCCCTTTCTATGAGGTAGACAAACCCTGCTCTGTGTTACTCTGGTCCTTGAAAAACATGCCAACAACTTGGCAAGGCCAGTGTAACTCCTGCACAGTCTATGCCAACACCTGTATCTGCTTTAAACCATGATCCATAGCTTATCCTAATTCATGGGGCTGTTTTCTAACACTTCCATGCAGACTGACATTGAATTTAACCTGTTGGGACTGCACTCACTGTGGCCTATAAAGTCACCATCCCTTCATTACTGGAATTCCATCTCTGGCCTTGCTTTGCCTGGTAACTCAGTTTCCTCCTTGCACTATAAAATCCACAGTGCAAGTTTTCAGAATAGGTAGTTCAACAACAGCACAATACTGCTAAGAAAGGTGCAAGCTTCTACAGGATCTACATGCACTCACCTGTACCTCCTAAAATTCCACCCAGCTGAAGAAGGACAGTCCTGTTTTCCCTGGAAATGGATCACTTCACACTGACATGCACTCTCACCTTGATTTCCCCACTTGCCCTCCCTGCAGAGAGCACAGCTGCCACAGTGCAAGGGGACACAGGCTCAGCAGGACTCAGCTGGGTTCATTCAAAGCACCCTAATCCCTACACACCCTCTTTGGGGAAGGAACTGTGAAATTCCCAGCTGTGTTATACCCTTTTCCCTTTTGCTGCTCATCCTGACAATGTGATTCTCCTGGAAGAGCAGAGCAAGTGCTCTGCAGCACTGCCAAGAACCAGTTAAGGAACCACAGGTGACTTCTCTGTAAAAGGATTCATTAACGATATTTTCCACTTAATGTACCTGTCATAAGGAAACACTTTGGCAAGGATAAAAATAGACATTCTTTCAGTATATTTTGTGAGATTCTGGAATTCAGTAAGACAGGGAGTTCAAGTTCCTCAATTTTAACAGTTTTTAAAGGATCTTCCTTCCCTGGAGTTCCAGCTAATTTTTCTATTTGTTTAAATATTCAATATCCACCAGAGCTCATGGCATTAAATTCCAAAATTAATTACATGGAATGGCAAAAAATCTCCTTTTGATTTAAAATTGCTATCAGGTACCATTGCAGCTGTGGGGGGAATTATGAATAAGTGTCAATGCACATTGTTTCAGTTACTAGAAGCACTGTCACTACAGTTTGTTACCTTATCATTATTACTGGAGGAATTTAAGAGCATTAATCTGATCATTTATAGATTTAAGTATTTCCACCTTAAGCTCAAAGAAGAAATACAGCAAATTATGGTAACTGAAATGTCACTCTGCTCAATGCTGGTGAGCACCTGGAGATAAAGCAAATCTTGACAAGCAGTCATGGCCTTTTTTCTTATGAAACAGCCCCCAAAAGCCACAAATCTGAGCTGGGATCAGGTTCACAGTCACAAAGATGCTGCTACTTCACAATATTTGTTATGTCAATAGTGTGACATACTATTGCCCTTTGAGAGGGAAATCCTGAAGCTACTTACCTCAAACTTGTTCAAGTGACTTTGCAATGCTGTTGAAGCCTAAATCAAACTATGAAATACAGCAGCTCCTTTTTAAATGTTGGTACTGTATATATCCAATTGCAAACAAACATCATCACCCAGCAAGGCTGACTTGAAGGATGCTGAGCTTCCTTCAGGGCTGTTCTGTCCTGTATCACAGCAGCCCCCACCTGGTGGCAGCACAGTCACACACACAGACCCACACATGGGAGAAACAGTGTTTAAAAATTCAAAAAATAATATGCCTGTTGCTTATGTGGAATGAATTCCTTCATTTTTCCCATACCTTTGTGTGTTGCCAAGTTTCCTTTTCCTACAGAAAGTCCCATCATTAATAGACAAAAGCAAGATTTGAAATCCTGCCTGATCCACTTGCCCCTGAAGGTGTTTAACAGGAACACTTAATTGATATACACCACTTGGCTGAGAAACACTCTTGTCTAAGCCACTTGAGATGCAATTTTTCTGTTAGACCTCTCTCACTAACTATTCTAATTCCCAAGGATCATTAAAATGGGTCTAAGAAAGTAATGCTCTAATAAACCACTGAAACTGCCTGTTAGACAGTCATCCCTCGGTATAATTATAGCTTAAAGAATTTCTTATTCTAAGCATCCCCTCGTTTTCCAAAAATCTGCCACTTCTTTATGGTGACCACTGATTCTCTGTCCTTCAGAGGATGACTGGATATTACATGACCTTCAAATCACTGAATGAACAGTGAAAATTAATTCTCTTCCATATATTGTTTCTGTATTGATGTATTTTGTGAATGCAATCACATACCTTTAATAACTAAATTTAGCTTTTATTAAGCATGAACACAAAGGAAGAGACAAAAACATTTTATTTAATTTCTGCATTTTATTCTGAAACCAGTGACCTCATTTTTAGGGCTAAAGATCTCTCAGGTAAAAGTAAGTTGAAAGGATGAAACAAAGTGCCATGAATTAGTAATTCAAAAGCATTCTTCTGCCATACAGGAATATAAATCATGTTATCTTTTGCTGCACAAAAAAATTAACAAAAAAATTGTATCCAGTATATGAAGATAAAGTTTGGATCAGAACATCATTTAGATCATCAGTTTCTCCTGACTTCTATTTCTTGGGTAAGGAAAACTCCAAATCCCTTTGTTGCATATTTTTTTAAGAACTAATAAAAAAGAAAACAGGAAAATACAACTTGCAATTACAGACAAAAAAAAGTAAGGCCCCTAATTTATGAGGTTTTGGCCAGAAAATGAACCACTAAGCCTAGATTTGCTTCATCTTTTGTGTACCTTGAGATAAATCTGTTCAGAAGTACTATTAAAATGAAAATTGCATCCTGATTTACATCAGTTTCTTTTATGATTGAACTTGTCTGCTCTAGGCTAGCAAACCTCAGTTTCTTCAGAAACACAGGAACATTTTCCAAACTGTACTTCAGTACATTCAGTACTCATCTTAAGGAACAGTCTTGCAAAACATGCATACAAGACAGAACTAATTTTTAGACTAATAATACCTCATCCTCTGAAAGACTTCTAGAAATACTTAATCCTTCAACAAAACAAGCTTGTGGAGCTGATAAACAAGATTTCCTCTTTCATGCTGCTTTTCAGACTCGTCAATAACACACTGAGAATCCACCTGGCCAAAAGAAGCAAGATGAAAGTCAGAATGCATTCTTAACGTTTTCCTATATAACACAGCTAAGAAAATGTCTTGAAGAATTCTGAGTTTTAAATCATACAAGAATTTCACTTCCATGCCACACACTGCAACAAAAGATCCAGGGCTACAAAATGCTTTATCTCATGGTTGCCATGATTTTAGAACACTATTTCACAATTGATTCCAAAGCATTACAGGCAGTATTTTATGATACACAATGTCCTGGGATTCTTCAGAGACAGTGGAAAAAATCTTGATTCAAGGCCTACACATTAGCTTGTTATAAAAGAAAAACACCAGCAGAAGTGAGTGTATTATCTTCCTAAATCCAAGGATAACTGGATTTGAAATATGAAAATAGAAACATTTTGACCTAAGGCAGTGTATCAGAACACACTCTAAAAAAAGCCTTTTAGAAATAAGTGCCCTTGGTTTGTTCTGTTGTCCCTCTTTTCAGGGGTGACCCAAACCCCTCCTTTACAGGCTGCAGGGTGGAAGAGGCACAGGGAGGGTGTGTGTAGCCCTTTTATTCCTGCACTCACTAATTCCTCACTCCCTTTTAATTAAGAAACTCTACTTGTTCTTCAGGAAATCCAGCAGCCTGCAGAGGCCCTTACAGAAAGAAAGGCAAGATTTCTATGGAGTAGGAAGCTAGGAGAGTTCTCCCATGAAACCCTCCTGGGTCCTGAGAAAACTGCCCTCCTGCCTGACCCCACCACATCTGTTATAGAACAAGACACGTTTCTGTCTGCCCAGAAAGGAAAAGCCACCTCAAACCACAGCAAGCCAAAACAAAACTACAATGCACTGCATTCAGGAAAATGTAACTACAGCTGCTTATTAATAGAAAGAACAGAAAATTTTAACTTCAACAAATGTGAAGTTACCTTTACAATCTCACCTTACAACCATGGAGAGTTCTGTTTAAAAATACTAAATGTTTATATACACAAAATTAAAAAAACAAGCCACTCAACAACTAAAGAGACCCTACAAAAACAGGGTATCAACAACCATAAGTGATTACATAAATGAAAGTGTTTATGCTTCAATTTAACTCTAAAGTGCTTTTGGTATTTTCTAATTCAATAACCACAGAAGTTCTCCCTCTCAACACTCTTAACTAACTGTACTGGAGTACTCCGACACCACAAAAAATCAACCAACCAACAAAAAACCCCACAAAAACAACACACTAAAAATAAAACCAAAAACAAACAAATGAAAAAACCAAACCAAACAAAAAAATCCAAAAAAGAAAACCCCACCCCACAACAACTTTAACATTTATATTCTTACCTGATTCCATACATATGGCTTCTCATACCAGGTAGGATCAATTATGTCTCGAGGCTTTGATTTGCAGATTAAACTGAAATTACATAAATACAGCCTTGAGAAATACACCTGTATTTGGTTAATTACAAACTTCTTTTTTACATGAGATACAACCAGGTATTTACAAGGTGTCTGTGCTAAAGGGAATCTTAAATTTCCCTCTTAATCTAGTCCGATTTTTCACTTCTCTGTACTTTGCCCATCCAGTGGAGTAAGTCAAAATAGAAATTTTCACAGGGACATATCAAGTATCAGAATGTATCTTCTTCTAAGGAAGATAATGAGATTCTTTTTTCACAAAGCACTAGAATTTGCAACTGTAATTTATTCCTTACATTTTATGTATGCTTACTCACTAGAATGTATAATACAGCTATTTTTAGGGTATTTTGTTTTGCATGACAACTCAATTACTATAGATTGTCTGTCTGCTCCAGTTATTTCCTCAAGCTGTGCAAAGTACAACAGTAGTAGACATTAATTAATTCTGTCTAGATGTGTTTTTCAAAAACTGATTTTAGTCTTAAGTAGTGGTGACACGTTGTAAATACAATTAGCTTTTGAAAAATGGAAAACAGTTATGAAAGATTGGTCAGGCTAAATTTTTACCTATGTAATTGAATTAATAAATGTTTTCCCAAAACACAGAAAGTACAATTGGAAAAAAAAAAACCAAAACCAAGAAAGATTTTGCACAAAGGAAAAGAAGTAATCATTACAATAATCAGACCGTTTATTGCTTCAAATAAAAACACACAAGAATAATATAAAATAAAAAATTTAATTAAAATATCTCTAGGATGGTTGGAAGACAACCAATAAATGTACAAAAATTCTAGGAGAGAAAAGACTACCACAGAAAGGTAGAAAATCCTGAGGACAAAAAGCCTGGGGCTGATGAGTGACCGAGTCAGGCAGTCGGCACTGACTGAGCTGGGAACACATCAGTGCCCAGGACCTGTGCCAAGGTCTGACCCTTCCCCTCCCAGCTGGCTGCAGATGTCTGAACAATCAGCCCAAAATAGGTGCCCAAAGTGCAGCAAGTATTCACATGTCTGAGCAAACAGCAGTGACATTTTAGTGCCTTCAGTTCAGCATGCAGGCGTTGATGTCCCAGCATGAGCTGTTACTGTCACAGTCACCTCCAGACAGGGGCTGTGGCTCTGCCTCTTTCTGCCTGTCCACATTCCTTGACTTCTCCATTGCTTGTGCTCTTTTAATTTCATTTCTAGAGCCTCAAAAGGTAAGGCTGTTAATTTACTATGGAATGCACCCAAATTTTATCTGGAGTTTTGGAAATAGGAAGTATGGGTGTCTGCTTTTAACTTAAGGCAATTTAATAGGGTTTTTTCCACAGATAAGAGAGCAAGTACTTTCAAAACCAAGGAACACCTGAAAAATCAGCATGAACAGCTGCTCTGATAATCATTCTGATAACCCTGGGTAAGAGCAGGGTTCTGATCTTTATCAGCACGATGAATTGCCTAACTTTGACATAGTGCAGTTACTTCAGCAAAGCTCTATTGGCAAAAAAAGGTCCTATTTCTTACAGATGAGGCTGGTAAAAGTTATGTTATGGCCTCTGGAGCAGAACTCTTTTTAACATAGTTTAGTGGAGAGCCAGGTGAGGATGAGAAAAGTCTCCTGATGATACATTCAGCACTAAAATTCTGCTAAGTGTACAAAAACAAGGGAAGATTTTTCACATTAAGCTCAGCAATGACAGAGAGAAGGAGCTGTTCTGGGATATTTCACTGCACTCCTTCTCCCCAAGTACAAGCTGAAAAATTCTCCAGGCTGGCTGCACTGAATCACAATGGTCTTTTCAGAACCTGCTTCACTTCCAAGAGGCTTGCAGGGAAGAAAGGCAGGTGGTCTTACTTCAATTCCTAAATTCACCTGGGCCTGTTCTGCACAGGTCTGCAGAGGGAGGAGAGGCAGCATACATGATTCAAATTTAATATACAGGAAGAAAGAATTCTGAATCTTTCTGCACTGTTATGCTGTAAGACTCCATTAGCTTTGTCCTGGGTGCAAAAACAAGGATACATAAGAGCTGATATCCTGTAGAACAGGTTTTACAGTCTAGGTTTTATGACTCTTCAGTGATTTGGCTTCCCTGAAGAACCAGTGCTTCCACGAGAAGTCTAAGGTTGTTTAGTATACTGCTTTATAAATAAACAAAATAAATGAAATGCATCATTAAATGAGAGCATATATTATTTTTCCAAAGCCTAACCTGAGCTATGCTTCAAGCAATCGCTCATTTTTGCTGAGACTGTCAAACAGAAGATGTCATTTCTACAAAATCATTACCAGAGAAGCTTCTGACGAATATCCTCCTGCAGCTGTGCCACTTGCTCCTGCCCAAAATGCAATGCCTCCTCACAGAGCAGCTTATTCATGGCTGTCCTCAGACTGTTTATCTGTAAAACACCAGATACAGAATATAAAGCACTTTAAGCCAGCACAAGATCTGTATCATACCACACTGACATGAAGGTGGTTGTGGCATCCACATCACTGAACTTCAAATGCATTAGTATTTCCAGAAGTAAAAACATCTGAAGTTTCAGAAATGCTTCTTCCTGCAGCTGCCCCTCTGGTGGTCAGTGATGTTAACATTTCAGCCACCTGGTATCACAGTTTTTAAGGTTACTCAGATATGCCATAAGAATACAAGCTACCACTTGCCTGGACTTTTTCCAAAGCAGAATTCCTTCTGTGAAAGTTTAGCATTTTCTCTCTCTGTCCATAATTTTTCACATACACAGCAGCTTGGTGTTACCACTCTGGCTAAGGCATCATGAATACAGCCAGCACACCCAAATCTGTGCTTCCAGAAAATAACAGCTCACAGATGTGTGCACCAGCATGTCCACTGTGTCCCTGGAGAGCCTTCAGGAACAACCCCAAGGACCTGCTGCACACACAGACCTGACCAGGGCACGTCCTTCACTGTCCCAGGCACTGTCCTGCACTGCACAGGTTGTGTACATGCCTCCCTCTGACACACCTCACTCTCTGAGCTGCACAAGGCAGTAATGAGGAGTGCAAAAGCTTTACTGTTTGTCTGGCTGATCTGCTCTGAGATGCATCTCAATACAGATGACTTATCAGAGCTCTAAAATCAAACTGAAGCCTGCAAAGCATCAGTGCTCTGCTTGTCAGTAAAAGCCATGACAATCCTAAGAAGAAAACTAGTAAGCATTGACTTCCAGTTAGTGCAAAATTGATGATTATATTTTGAAAAGTGTGCAGCATTCTAGAGTATCTTATTAGTTCTGAGTGTAGGGAGGGGGCACCTGCTTCTCCTGATAAAAATCTAAGATTATAAAAAGGGAGCACATTGAAAAATCCAGACAGACAAAACTGAAGAAAAAACTACAAACAAACAAAACTACAAAAAACCCAAACCCCACAGTCCAAACAATCTCTTTTATTAACACTAAGAGTAACAACCTCAGATGCACTGACTTCTACTGATTTCCAACCATAGTGAAAATTCTTACTCAAGTTTTACCTCTGTTATGTCTTCCAGTCCAAAATGCACATCAAATGTCACCTCCATATCATTTGCTGGGAACAGTGGAGCCCCAGATGTCTGACTCCAACCCAAACCACACAAAACACCAGTAAAATACTTCCCACTTTTATCAACTCTACAAGAAAAAGAAAGAAAACAGTGTCACCAAGAGATGAAGAAACAAAACTCTTATGAAGACAGCCTTAAATGAATTTGTCTAAGCAATGCAAAGCAAGACATGAGTTTGAAAGAAGCTGAAACAATTGAGAGGCATTCATCCTCAGTCAGTCATACTGGTTTTTAAAATATACAGTGATGATACAAAACTTAAGCTCTGGTTATAAAAACCTCAAAAGTTATATCCTCATAAAACTTACAAAAAAAGTATACATAAGCAAAATAAAGGAAAGCAAGCTTCACTATTTTGAAATGAAAGTCTGCAAACACCAGAAATTCAAGAAAACACAACAGTGATGCCACTGACAGAGCTCAGCTTTTACAAAAAATTATGCAAGTCCCTCTCCTCATGCAGATTTAACATTCCCAGTTTACCATTCCATCTTCCCAGGCTTCCAGCACAACTGGCAGGAGCTGTAATGCCTTATCATGAGAGGAGACTCTGCAGCACTAATTCATAAGTACATGAACAAGTTACTTTACCTACATATTTTACTAAAACTCATAAAAAAACACCAGGAAGAGAATACATAAAATGCTAGAAGCAAATAAATAATATCTGTCAAAGTTTTGTGAGGATCCTAAAGAAAGTAACACAAGAGCCACCACTTTGAAATGCACAAATACCTGAGCTCTATTGCAGGAGCAAACAGCATACTGAGGAGTGCAAGCAGGCCATGAATAGGAGGCATCAAAGATGTTTCCCCTAAAATCACAGACCCTGGCACCAAAAGAAAAAAAGTCAAATAACTCTAAGGAGCATTTAATAAAAATAAAACCTCAAAAAGATGTAACACAGAACTACAGTGACATATTTACTCATAGAGCTACTGATAAAACCAGCAGTCTAGAGAAATCATCCAGATGTTTTTATTAGGCATTACCAGCTGCAGTTACTGATATATCAGTGGCCACCAAGAGCTGCTGAAAGGGATCTTCTGCACCATCATGGACAACAATGGAGTTTATGCTCTCCTTATGTATGAAAATGTTTCTGGGGAAGAAATATTTTCAACAATAAAAATATTCCAAACTCATAAAAACATGTAAATAAAAACACATTTTAAATTCACAACAAAACTCAGAATAGAAGCTTGCTGTTAGCAGACTTAAATGACAGTTAATAAATAATCTCTCTATGAGACAATAATGAACCTTAAAACTACTCTAAGATTTTAAATACAATAGCATGTGTATTAATGCAATTTAAGTTTGACTCCTTCAGCTTTTCAATGAATAAAAATTTGGAAAAATATCTGTAGGAGTAACTAGGTGTTTTTTGCCCAGTTTATTTATTGAAAATAAAAGGTAAGAACATGACTATACTTCCCAATAAGTCTTCTCATACCTGAATTGGGATATATTGGTCAGACTGTAGCATTTCAACTGGTAAGGACTGAATGGACCAAAAACTGTTACCTTCAAAAAAAGGGAAGAGAGACATTCTAGTTGGCCAGCACCTGGAGCTCTTCAAATCTAAATGCTTTATAAATTAAAGCCAAACACATTTCAGCATGTACTGAGCAACACTGAGCTGCTAAACTGGTAATACAACACTTCCATTTCACTCATCTAAAGCAAACTTTGCTTGCTGAGGCACTTAAATAAAATTATCTATTTTCACAGGTGCTGCAGATTCATGACTGTCCTCTTGCTTAAAAACACAAGCACAGACTTCATAGATCACTGAAGAAAATCAGGTAATTTTATTTACATGATGAGGTCTTTAATCTTGAAAATCTCTCACTTTATGAAGTGGGCAGTTAAACAGGATTACTCCTGGGGATAAATGGAGCATGATTAGGTGCTTGAAAGCCTGAAATTTTGTCACATCTGAAATGGAAAAATAATCAGAATGTAGATGAGGCCTAACTTGTAATCACAATGCAGAAGAGGACACACATCTTCCTGTTTTATATTCCAACTTAGTAGTGACAAGATAGCTCAGAACACACTTCTGAGTTTGGCACTGGCATAGGAAAAGCATCAGTACCACTGATGCACCTATCCCAGCTGCTTACCTATCACTGGCTGATGAAGAACCAAACACTGTGTACAGTGAAAACTGTGTTTAGATTTTCTGAAAAATTGACAAGGTTGTAAACTTGCTCTTTTGCTATATAATGAAGACTACCATGTAGGGAAACACTGCATTCAGCTGTTCAATTTTATCTCTGCTCTGCCTGAGTTCAAAGTGCTGCCTTATTAGAAGAGCAGGATCCCTTAGCTCTCAGGCTGTACTTCAAAACTCTGTTCAAAGCTGCAGCAGACCAGTCAAACAATGGTCACACTATGGCTTTCCACCAACAGAAAGCAGAATGATGAAATGCATCAAATAGAGCTTCGTTATTTGTGGTACTTTCAATCCTCATCTCCATTCTAACAATGTGAGAAGCAGTCATGTGATGACAGGCCAAAACCACCACTCAAGTTACCTTATGGGTTGGTGCATCAGATTTCTTTTCAGAAAAGCAGTTCAACAATCTTTCAATGAGATGCTTTTCCTCCTGTCCTACAGATATGGGCATTTGCTCTTCTTTCTTTGCTCCGTCCAAAAACAATTCCTTGAGCAAATCGTGGCTTTGCTACAAAATAATGGGAAGTGCTAAAAGCCTTGAACAATTATTTCTTCAAAAATTTTACAAACACGGTCCTACACAAAGAAATACATATATACAAAGCCAAAAAACAATGTTCTGATGACTTTTCAGATTACATAAAACAACAAACTGGAAGAGAGTTAAAACTGAAGTGTGACAGTGGTCACAAGGGTTTTGAAGATGAGAGAGAGATGAGAATGCTGACTCTATGTCCAGAAGGCTTGACTTATTATTCTATGATATATATATATATATATATTACATTATGACTATACAAAAAAGAATAGAAGGAAAGTTCTCAGAAGCTAGCTAAGCTAAGAATAGAAAAGAATGAATAACAAAGATCTGTCTCTTGGCAGAGAGCGACACCCAGGTCTGCCATGAGTGGTCAGTAAATCCAAACATCTACAAGAGACCAATCATGGATCCACCTGTTGCATTGCACAGCAGCAGATAAGCATTGTTTACATTTTGTTGCTGAGGCTACAGATTCTCAGAAGAGAGAAAAATCCTAAAGAAAGGATTTTTCACAAAAGATGTCTGTGACACTGAAGCAGTTAGTTTTTCAGAGTTTCAAGTCAGACTGGAGCAGTCCAATTGAGGAAATCATTTCCCAGGAAACATCTTTTGCAGAAGGGGTCTCAAAGCAGCAATGCTTTTGGCCAACAGCTCAATACGCATTTTGCACACACACAAAAATACACTGCCCTATTCAAGTATTTACCTTGCCACTAGTCAAGCTGCAGCTTGACATCTTTTGTGAAAGAAAAAAATAACAGACATCTTTTGTGAAAAATACTTTCTTTAGGATTTTTCCCCCTTCTGAGAAGCCGTGGCCTCAACAACAAAATGTAAACAATGATTATCTGCTGCTGTGGAATGCAACAGGTGGATCTGTGATTGGTCTCAGGTCAATGTTTGGATTAACTGACCACTCATGGCAGACCTGGGTGTCTCTCTCTGCTGAGACACAACCCTTTGTTATTCATTCTTTTTCTATTCTTAGCTTAGCTAGCCTTCTGAGAACTTTTCCTTCTATTCTTTTTAGTACAGTCATAATGTAATATATATAATAAAATAATAAATCAAGCCTTCTGAAACATGGATTCGGCACTCTCGTCTCTCTCTTCACCCTGAAACCCTTGCAAGCCCTGTAACAGACAGGCACAAGTGAAACAAATCAGAGCAAGCCAAGCAGCAGCAGCAGCTCAGTGAGGACCTACCTGTGACTTGTGTGACTCCTCAGCCAGCTCGGCGTGGCTCTCCTCGATGAGCACGTCCCGAATGTTCACCAGCCCCCGGCGCCCCGAGTGCCGGAACACATCCACGTGCAGGACGCCGTGCACCAGGGAATAAACCTCCACCAGCAGAGTGCAGCCACTGACCAGAGAGGCAAATCTCTGGCTGGCACTGCAGCTCCACGGCTCCCCACACACCAGGGATTTGGCAGAGGGGCACATCTTGCAGATCTTGAACTCTAAAGCCTAGAGCAGAAACATGGGAAACAGCGCTCGACTGACCAGAGAATCAGCAAGGAAATATTTCACTCTCTCAGCAACTTAAGTTAACTCCTACAGCTGCTGTGAAGCTACCGTCATCACTCCTGCTCCATCACTGCCAACACTGACAGCTCTTATCTCTTCAATAGAGTTGCTAAGGAATCAGAGCAAACAGTCCAAAACAGGTAATTTGGTAGTAATTCACTATTCACAATGAAATCTTAGGAGAACAGAGATATCTTCTCTGGAAAAAACTTGAGTCTACAACTGTTTTGAACGAAGATAACAGAAAACTTGGTAACACCACTATGGCTCCTCTGCTCCTGGCAGGCAAGAGTAATTAAGTTCCCATGTCCACAATCACTCCCTGTAATTATGTCTTTGAATGAATTTACAGCAGGAACCCTGAGTTTTTTCTAGCTAATCAATAAAAGCGGTCATTAAAAGATCAGGCCTGAAGCAGAAATATGTTTCCATTTAATACATGTGCAGAAAATACAAAAGAGGATGCTTCTTGCCAAAATTATTTTTTTACATCAATTACTAAAGAAAACCAAACAAAATGAGCCCTGTCAAGATCTAATCTTATTCCTGCTGGTGCATTTCTCATTTTCATCATCAAATGCTTCTGAAAAAACAATCAGTATGACACAACTGTTTCTACTAGCTTAAAAATATCTGAGTGAGCAGTGAAAAACTGAATTAAAGTATAGTTACTTTATTTATTTCAGAGAATTATTTCTCTGAAAAACTAGCTACAGAATCCCTTTAATTTGTGTGAAAAGATCACTAGATCTATAACACTCATATGTAATCATGGAGAATTCTGTCTGAAAAGATCCCAGGAAAGCCAGCAGTTCAGAGAACAGCAAAACAGCATGAAAAAAACCCACAGTGTTACAAAATCAGAATTTCTCTACAATTAAATACAACACAGTTCAATTACACACAAGAATTTTAGCTCTGTAAATACACACATCTCTAGAATTTTATTAATTAAGGCGATTTGAAGGTACTTCCATCAGCAAAATATGTATTATTTAAGTATTACTCTGAAAAGCATCCTGACATGAAGTTCACTCCTGTTTGCCAGGCCAGACACAAAAATACCCAGCAAGCCACAGCCAACAGCATCACCCCTACCTGGAAAGGAAGCCCTTGAAGACACTTTGGAATCTCTTTTAGTTTATTTAAAGGCACTTCTGATCTATTGCCATAATCCACAAAAAAAACCTGGAATGAGAATCAAGAGATTCAACAAAGATTCCACAACATTAAAACTGCTACCTTTAGTGGCAAGAAAAGTCATGACTTGAGTTTAAATATTACAGTACAACACAAATGTTACCAAGTCACATGGAAGCAAATTCAAAGTCTAGAAAGCATGCAAATGAAGTCATGTCAAAAAGAATATGTCAAATACTATCACATCTATTATTGGATCCCTTGGCAAAAATATCTGCTGTAATGCAAGTAATTCACTAAATCTAGAAAAGGCAAGGTTCTCTGAAAGACTCCAAATTCTTTCCCCACATTCAAGGCTGTGTAACCTTACTCCTTCAGTGAGAGATACTACCAAAACCTGCTTTTAGCTAAGCAAATGTGAACAGGTATTCAGTGACTGTTAATAAACTCAAATGAGAACGTGACGAGATTAGCACTACTAGTCACTCATTTTTCATTACTTTAAATCATGACAATATTCAATATTAACTCTATAGTGATGACACTCAGACAGGTTAAGAAATAAAAGGAATTCAAAGGCCAATCTTTAAAAACTGTCCTAAAACTGCTGAAAAATACTGGCCTGAAAAGTCAATACCAATCTTGGACTGTGGCATTAATTTCCATTACTCGCATCAGCATAAAGAGCCAAAATATTCAGATTAATTTGATGATGATATAGAACTCAGCAGCATAAAGACCACTCCAAAAAAAGCCCCCATTTTCAGATTCACTGCAGGTTTTAGTCTTTATTTTACTTCATTCTGCAAGAGCTTCTCAATACTAAAAATTCCTTTGTTCTGGAAAATAAACAAATGAATCTATTCTGGACAGAGTGATTTGTAGAAAAAATAAATAAAAAACAGGCAGCAAACTCCAAGATTGTTAACCCAATTACATGCTGCCAACTCAATATGACACAGCACATTACCTCAGCAAGATCCCCATGAATGTACAGAACGTGAGCTCTGTAGTATCCTCTCTTTCCCAGGTAAGTGAATGGTGCCAGACAAAGCACATCTACACATGGAGGCACTGCCAAATCCATCAGGTTCTGATAGTCAATTTCAGCACTCAGAGCTCTGAGTACAGCTGTGTTTTTTTCATCTGTCCTATAACCCCAGAAGTGTCCGACTTCTACCACCTGCAAGTATAAAAATGAGACAATGACAGATTTCATATTATTCTTCCTATATATAAATACAAACCCTATCTTAGCAAAATACATGAAAACACTCCTACTCCTGACACAAACAGTTCACACACACTGCAACAATGTAGTCAAGAATTTCTCTCTCATAATTTAGGATCTTTTGAAAATGTTTATTTTCTACGCTACTGCAACACACTTTTCATCTAAACAGATTCTGAGCTAAGCATTACTAAAATACAGGGACTGGTTTCATTTCCCTAAACCAAGGTAACACACAGAAAATACAAGATTGACTAGACAGGTGCAGAGGTTTGGTGTGCCCTTTTTTATTAGTGACAGAGTACCAGTCAGCTACGTGTGCCAGCCCATCAGCAGTGTCACTGTTCTGATGAGCCCTACCTTAGGGAACTGGTGAGAACATACATCTATTTAAAGCTTATTAAAAAAGCAAGTAATCTTTTGAAATGACTCTTCAGAGTTTATATTTACTGCTTGTGATAAAAAACAATCTTTATTCACAATATTAAAACAGATAAAAATTCACCTATTAAAACAGAAGTAGCACAGACAGCCAAGTGATTGCAATGGGTCTGATCACATTTATTAACATTTTTCATCCAAGAGATTTAGCTGACTAAAAGGAAGAAAATATTCTTTTCTCCACTTGCAAAACATGCCACTACTAACAAGAGCTGTATTAATACCTAATCTCATAATTTCCCCTAGCTCAGTGCTTTGAATGTTTTTATTATTTCTATTTCAGCAGCATATATATATTGGTATTACTCTAGTAAGACTAATGAAGATGATTAGCAAAACTAATGAAAATGATAGCTAACACAAGATTTTAAAATCTCAGGTTCAGATTTCAGAAATGTTTGTATATACGTAGAATTTTCCCCAATACACTTCCATGCATGAAATACTTTTTCTGAATGAGCATATATTACCATCAATTAATCTCATTTTTCATATGTACATTTTCTGAAGAAAACTGGCAGTTAATAACCAAGTAAATGGCCCAAATATCTTCTGATTTTCATTTTTATAGTTTACAGAAGTATTTTACCTCTTCCATTAATCCTCTTTACATTCATGTCTACTTCCAGCTAATATTTACTGCCAGCAAATCCCACAAATTTTGTGAAGTGCAAACATGTGAGTACTGTTTAACAAAGAACTACTAAAAATAAGACCAAAATATTCCCCATGCTTCTTACAGGCACCTCTGCACTAAAAACATTATCAGTACTAAATTTTTTGACAAAAGCTGGTCAGATATTAATTTCTGCTAAGCTACCTAGGTACTCATTATTAGATATGACTTACTTATATATAACATTCCTACCTCTGTTACCCTGATGGACAGAAAACGACTTGGGATCATCTTTGACATTTGTAAATCACCAAATAAGATTTTCACAGGCTCCACTGTCTGCTTCTGACAATCCACATTTACTCTAAAATGGAATGAAGATGCTAAATACTTCACTCACAAGGGAAAACTCAAGAGGATGAATTTTTTGCTTTCATCTGCTTCCAAGGTATCCCCCAGGGCACATTTATGTACTTAATGACCTTTGTTTAGAAATACATTCATTCAATTAGAACACAAATTGACCACAAAACACCAAATTACTGCAGAGTAACTGTTTGAACTGCAATATAACCAAACACAGAAAGATAGATACCAGGGCACAACTCTGCCATCACTTTATTAGAAAGTGAAAAAACTTAGGGTTAAGTAGTGAGGCTTTTTGTGATGGCATTTTCTTCTAAACTTATTTTTTTAAAACACAGTATACCAAACTACAAACGTAAATTCAGCAAATTTTCAGAGAAATATATATACATATAAATAAAAATTTCTTTTACTTGACAAAAGATAAGAACTTTTAAGTCTTTCAGCCTAGGACTCTTCAGTTCCTCAAGAGCCAATTTTTACCAAGACTTTAAGTGCTATTTTGGGCAGAGGGAAGGTGCTAAAATATTTTATTAAAAGCTAAGCACAATCAACTGGAAGTAAAATACACACCTGTACTTTAACATTCTCAGTTCCCTGCTGCCTTCCTATTCTAGATTTATTTTAAAACACTGAAATGGCTGCAGACTAATTAGGAGCTAAGCAGAATGCCATTTTATCAGTTACTTGTATGACCTGAAGCTCAGAAGCACAGCATAGAATAACCCCAGAACAAACATGCCAGATTTTTTGAGCAAAAGCAGGTGTGGACCAAAGAGACTCAATACATTGCATTTCTCAGCATTATTTCCTATTATGTTGTAACATCTCATGCTCTTATGTTCTCCCACTTTTGTTAAGCTCTGTCTCTCTCCCTTTCTTTTTTGTCCCCAAATGCTACTCCCTATTTATTTTGGTTATCGCAATCCCCACATTGTCTTTGTCAGGAACAGAAATAACTGTGTACATTCCTATTTTTGTATGTGAAAGGAAAATGGACTAGAACTTTGGGGGTGGGGGGAAAGATGACTGCATATTGGAATTCTCTTTATCTATAAAGAAATATTTTAAACAATCACCTTATTTCTAGCCCTGCAAAAACATTCTGCTTAGACAAAGTTTACATCTGTTTTTTGAACCTAACATTTTTTCCTTGGTGACACTTCCAAGGAAATTCCCAACAAACCCAGCAACCCTCATTTTGCTGCAAAGAAACATATTTTACATAAGTAATACAATTACCTTACAAATTCCAAACCTACAGCTTCTGCACCTTGCACTTGTCTTCTGATATCCTCTGGATGATGAACACACAGCTCAAAGGGAATCTTCAGCTGTGACATCTTGACTGCCAGGTACACTTCAGGGAGAACCTTAAAAACCTCCTTTGGATTACGGGAGAACTCCACAAAAGCCCTGTTTGCAAAAAAAAAAAAAAAAAAAAAATTTTTCTCCCTTTCATTATCTTAACAGACCAGCAAACAGTAAAAGATACACTCCTCACAGGCTCTGCTTTTATGTGCCTTAAAACTTTAATTATCATGATGGTGATAAGAAAACTTTCCAACATTGTCACCAGCACATGTTAAATTTAATGCAAACAGGATGTGAACATATATGTGACTAAGAAAGGCATTAAAGGTTGGAAAAGGAGTAAGAAGGGTTACATGAATTCACCTTTAGGCAGTCATAGGCTGAAATTAGTCAGATTATCAGCTCAAAAAAGCCATCAGACTGTACAAATGAGCTAAATTCAGCATAACAGACAGAAATAAAGACAGATGATTTGCAATTAAGGCCCACTGTTAGAGAACAGCAGAGACAAACCAGAAGGCTCTGCCTCAGCTACATTATCTAATGTTATTCCAACCAATGTACATCAGACTTCAAAACCACCTTTTTTCACTGATACATTAAAAGTAAGTCACTGAATCCAAGGAGAGAAGAGAAGAAATGAACTAAATTTTTCAGGACATCACTGCAAAAGAAATTGATTACTGGATTTGTAACTGAGAACATAAGGCAGGATATTTTATTTCACACTCACCTTGATCCATTGTAGGAAATAGATTTTACCTGCCCACACTGTCTAAGCAGTGACTGCAACTGTTTATGGTATATATATCCATAGGGAGGAATGTTCTTCAGCTGGAAAGAAAAAAATGTTAAATTTGGATCCCTTCAATTGCTTTAATGCATTTTCAAGTTCACCTAAATAGTTAGCTTTCTCCTTCACCTGAGCTGCAATATATAATTATGTACAATCCAAACTCCAACAAATTCCAAAGTGCCAGATACTACAGTACATTCAAGAATCTCAAAAGACAATAAAAAACACTGTTTTGCTGCCAATAATGCCCTACTACTTCAAACCAGTAGACAAACTATAAATGAAGCAAATTAATTTGTAATTATATATATATTAATCTGATACTTGTTACAAGAGCTGTCTAGTGTCTCCTGATTTTGCCTGTAACATAAAACACTGGACTGCTATGATTCTTTTTCCACAGTGGGCAACTCTATCCTGTACAGCATGCACAGCCTGGGAAGCTGAAGGATCTACAGCTCCTGCATATCCTGGCAGTCCTATCACACACTGAATTACTAAGATATGCTGGGACAGCTTGCACAGCTGGAAAGCTCTCTTACATAGACATAAACCTCTTTGGGATGGCAAAGAGCACTCTCATCATCTTCCTTTTGTAGAGGTGTAACTCCACTGTAAGGTTTCACAATTATTAACATGCAACTACAGTCACGTGTCCATTTCACTAACTTTTTCTTAATAGTATCTCATGAGATCTTGATTTAATGCAGAATCATGAACTCCGAATTACAAACTTCAAACTTTGAGACTTTGAACTATTTTTCAGAGTCTATGCAACTGTCTCTTCTTTTCTTTGGCTCTTACAACTTCAGACAGGAAAAAGCAGATTGTTTTTTCACCATGTTCCTATGCCATGAGGCTGCAGCACTCAGATCAGCTGCTGGTCAAAACCATGGTCTAGGTCAGACTGCAGAAACTGCCTCAAGGGAAAAGAATTTACAGAGACCAGGGAGTGGGAGGTTTAATTATCTTTTATCTCTTCAGCACACCATTAGGAGCAGTATATGGCTGTAAGAATCTCTCCAGGTGAGAGCTTGAGGAACTTGCAGCATTTGTGCCCAAGATGATCATTTACACTGATGAAGACACAGCAGCTACTTCTTCCAAGGTAACAAGCAGCTGATGTAAGGGCAGATCAAGAGTTAAATACATTAAAAGTAAGCAGCTATTTAAATCTACCAATTTAATATTAATCAATGCTGCTGTGGCAAGACTTTATTCCACAAGATTGAGTCTAGTGTGATATTTTGCTTCAATATCCTTAAACTGTATGGAGCACAAAAATTCCCTTGTCAACAAGATTTTCTGACACTCTCCCCTTTTTTATCTATTGTCTCTTGTGACAGTAAAGTCTATTCTTTGAGGCTTGCTGGTAGATTTGGTTTCTTTAAGCACAGGTCATGGCTGTTTTACAGTGTAATACCTACTTCAGATACATCAAGCATTTTCTTAGTTTAGACTGCACAATTTTGCAAAATCAACACAGCCATTTTAAACTTGCACATATGCAATCAGCTGAAAAGCAATTTCAGAAGATAACAAAACCCAGTGTAACACCTAAGTAACCTTAAAGCAACAAGCACAGATGCCATGCACTAACAAGTAGGAGATTACAAAAAAACTAAGACTGAAGTTGCAACCCTACATTAACTTAAGTACTCAGTAAAAAGTACCTATCAAGGGTACTTTTTACTGAGTACTCAAGTTAATGTAGGGTTGCAACTTCAGTGTTAGTTTTTTTTTGCTCTATTTTTCCAATTTTTTTTTAGTTTGATGAAAGTTGTTTGCCTGTGCAAGACTAGCAATCAAATGCACAGAGGCAGTTCTCAGGAATTCTTTGGAAATTGCCCACCTACACAATGTTCATTGTATCGAAAGAAAGGAAGGTGGGACACACCAAGCAAGGACCAGTGTAGGTAATTATTTCTCTCCTTGCCCAAGTCAGAACAGAACTTGAAAATAGCACCCAAACACTTCATATTTCTGTTACTTGATTCTAAATTAAGTCATTCGTCTTCTTAACATACCATTACAGTGGTTTTTGGATCCTTGCCAGCAAGGTCTTTCATGGCAATTTCTCCATTACATTTTCCAAAAGTACAGTAGTTTGGGTAGAAAGCACCAGCTATTACCACCTGAAATCAAGAAAATACTTTGTGAAACACAGCAGATTGTATTCAGTTTCTTGAAATGAAATACACTGGCAACATATAGAGACACCAATAGATCTTCATATTAATATTTTTTCCCGTATCTGTTCAGGAATTACCAGAACTGGGGACTAAACACAAATTCTTAAAAATAGATTTTGTGAAAAGAGCTCAATTTCTGGAACAATTCTACAACATTAATGCTTTTGTATGCAGACTTGCTCTATTCTATTGGTTGAAAACTGCAATTGTTAGTTCTGATTTCAAGAGCCTAAATTAAAACAAATTCACACAAAATAGCTACAGGTAAATTGTTCAGTTTTCAAGCTGTATCTTAAAATGTTCAACAACTCAGCTCCAAGAAGCTCACTGCTTACACAGTTAAACCAATTGCCACTGAAATGATAAATAAGTCTGGGAAAATAAAAGCACTGCTAAGCAGTTCAAATAAGACAAGTAATTTAACTGGAAATTACACAAAGTTAAAATAGCTAGACATGAAATTCCCTCCACTCCCTCCCCACCAACTAACCAAGCCAGTGTTCAAATAAAACACCTCAAGCAAGGGATAATATAATTTTCAATTAACTAACATTAGCTGTCCTTCTGCACTGCCAAAACACTGCTTTTTTTTCTACCCAAAACTGCTACATCCACATAGAATTTTGGAAAACAAGTGAAATACTAGTTCATCAATATTATGAATTGAAAATCATGAAAATTGATATGAAGATTCAACTGCAATTTTTGCAAATAACATTTCTTTATGACAGTAAAGCATTACCTGCAAGATGAAGCGTTGTTTGCACACATATTCCTCGTCCATAGGAGACGGCTGAGCTTTAACATGCATGTTAAATGCACTGACTCTCTTTTTCAAGTTGTGAAATAACTCTGCCACCTGAAATTTGATCTCCAAGTTACATTTAAAATGGATCAAACCCAGCCACAAACTGAAATAAAATCTGTTAGGTAAAGTCTGAAATAACTGGGCAAACTCCCTTCCCTTTTCAGGTGACTGGTAAGCATTTCACCAATATACTGCTCAGCACCTTTATGTTGGAAAATAATTTCAGTACTGTGATTCAAGCAATTTTCCCAAAATCTCCTTATAAAGAACAATTCTGTATTCACAAAGCATATCATGCATATACGACACAGAAGAAAACTAGGAAAAGAACTGAATTACCTTGTACAAAATAGTATTTTCTATTTAAATCATTTTAGGTTTGTAACTTAGGAGGTAAAAATCTTGCTAGCAATCTGGAATTCTGCACCCAACTGCAGCAGTGACCATGCTGCACCCTCAGTTTAGCAGACAACTCTGATTACTGTGAGAGAGATCAAACTTATGCCCCCCAGCAGAACTTATTTCAGCTTTTCCAATATTCAGCATTTCCAAGAAAGTCCCACAAGCAACCACTGGTCCTCCAACCACACAGAGTGAATGCCTTCACTCTCCCAAACGATTCTGGAGCAGATGTACAAAGCACTGTCCACACAGATTTTTTTGTAGCTACATTTCCCTTTCCTTTCAGCTGCTGGCAGTTCTAGCACACTACATAACCATTGCCAGAAAAGAACCCCTGGGACTGACTCAGTTCTGCAAACTCACTTCCACACAAGTGATTATGAAATTAGGATCTTTAGGTGCAGCAAATAGAAGCCCCCAAATCTTACTAAGTGTTAAGTGCAGGTGACCATTCTAAATTCATATATTATGCCATGTACAACCTCTTCCAGCATTATTTAAAACTGAAAGGCTGCCATGTAAGACTGATCATTCCACTGTCCAGTTTTACAAAATTTGCTTTTATCTCTTTTTTTTGGTTATCACATCTCCAAGTCATAAAACTACTGGCATTTCTTATCCAGATGGCTGCTCACTATCAAATTCTATTTTTATTTCCTGTGCTTTTTGAACACAGGCCTTGCACTGCTCATGCCAAAGGTGAAATAATGGCCAAGGGCATTCTGCTGATCAATTAGTCTTATTTATCTTATTTATTTTCTCCTCAATATATCCCATTAAGCTTGAAGCCCACTGTGATGCTGAGTTTTCATTAACTGCTGCAGTAATGTTAGCAAAAAAGCCCCACAGACTCTCAAGTCCAGGCATCACTATGTAACTGTGTTTGCTTAAGAGTCTTCCCAACCAGAAAACAGAAGTTATTTAACAACAGAAAGCAGTCACACAACAACCATGTGATCTGAGGAACCTATAAAATTAGCAAATAATAAGAGGTTTCTTAAAAATATTTTAAAATGGTAAGCAGTTAATAATTTAACCACTCTGTTTATCATAACAAAATTCCTTTCAACTAAATTCATAGTTTATTTTAAGAAAATATACATCTATATATATATTGCTAGATATGTAACACAGTAGGTTTATCCAAGATTTTAACATTTACAGAGAATAAGAAAAGTCCTTCTGCTTATAAAAACCATTACCTACTTAATCTTACCTCTTTGATCTTGTTTATATGAATACAATTAGATCGACCCCACTCAAGCTCTTCCTGAAAAAGAAAGTTAGAATTTTTTTTCTTCTACTGCTAGTAAACTTTATCTCACGCTTTTCTAGGTGGACACAAATAATAGTTGCATATAGCAACAGCAGAATTTAATCACACTTCACAGCTTTGCATTCATACTAAGTATTATGACATGCATGAAAATGTAAGACAGTTATTTGTTTGACTAAAACTGTATTTTGTTTTATGACCAACGCAGCTGTGGGTCATCTAACCCTCCCATTATCAACCCACAAGTCCAACTGCTCTGTGCTACTACTAAAAAAAAAAGATCTACTTTAACATTCCCACTTAGAGAATCACAGGAATGCTACTGTTCAGGAAAACCTCCCAGATCCTCAAGCCCAACCACTGACCCAGCAATGCTGTGTCCAGAACTGAGCCATGTCCCCAAGTGCCACACCCACATGGCATTTGAAGAAATCCAAGGACAGTAACTCCACCACTTCTCTGCGCCATCTGCTGCAATGTTTCCAGTGAAAAAAAAGTTCTTAAATACAACCTAAACCTCTCCTGGTACAACTTGAGGACTGTTTTCTCTGCTTCTATCACTTGGGAGAAGGGGCCAACCCCCAACTCAACATAACCTCTTTTCAGGCAGCTGTAGAGCAATAAAGTCTCCCCTGAGCCCCCTTTCTTCAGAGTAAAACCTTCCAATTCCCTCAACAGCTCCTCACCCTGGAGGTTTGTGCTCCAGACCCTTCACAGCCCCACTGCCCTTCTCTGGACCTGCTGCAGCACCTCAATGTCCTCCAGTATTCTCTACACAGGACTCAACGTGTGGCCTTCACCAGTGCCAAGCACATGGGGGGAAAAAATCATTGCCCTGGTCCTGCTGGCCACATGACTGCTGATACAAGCCAGGATGCCACTGGATTTCCTGGCAATCTGGGAACACTTAAACTCAGAACTCCTTTCTTTGCATGCACATCTTTATCAGACATTCTGGCTACTTGTAACTCAGTGTATGTTATGCACTGGTGATCATAAAAGATATTACACTCTGGAAGAACAAGGGAAATAAAAAAGGTTTTATCTTGTACACACAAAAAAAGGACTAGGGGCATGCTACTGGTTTTTGTGACTGATGCACTTAAACATCTTCCATCTTTCAGGGTTTTCTGAGGGCACAGAAATCTGTATTTAAAAAAACAGAGATACTTATGCATAATAGAAGTATTTCTTTCAACTACAGCTCAATTTCCCTTTTTAGGTTGGATTTCAAACCCTCTGGCCACTGTTGATACATCTGTGGAAGGAGCTAACATAGAGGATTGTCTTCAAGTAACTCTGCACTGGATTCAAATGCTCATTTTCTCTCAAAGCCTAGCCTATTTACGCATTAAAAAAATCATAATTATTATAAATAAACACTGCTAGAAAAACTTCTTTTCATATTTACTATGAAAAAAATACTCCAGCACTTAAGTCACCAACCTATAATAGAGAAGAAGAAAAAGTTTAACTAACCTTGGGATTTCTCAGCTTCCCTTTTTCTTTGCAGGCCTGCCATGCCTAAGGAAAAAATGGTGCAGTATTCAGATACAAAATGTAATGCTTTAGTAATAATTACTACAAATATTAATGTGACATTTAAAATGATAAACTTTTTTTATTCATACCAACACTGAAGGTAATTTTTTAACAACAGGCTGTCCACCTGGCTTCATGAGAGGAAATGGATGGAGTGTTAAAGCACATGCAACCACAAATTATTAGAACAACTGTATGCTGTAATTTGACACTTTAAAAAAGCAGATTACTTTCAAAACCGTTTCTTATTCTCCTGGCTTTGGGACAAAAACAATGAAATGACTGATTCAGGTAAGTTCTGATGCAAATGCCTCCCAGAAAACAGGGCTGGAAGAAAAATTAAAATACCCAGCATATTAATGAAAATTACTTCATTATTAGGCAGCTTATGACAGATGCCTGCAGAATACATTTCTATTTTGACAGCAAGTCACCTCATAATACAATAATCCAGTTTACTGGGGACACAAAATACATGCAAGGTTGAGCAGCCAGACTGCATTTCCCTACCTTGACAGAAAAGAAGGAATCTAATCTGAACCAAGGAGTCTGGAAACAAACTTTCCTGAACCTACCTGTTCTTTTCTGATACTCAACCATTCAAAACAAAGCTTTCACATCACTCACACACAGAGATATTTCACTGGAAGCTCTGTCTGAATGTCCCTGTTTATTCTCCAGGATAACATACTGTTTTACAGAAACAGCATATTCAGATGCACAGGTGATAATTACCAGGTGACACAAGGGAAATGTGTAACAGGATTTAGGGAATTCTTAAAACATTATTTTTGAGCCTCAGGATTAGTGGATACATGTGCCATACACGCCCATGTATGCTTCAAAAAATTCTAACAGCAGAGTAGAAAAAATCCAAGTCAGTGTTGACCAAAGGGCAACATGCTCAAAAAAAGGAGAATAAATTAAATCAGCAGCTGAAGATTTTGGACTCTCCAGAAGATTAAAAAACACACCAGAGCTTGCATTGTAGAAAATGTTGGAATTTGAATAGCAAGATCTTCTAGCAGAAGCTGTTGCTGGGCTTTATCAGCTCTGCCTCTAACTGGATGAACTGACCCCTGTCCATGGTACTGAGCCACCAAACAGCCAAGACTACCAAAAAATAACATTTGCACAAAACCATCCCAAAGCCAAAGCTAAGAAGTTTGGAGAAAGGTCACCAAACTCATTCTGTATTAGAATTTACCAGTCCAAACTGTCCTTGGTTAAAAACTATCTACAAACATCACCATATCTCTGGCATTTCATTTTTGGCTGTTAGAGAAGAGACAATTGAAACTTTACACAGTTGGAACAAGACTGCAAAAAATATCAATATGATGTTTTTAAGAACTGCTAAGTAAAAATGCTGCAGTGATCCTACAAAAGTGAGAACCTTTGGTCTATCAGATTTCACTGTAATCTAAACTGGAACAAAAGACTTACCCTAAATGCATTCAGAATTGCAATACAGTCACTCCTACTATTCCCAGCAAAAAACATTTTTTTCCTGTCAACATAAACAAAAACTATTAGCAACAATATGTTTTTCAAATATTGCATGTATTACACAGCTGAGTAACATCCTCCATGTCTTTAATAAACATGATCAATACACTGATTGTAATTACTTGTTCTTATTCACACATCCTCACTGAAGGAGATGCTCTGTATGAGCAGGATAATAATAAGTAATTGTCCTTGCTATTTAAAGAATCATTTTAATAGACACTGCAACATGAAAAAGGCAAAGCTGAAGAACCAGGCCTTGTGCTCAGCAGATGGTGAGTTAGGCTCTGTGATTTATGTTCCCACATAAATAGATTCCAGTATCAGCTACTCAGACAAGCTTCTTTTTGCACTTCTTAGCATTTTAACAGAAAATCAGACTCATGAGACGGAAAATTATATTGGGAAATCAACTCTGCCCTAAGCTGTCAAACGTAGTTAGAAAGTGATGAAACATCTGGGGCACTACCTGTATGCATCAACATGCTTTTTGAAAGGTACTGCAAAAAAATTCCGCGAAGAGAGCGCTGCAGCTACAACAAAAACAAATCAAAATTAAAACCTGCAAATCATCTGGTTCTAGAGAAATGTTCTCACATGTTTTCTTTCAGTTACCTATAATAAGGCATTCCTCTAAGCAACCAAAGACATGCCCCAGGACTATCAATTTTCCAAGATGCAGGTCCAGTGGCAACTGTGTCAGCACCGTTCCTAAGAAAGTCAGCTCACCATCATGCAGATCATCTTCTGTTTGCACAGAGGTTGTAAGTGCTCCAAGCTAGAAAAATTAAAATGTATTCACTTGTAAAAGCTGACTAAGTACACCTAAGACAATTTTTAAAGCCTGGCAATTTTGAAACCAAAGCTGCTACATATACTGGATATAAAAGCAAGCTACAAATAATGCAAATATTTATTTCTTATGCACTTTGGGAAAAAAAACTTTAATGCAATGAAGATTTTCCTTAATTTTTTTAATTGAAAATCAAAATTATTATCCTTCTTGTACAGGTGAGAGGGGTATCTTCAGACTGACCTCTATAAATCATATGTTTATGAGTCTGATTTTTTACTTATTTATAAACAATATCGCTTACAAAGGGTTTTTTGGCTATTTCTCTGTTCTTTCTCACCATAGATGCTAGTCCTCAAAGAGTATCATTACTCCCTGATGAAATTACAATTGTGTTTTAAAGATGTAGCTACAGAAATTATGCTAAAAGGATGGAAACCCAACAAGAGACCAAGGCATGAAAGACTCTCTAGACACAATTCATATCTGAGGCTCCAGTTAAGACTGCTATACCTTAAATACAAAGGAAACCACTTCTGCAGTACATTCCTATTACCCTGATTTTAACAACTTTAAAAGGAAGCCTACCTCTTTCAGCTGAAGTATTGTACGTTCAATGTCACCCACACTGGGTGGAGAGAGAGCTGTGGCCAGCAAGGCTTTTGGTTCCCCCATATCAAGCTTCTTTAATTTTAAGACTGTAGATCCTAATGGACAATGCTGAAGGGAAGACAAGATTATTGTTACTCTCCTCTTATGGCAAGTGTGACAAAGTGTTTTATATGAAGTAGTAAGTTTACAATTTAGCAAAATCTGCAGTTAATTGTGTACAAAAAGAGTTTGTTTTCTTTTGAGTGGATTACTTATTTCTAATCCACATCAATTTTACTGCTATAATTTATCTCCTTCTATAAGGAAACTATGTGGAATGATCTTTGTGAAATAGTTATCAAGCTGAATTCTAGTCATTGCTATTAGTTATTAATAACTATTCCAATCATCTTCAGAGAAAGTAAAGCAAAGTTTCTCTGCTATGACTACAGGAATTAAAGAAAACCTAATCCTCAACCCAAAAGCCTTACCAGCATCTCAGGTTCTGACTTCTCTGGAATACAGTCTGCCCAGAAGTCCTTGCATATGAGCCTGTAACAGTAGCCTTTGGAAACACGTCCAGCACGACCTTCACATGAAAAAACAAATCACCAATTTGTAAATTGCACAAGTTTTTTCCAAAGCCATCCATCTACAAAGCCTCTGGGCAGCTGAGCAGCACACGACAGCTGATGCTGCAGGCTGAGCAGTCTCTGCTCTCTTGCAGCAGACAGGCCCAGAGGACACAGAAGGGTAGGACAAAAAAATTTTGCTTTCATAGGAGCAGTAACTAACAAAAGAATTACATAACTATTTCACTCAAATACCTCTTTCACATAACTGCCCTCAAATCAACAGCCATTTTTCTCAGTTGAACAGGCATTTCCTATTTGACTCTACAGCTAGAAAATCATCTTCAATATAAACAACTTTTAAGCTCCAATGATAAACAGCAAAATGTCTTTATGATCTACTATTTACAGAAAAACACAATGACTCAGAACTCTATCTTCACAAATCCTAACACCATTCACTTCAAACAACTGAAGGGTACTCCTCTCTGTGGGACACTCCACCAGTGTCCCACAGAGCGGGACTCATTTTTCAGGCCACATTTTTAAGTCACATGCACAAGCCCAAGTCTTCTACACAGAATGCTACTTCTCCTGGTTGTTGTGACCTTGGCTGACCTGGAACCAAATGGAAATAAACCTGTATACTGGGGTTCACAGTGAGGCCTTGGAAGGGTATGGCTATTGTGGTGGCTTCTGTAAGAAGCTGCTGGAAACTTCCATATATCTGACATTGCAAGGGTGTAAGGAAGAAGCAGCAGCAGAGAGAATCTGAGGTGAACCAACCACAATCCCCAATTTCCATCACTGGGTACCACTAGGGCAGAGAAGGCAGAGAAACTGGGAGTGAGTCCAAGCCTGGGAAGAAGTGGAGGGAAGCTGTTTAAGATTTGGCTTTATATCTCATTAGCCAAGACTGATTTGTTTGGAAATAAAATGAAACTAATTTCCCCAAGCTGAGTCTGTTTTGCCTGTGATGCTAATTGCTAAGTGATCTACCTGTCTCCATCTCAAACCCTGAGCCTCCTGTCATCATTTTTCTTCATGTCCAATTGAGGAGAGGGGATAGAGCAGCTTTGGTGGGCATCTGGCACCCAGCTGTAATTGTAAAGACCTCATAAAACTTAAAAATTACAGTATTTTTAGATCTGAAGATATCACTGCTATTAATTTATTTAGTATTATTTCTGACTGAAACTTAAAAAGATTTTGATATTTAAGACGACTATCTTACTAGAAGAGACAATATGGAATCTTATTTATCCTTGTGCTATAAACATTGGTGTAAACTAGAAACACTGCTGTGGATTTTCCAAGTCATTAATAGTGACATACACACATGAAAGTTCTTTTTACTGCTGCACCTCACAAGCAGTTCATAAATACCTAGCAGTACATATCCCCCCTTTACAAAAATGGTGATAAAAAAATTGCTATTAAATCCCAAAGAATCCATGGTCTGTGAATTTTAATACTCTTCAGTAAGATACAAAACACTCCTCTGCAAATATACTTGAGGGAAAAAAAAAATCATTCACACAGAGTTGTTTAATCCCATTTTTATACCCTGACATGGTAAAGACTTACCAAGTATTAATGGCCAAAATAATCTGTTCTTTTTACTATTAATACAAGAAAAAGCCAACAAAGAATTGTTCATGAAGGTCAGCTTCTAAAATTCCTTTGCATTACCTATTGTCATCTTACCTTTTCTTTGATTACAGTTTGTCTTGGATGCCCAGCAAAGCCTCAAATTTTGGTAATTAGTTTCCTTATCGCAAAACAGAATTTTAGTCAAGCAGAAATCTATCACTGCAAATAAAAAAAAACTTCCTCATGGCAGTAGAAATACACAAGAATAATCTGTATTATCAGAAAAGTCTGAATAACTTGAATAGCAATAAAAAGAACAACAGATTTATAAACAATCAGACCCAAGATATTCTGAATACTAAACAAATTGCTAACAGATCTTACTACAAAAATAATAAATCACTGTAGATGACAATCATTAAAAGGCAATCATTTCTGCATTTAGAAACCCTGTATGAAAAATTGCTTAAACTGATGCAATTATTTCAAAACCTAGTCAGAATGTGATTAAAAACCTTAACTTGTGACATGAGGTCTGGCTCTGCTTGTTGCTGCACTTAAAATTACCCCTTAGTGAAGACTTAAACCAACCTCCCACTCAGTAGCTCTATATGTTCATGTATTCAGATTTCTCTGTTGTGAATGAAATAATTCAACATGCCAACAGCAGTGCTTTGAACAGTGAAATATCCTGGAGACCAAACCAAGTACAAGTATGGAAAGTATTACAAACACAGTGTATAGAAAATTAGAGGATTTAGACAACTTACCATACTTAACATCAGGAACTGTTACAGAGCTCTCAGCTACATTGGTAGCTAGAATAACCTGAGTTTTGAAGCAAAAAAAATGAGCAAGGAATGCATAAACAAAAAATTACTTGCATTAATGTTTCTACATGAAAAATCTAAGTTGCTATGAAGAAACATAAATGTAATGGCAACACAGCATTTCTGCTCCGCGCAGTAAAAAAAGCAATACCATGGAAGGACAACACAAACCCCTTGTATTTTCTTGTTCTGAGCTGAAAAAAGCATAATGATGTAGTGTGGCATTAGGACAGTGTAGAGGAAGAATGACAATATTTCCTTGTGCCTTTGCTATAAGGAATCATCACACTATTGGCAGCAACACACTCTCAGTAACAGCAGTTGGAGAAAACCAAGGCAGCAGTGACAATGTGGGGCACAAGGCGGGACACTCTCCCATACTGGGGCACTGCTTTGCTGTTCAGTGCCACCAGCAGCCCCTCCTGTTGGGCAGGTGCAGGAATCAACATGCACAAACCATTCTGAAGGATAAAAACAGCAGTAGGCAATAGTTTAAGGGTAACTTCCTCAAGTTATTGCACCTCTCTTGAGGTCTGCACACCAGTTAAAACAAAAGCTCAGTAAGAAAGGCCATCAGTTTACACACTGAAAAACTGAAGTGCTTTGTCCTCATAAAATGCTTTGAGTTAGAACAGCTAATATTACTTAAATACATTATTGTTTGCTATTACTACTCTAGCAGAAAGTTTCACATGCTTTTAAAAAGTCATGATTAAAAAATATTTACTTTTCTGTAGCCAGGAACCGTAGCTGAAAATACTTTACTTTGTTCCTCCAATGTTGCACATGCATGAAGTGGGTACACTTGCCACCTAAAAAAAATATATTTGTGAAATATTTACTGATGCAAGAATATTAAAGTTTATTACACTTCTGTGCTAAACCCTGTTATGCACTTGAAACTCATACAGCTGAAAAACTCATATTCAGGTTTAACTGAATTGAAACAAATGTGGTCTAACTTACCTTTGATATTTATCTGAGAGGCATGAGTGCATGTATCTTATTTCACCTAAACCTAGGGAAAAAGTAATCATGAGTTCAATTTTTCATTTAGTCATGAGGAACAATTCAAAAACATCAACTATTAACTGCCTGTCATTATTACCTCTTTTTTACCATATAATAAAATGTTAGAAGAATTAAACAGCAAATATAATGATAAATCTCTGAAAACCAGTGAGTCAATTTTTGAAGAACCATCTGGCATTAATTTAACACGTAATAAAGATATAAAGGTCATTTGACAACATTCCATTATTAGTCCTTGTTTCAGCTTCTTACAACTGACAACACATGCTGAATATCTGTCTAGTTTAGGCTAAAATTGTGTATTTCAGTCAAAACAAGCTCTTTCAAAGAGTAGAGCCAAGGATAAAAAAAAAAAAAAAAGAAGAAAAAAAGCCATTTCTGTCTTAGCTATCTCACCTTTGGCCATTACAGTGCCCATCTTTTGGGGCATTAATTTCACATCAGCCAGGGGAAATCTTACGACTAAGGGATTTTTTCTATTTTCCTGAATACCTCCACAGATATAAATCTTTCTGAGAAGCTTAGTTTATTTCTTATTGAGACTTCAATTCCAAATGTCCCATTTTCAAAAACCTGTCCCACAGTGGATTTCCATGGAGGTTGTTTTTACAAATAAAAACAACTAAAAAAGTTTGATTTGTGTTTGGCAGAGAAGACTCTGCATCATCACTGTTACAGTAATTATTAATCAGTCTAGTAATTACTGACTAGACACAGCAGGCAGTATCTGCTGACCAGTTTCAGAAGTGACAAAGGTGTCAGAATGAAATGAGAGCCAGTAACACAATCTATCTGGCAAACATACAAGGATAGTAAGGAGAGCAGGGCATGGAGAAGTGCAGAAGAAAATATGGAACAGAAAAAATGAGATCAACACCAGCAGAACAGATAAAATTAGATCATTTGGAACATATTCATGCATGTATGTTAAGAAGATTACTCTACATTTTAACATGGCATCACCTGTTACCTAGAGAGGGGCAAGTTGTGGAATCAAAGGAGAGGTGAGTACTGAAGAATACTTACCTAAACAGAATCAGACTTGGTAGCATTACCAAAAAAATTAAGCAGTGAACAAGACAGGCAATTACAAGGGAAAACATGGCATCCTACTTGAGACAGCTGCAGCTCCTTTTGGAATCAGATTCTGCCCCATCAATGAGTTCCACAAAGTCAGTGGGCAAAAATCACTCAACAGCATCCTCAGCACAGCATTGCTCTTTCTGGCTGCTGCTGCACACTCAACTTCACAGGTCAGTGGGAGTGTTATTTTTAAGGTTCAAAATGCTATGCAATCATTAGCACTCAAAAAAAAAAAAATGAAGCATCTCAAATCAACATCCTAAATGTGGATGTTAAATGTGTAAAAATAACCCAGAGCTCTGTCTCAGCTGCTGTGCTGTAAAGTGAGGGCTCACCTCCCCTTTTCTCCAGTTCTGTATAAACATTTGTGAGGAAAATTTCAAGGGGTGTGGGGTGTTTGCTAATCCTGTGTTCTGGATCAGTCTTGAGTATCCAGTTTAAAAACAAGGTTAAAGACTGAGCAAATAAAACACAAACCTGAGTGTACCAGCTTAATACCGCATGGGCGTTCACAAATCTACCGAATGTATTTAAACAAAATAAAAAAAAAAAAGCCCCCCCCAAAAAAAAAAAAACCAAAAAAAAAAAAAAAAAAAAAAAACCAAAAAAAACCCACAAAAAAAACAAACAAACAAACAAAAAAACAAAACAAACAAACAAACAAAAAAAACAAACAAAAAACCACACCAGACAAACACCAATATCAAGAGGCCAGAGGCAACAGACATGGTCTCCCTACTTTATTAATCACAAACTGGAATGGGTGTTACACTGACACAATGAAGTAGTTCCTTCTAGACATTAATTTTATAGTGAAGGTAATTCCAAGAAAGGCAGCTCTAATGCCTTTTAGCTAGTGGGGAACACTCCAAGGAAAGCTGCTCTGCAAGTGCAGTGCATCTTTCAGCTGGTGAGCTGGGCCTCCAGCCCCTGCCCTGGCATGCCTATTCCTAAGCTCAACACAGCAGGGAGATGACATTCATGAACATTTTACAGAATTAGAAAGTCCAGGTGGGGACAGACTCCACTGTGTCCAAGGAACAGCTGCCCTGGACTTCAATGTGACTTTCCACTTGAACACAACCAAATCTTTTCCAAGTCTTCAACTAACATGCTGAATGTTAGTTCAGCTCATGTAGTAAAACAATAGTTGAAACCACCAGGTAACAGATTTATGATGTTCAGGAAATCTACTCTGCAGGTCAGTTACACTGCCTCTAAAATCCAGCACTGATTAAAGTGAGTTTAAATAAAGAATGGCAGTCAAAACCAAAGCCTACAATAATTTCTGTGCAAGACAACTGAGGTTTTGCTCTCTACAGAAGACTACATCTATAGCCAGTTTTATGATCAATAACCTCTACATCTTCATGTGTACTTTTGAGCACGACAAGCACACCAACCACGTACATGGAAAGAAAAACAGGAATTTGAGCCTTTACAACAATTTAAATGAAGACCACACTATATGCAGATAAGAAAACACCTCTAAAAGAGTCCTAGGAGCTTCATCCAATAATTAATAACTGCACTAAAAAATTTAGCAACTGCATTTCTGTAGTTTAACTACAGAATTAATTTTATTATTTTTAAAATACATAACATCTTCATTTTTGACTCACAGCTTTTCCAATTATTGCCACAATTAAACCAGTTTCCAAGAAAAAATGCCCAAAGAGACCTCATTTAAGTATGTGTTTAATAAATCCCTGGAAGAAGTGCCAGCAGGGAGCTCATTAGATGAAAAATAACAAAAAAGAAAGTTATTAAGACATAGACTCACCTGGTAAAAACACGAGCACGCTGCCACGTTCCAATGTGCCACTGAAATTCTTTTTCTCCCTAACAAGAAAACACAGGTTCATTAGTTTTACAGTCTCAATCTACCTCATTACCCCAAGTTATTTTATTCTGGAAGAACAAGCAGAAGTGCACACTTTTTGTAGCATGAATTATTTAAACTTCCTGAAGAAATGAGATTCCAACCATTATTTTCAACTATGTTTTCTGAAAAATGCAAGATATAAACAGTAGAACCAAAGCAATAAATTTAGTGGTTTTCTCCAAAACTATGACAAGACAAACTTTCTCATTCTGCAGTGAAAATAATCAGAATTAGGTTACTTAACACACAGTGATAGACAAAGTGGTAGAAGTAACTTTATTACATCTTCAGATACTCAACATCAATTTACAAAACACAGCAGAAAAATCCATTATTTACTTATTTCACATGACATTGAGGCACTAAACAGCCAGTGAAAATTAATGCCTAGCTTTTATCCTTTTTTCCCCATAAAATTATGCATATTTTTGTTACACTATAAAGCAGTAGCATTTATATTTATATAATTCTTGATCTAAGTACTCCTCAGCTCTGGTCTACAGTAAAGAATTTATTTTCCATATGACATGGCTGCCCTGAATAGTCACTCATGCTTCAGGGCATGAAGTGCACTTTAGGAACACTGGGTACAAATCAGACAAATATGTAAAATATTGGGCAAGTAAAAATTAAGTTTCTACTAATAACTACGGACTCTGCTGCTGCTTAATTAGCTTCTCATTTCCCCAAGAGCCACTGATTCCAGATCTTGAACTGCATCTTACCCATGGCTCCTCTTTTCCAGCTCATCAAATGACTGAATCAGAGCCACTGCCACTTGATACATTTTCTGTTCGATCACTGGCTGCCCAAGGCTCTGAAGATGAAACTGGAGAAGGAGGTAATGAGGTTAACACAGTGTAACTGGCTACAAGGCTGTAGTTCACACATGTATTTCAATTTCTCAAGTGCTTGCAATTCAAACTGATCCAGTACAGAAGAAGTAACTTCACCTGATGTACTCATTACCTTCTGAACAGATGTTTTTCTTCAAGTATCCTACAATTTTAATGCTGAAGAAATACTTGTGATATTTACCTACTTAAGCACCAACCCACCCTCCATTCATTTGCAGAACATGCCCCTTATCCTAAAGTGTCAGGCACATGGGAACTGACCAGAACTCTTGGGAGCAGGACGACAGGGAGGAATTTGTGTAGGGAAGGCAGAGTGCTTCTCACAGCTGCTATCACACAGATCTCTCTACCTGCCTGCACATAAACCACGTAACTCTTTCTCCTTTAAATTGTTGTTTCATTTAGTGGGTTTTGGTCACACCCTGTCAAAGAATTACTGTTCTGTTGTACTCAACAAAGCCATGGTGTCTACGTTGTTTTCCAGCATTCTGTACAAACTCAAGGCTTTAGTATTTAAGAACACACACCATCAAGTCTTCAGAGCAAAGACAGTAACTAAATCACTTTTCAGTTTTATGCTTAATGAACTACACTGTCACCGACATCTTTTCATAAAAAACCTTTTTTGGGATTTTTCCTCTTCTGGGAAGCTGAGGCCCCAGAAAGAGAACGTAAACAATAATTATCTGCTGCTGTGGAATGCAGCAGGTGCATCTGTGATTGGTCTTCTGTGAGTGTTTGGATTTAGTGACCACTCACAGGAGAGCTTTCTTGCTTTCTGCCTGGACACAGAACTTTGTGATTCTATTCCTATCCTATTCTTAGCTTAGCAGCTTCTGAATTTTTCTCTCTATTCCTATTAGTATAGTCATAATGTATTATATATCAAATTAATAAATCCAGACTTCTGATCATGAAGCAAGATGCTCGTCTATCTCTCTCACCCTGAGGAACCCTTGCAAAGCCATGCAACACTAGACCTGCTATGAAAAAGGTCTATATAGCATTACATGTTTTCCTCTTGTAGGGAAAATGGCTTTTGATAACTGCTCACCTTTCATTCTCAGAGTTTCCCCTCACTCTAGTGCAAACTCTTTACTGAACCAAGTGTTTCAGTGAGCTAAAATCACAGATCACTTAACTATCTAAACTATTAAAATGAAATTAGTAATTTTTCTACCACTTTCCCATTGTAAAGGAGCTCATGCCAATCACAAAAGCACAGCTCCTAGCACCAATCTGGAAACACTGATTTACATCAGCATTTGCCACTGCAACCTCAGTCCTCAGCTTGACTAAACCAGGAGAAACCTGAAAAATACTTGACTGTTTTCTTCAAAGTAATTTTTGCCATAATATATGTGAAAAATCTAAGCAAGTTATCTCTTCTGGGCTGCTCCAACATAAGATTTTTTGGTTTATATTATTCCTGCTTAACTAACTGTCAAATTTGTCTTTTCAATTTTGCTGCTGACTGTACCTTTAGCATTCTCTAACAGGACAAGGCTTCCACATCACTCCCAGTAAAAGGTAATAATGTGACAAACAGCAAATCCAAACCCCAGTCAGACCTGACTGAAATAATACAACACAATCAGAACAGCTTTGGACAGCAGCTCACTACCTTCCACCAGGACTCTGACTCTATTCCATGGACACGAAGGAGTTTTTACCTTTGCAAGCCAAAAATGGGCTGCATTTTTGCATTTTCCTTCCTTTCTTAAATTTGCATTTCATATCTCTACCACTATCCAGAACAAAAGGCAAATATTTATACATCCAGCTTGAAAATTGCCTATAGATAGAGTCTTCATGCATTTTTCATGAAACCTGTGTTTCAATGATTCCTTGGGCCTTAGAGGTCACTGGTATGAACAAAGTCATTATTCCGTTAAAAATCCAGAACAATGTGTTTACCAAGCTCATTATGCCACAAGAAAAATAAACTAGTTTTTTGTAAGCCCATGCTCACAAACTGAGCAGCACACCTATAAGTGACCCAGTATATGGGCAAGGGCAAGCCAGTGCTACACTGAAAAATGTTTCTCCCTTTTTTTTATTCTTTCCTACAAATGAAGTAATTCAAGTAGAAAGCTTTGTCTTTGATTCAGCTAGATGTCTGTCTAGCCACAGCAGAGGGTTGAACGAAAACACACATACAGAAAAAAAAAAAAAGACTGGCATTTTTGGTCATCTTCCAAATCACAACAGCATCAATGAACAGACAAATTATTCAAGTCAAAACTACTCCTAAAAATTTATTTTCAAGCACAGTTTTAAAACACTATCACATGCAGAAATGAGTGATGTATTAAAGCCAAGAGGTCTGCAGGATTCATGGAAGAATTCTACATCTCTACAGTAACATCCAATTATTCTAAGATTTTTTGAGAAGGGATGAAGATTCACATCTCACAGCCAAGAGACAACTGCAAACAACTAAACTGATTTTGACTGAGATGCTTTAGGAAATGATTGAAGATTTATGCAATGTAGTTTTACAGTTACTAATTTTAAAATCAAAAGTAAACTTAGAAAAATTCTGTTTATCTAAAGAGCAATGACTGCATTTACTCTTAACTGCTGTGTTCCTTTATGTAAATTTTACAGGCTTTTATAGGTGAAAATAAACCATCAAGAATTAAAGCCTGAAGCCTGTACCTCAGGCAGTTATCTAATTGATTTAGATTTTAGCATGATGCAAGATGTGCCTCAGCCTCCATATGGCAGCATTAACTCATTAACTGTCTTAATACTCACATTCTACTTTTCATTTTATTAGGATGTTACACGAACCATCTTAGACCTTCCACATTTTAATTTTTTAATTGTAACTAGTATTCAGAGAAAATCTTCACACACAGCACCATAAGAAACTAGATCCAGACCAAGAATCAGTGCTTTAGAATTCAATTTCATCCTTTTTTTATATAGATATTAAAAAAAAGAAAATCAAGAGCACTTATGTGCTTCTATTGTTGCCCTAAGCCACAAGAAACATCTTGGACAAACATACTCTCCTCATCTTGCTGAAAAACAGAATGGCTATAGATAGGACAACACAAGATACAGAATCAGATGAAAACTTTAAATAAAAAACACAGAAAAAATAAAAAAGTATAAAAAGGGCTAAGCACTGAAGGCAGTTCCTTTGTTCATGACCTCTGAGGTGAAAGGTGTGCAAGCTGACATTCAGCTCCAAGTGCAGATATGACAAATCAAATTTGACTGAAGGAGACTTCTTACTCAATTTCCCGGATATCTTTTTGTTGTCATCATCAAAAACCTTTTACAAAGCCCATGTATTACATAATCTCCTCCCTATTATCTGACTGTGATACTAACGTATAAATGCTGACGGGCCAACTGCTATAAGCAGCTGAGTTTGTTCCTTTGTTTGCATTAGAACTTCTATGGTTGAAGCCTTTGATTTTACCTTGCCTCTGTTGAAGCATAACCAATGCCAATATGTACACATACTGCTTATATGTACAGCATAAGCAATTAATTTTCTTCTGGGCTTCCTATTTTATTTCACTATTTTATCTTCTGTAGAACTGATGGATGAAAGCTAAATAATAATAGTGTGTTCCCCCCTCTGGTGCTTTTTAAGTGCATGCCCCATCTCCTTCACTGTAATAACATTCTAATAGTGTCTTGCATCAAAACTGACCAATAATTACACCCACATCCCAGTTATTTTTAGACTGGGTATCATAATACAGCCTGAGTGCATTTGTTGTACTCTGCTTTAACCTGTTTATTTTGCCTTGAACCATAATATTGAAAGAGCTCACTCAAGTGAATTCCTGCCCAGCTGTTTTTCAAATGTAAAAGAAACTCCTATTATAAAACCACAGAAAACAAATCACACATTTACATTCATTCCTTCATTATCTGATGTCTACAGAGATACCTGCTATAATGTCAGAAACTCTAAAAACAAAATATAAAAATTACATTCTGTGCAGTTTATAAACTAGATTGATAAAGCAAACAAATCTTCAGCCAGCACCTACTCTCGTTAAGCATCAGAGAAGGACTTCTCCAGCACAGCCCTCCAGGGATCTGAGAGGTATCAGTGATTTTAACATGTTTTCATTACTCAAAATTACACATTTGCCACGGTGGCTTACATGGTTACAACAGAAAAAGGTTCAAAATTACTGCATAACATCTCTGGCACTATTAAAAAAAAAAAAAAAAAAAAAAGAAAAGCAACAGGACAGAAAAATAGGAAAGTCTCAGCTTATAGAGAAGCCAACTTGATAATATCCAAGTTCTAATCAAAAATGATTGCTTTCTCTTCATTTCATTGCACTTTGTGCTTTTGATACACAACAACAATATGAACCAACCCAGGAAATATTCCCTGATTTTGTCAGCTATATTCAAACAGATCTCTAAATCTATTTATGTTACTTTCCACACACACTTTCACACTGTTCATTTTGAATGCAACTATCAAACAAAATGCCTCATCCCACTGAAACGTTTCTGTTTCATGAAATAAACTAGTCTGCTCTTAAGAAGACTCCTGTTTTATCATCATCTATTCTTACCTAGAATTGTAATATAAAAGTGGCTATATGTCATTTTATTACACAGTTTTCAATTGATTATTCCAATTTCTTATTATGTCAAAAGAAATTAAATTATATTTACAATACCTGTATATCAAAAATGTCCTTCAAATCATCAAGATAATATTCTTCAACTGCAAAAGGTCTGCCTTCCACCTTAAATATGCAGACTGGATTCAAGCCATAATGAACTGGAAGTGCAAAGTAATCAGCTAGTTCTTTAGAGTTGATGGAAGCAGACATCAATATTATCTGTTAAAAAATTTATAGCAGAAAATTAAATGCAAGATTAATAAAAGCATTAATTTTAACACAAATTGTCTTGTTACATGGAACTCTCCATTTCCTCCTCATGTTAAATGATCTAATTCTGGTTACTACAGATATGTAACCTAAGGATATTAAAGACAATCAAATTAAATGCTTAAGATACCTTAATGAGCACATGGAGAGAGGCAAGCACCTGTAAGAGAATGGCTCAGGCTAGAATGCCTAGGGCAGACAACGTGGTGAAAATTCAACCAAAACCACACAGTACCCTTGATAAAGATCTCACCACCACCCAAACCAGAAATGCTGTAAAACACAAAAGCATCCCTCCCTTACAAAATGACAGGAAGGTAAACTAATGAAGATTGCATTGTACAACTGTGCTCAGGCACAAGGAACACATGGAAAGGGCAGGCTAAACCGTGAAGTTTTCCAACATGATCCTCAAAGGAGAAATTTGAAATGACATAATTCTGCAAATATATGAAATCTGTCCCACTACAGCATGGACTGCCTCATAGCTCCACAGATAGTGACTCACCTATGTCAGGGCAATAGGCTAAATGTAACCTTCTCTGAAGGCTATCCAAACAAAATCCAATCTAAGGCTGCAGTTAGAGGCAAGGAATATTAAACTATCCCTTCCAGACAACTTTTGTAATCTGGACTCTAATCTGTGTGGAATCCTTCCAAAGTGGAAAGAAGTGACAGATTCTTTACAGAGTGCCTGAAGGGTCACATAACTGAACCAAAAGTTTGATGTAACTCCTGAAGCAAAAATTCCACAAGCACGAATCACCAACGTGGCAGATGAACACATCAGAACAGATGGTAATCAAAGCTCAAGACCAAGCAGTCCAAAACCACTTGTACAACACAGATATGTCCAAAGACCCACTAGATGATACCAAGAACTGTTACTAGTAACTGTGGAAACTGCACTGTTTGGTTTGACCTAATAGAGCCACTCTCAGTCTCAGGTTTCTTTCAAAATCCTATCCCAGCAAGATCAAGCTCAGAACAATCCAACTTCTGCTCTGTGATCTAAAAATAATAATCTGCAGCAGCCACCTGCCAGAAAATCCAGCATCATTTACACTGGTTACTTCAGCAGGTAGATCTTGTCCTCAGTACACCAGAATCACTCAACTAACTCCTGTCAGTTGATGCAATGTTGAATTACCTGCTGCTTCTGAGGTTTGCAAATTCCAAACCAGGGAACAAACAGCTCACATGCATTTCATACCACCCTGAGTTAAAAATGTTTTATTTCCTCTCTTAAATAGGGCTCCTTGCACCCTTTTGTTTCATGAATCCAGGGAGATGGGAAGACAACCTTACATTTTCTAAATGAATTGGCCACATCAAAGCTCCCTCGCTTTACAGTTTTTTCAGAAGGGGATGAAAAGGAATGAAGTAGGAGACAATGGGCTTAGTATATAAATTCAAACTGAATAGCCCATTCCACTCTGCTCAAGGCCAGCAAGTGAGATCAAGAGTTCTCCCTTCTTCAACATAAAAAAAATTCAAAGGGACAGCCCTCCACTCTCTCAAATATAGGTCTCTCTCAGATTTGTACAATATTAAAAAACTGTCATCTGCAGAAACAACTGCAGAGAATGATATAAAGGGGATAAAATTTTTCAGTGACAATTTCAAGAGACTGAAATGGAACTATAGAGAAAAATGAAAAAGTTGTCAGGAACCTCTTAAAGAAAAATATTTTCTAACAGAAAAGATGACAGGGCCTGTAGGGATTCCTTCCATTGAAACCAATCCAATAATCAGAATAAAGGGCAAACTTCTCACAAACTCAGTTTGATCAAATTATAGCTCTTCTCTGTAGGCAGAGCCAAGTGATAAAAATGGCTGAATAGTTTCACATAACTGTCTCTAAATCTAAAGACAAGAACTTTCTCTAAAATCTAAATCAGCATGAAAATGGATAAAAAGTGAAAGATGTGAAGTGCACAGCCATGTCCTATGCCAAATGAAAGGGCCCTTTCAGTGACAGCATGTTTGGAAGACCTAAAGACCAAGTTTGAATCAATGTGATGGACTGCACAAAAGAACACATCATTCCTTCCAATGGCAACAAAACCAGCCAACCTAGACTTTATTTTGCACAGAAAAAAATCACATTAAACTATTATCTCAAAGCACTTAAGAGACATGCAGTCTCACAAAGTATCTGTAGTCCCAAACAGATGCACAGCAAGATACTGAGTTAGCCTAACTCCCATCACTTTTTCTTCATTTCTAACATTTCAGGAGTTCATTAGTTTGAGACCCCAAAGACCAAATATGTCAGGCTAAATGTCTGTGAACTCTGCTTTAGTACAAAGCAGAATTGATCAACATGCAGAGAACAACCTCAGCCAAATTTTACTACCAGTTCTGCCCAGAAATTACAGTACAGCACTTCTGATCTTTTGCTATTTCTTCAGATAAGTTGTCCCACTTAAGCAAAAAGGCTTTTTGTATTGCCAGGAGTTAATGCTACCATTTTAACCAAGAAAAAGCACTGCCCTCAATATCCAATATGCAATTCTAGTCAAATATCCTTCGTGCATTTTTAGCCTTAAGCAGGCTTTAGAAATTAATGCATTTTAACATGAGGGGGAAAAAAAAAAAGAAGTGTCTCAGAACACATTACAGCAGCCAGGAAAAGAATGCCCCTTAGCTTGCTTACTTATGAGGAGTGGCAAACTAAAAAATATTTTGGTAAAAAGTAATAACATATCAATTTGTGGTGAATTCTTTAAAATAGGGCCTTCATAGATAAAAGATGTGCAAAAATTTTCTGGCAAGAAAAAGGAGAATTCAGTTTGAACCCACCTTCACATTCTGTGAATTTGTACACAACAGTTTACGGGTCACCAAGAGCAAGAAATCAATTTCTTCTGTACGCTCGTGCACCTGGAAGACATTATCCACAATTTAATTTCCATTAATTCATCCTCTGCCTTTTGACGATCTCTTACTTTCCTACTCAATTTTATGCTTTATTTTTGTAACTTGGAATAACAATACATTTTCATACAAGAAAGCACACACCTTTTGAGCCTAGGCATGCTAAGAATACTTTAAAATCTCAACAAAAGTCTTCAGATGACTACAGAACCCTTTGTGAAAATCATGTCACTCTAAAGTCAAGAAAATCTAGAAAAAATGACTAAAAAAAAAAAATCAATCTTGAGCTCTAACCACTGGTTGTACTAGAGCTGACAGTCACAGAAGTCTGTGATGCTGATGCTGGGTAAATTAATTATACTGTTAAGATCCCAAGTGATCCAGGGACTGTTTTGGTTTGTCTGAAAACTAAGCAAAATAGACAGATGTGCCTCATTCCCAATGGCTCCCAGCTGTGATCCAATACACAGCTGCTTTCTAAAACATTCATTTACACCCAATTCTTTATATATCCTAGCACCCAAGCCTTCTGCCTGCTCCTTACAGTTCAGTAAACACTTCTTTCCAACATTATCCATGATGACCATATCCCTTTCTTGAATTACAATTTAAATATTTTAAGTGCAGCAGCTTTTTCTGGAGTTCAGCCTTCACAAGTCAACATTCATGTCCTGGAGGCTAATTAGCATATTCTAATATAATGTAAACCTAAGACATATTCAATGCTGTCCCATAACAAAAACTAATTTAGCTAAGGTAGTTTTCAGGCTGACAGTAAGATCCTGCTGAGAGAACCAAGACTTTTGGTCCTAGTGTGTTTAAGTATGGTCCTAAATGTCTGCAGTACACTGAGAGGGGTGAGACCTGCAATTAAAAATATTGTGGAGAACATTCAGTTTTTAAAAACAGTGATTGTGGACTCAAGATCCCAATCTCTGTAGTAGGTGTGGAGGAAAAGGTGACATATGAGCAGCAGGAGGGACCAGAACCCTGGCTGGGGAAGAAAACAACACACACAGTCTTGACAGAGGGATGCTGCTGAAAGAAGGGGTACAAACCAGTAACATCAGTTCAAATTACAGCACCCAAGAAAACAAACTTTGAAAAACCTCTGCCATTCTCCTCTCTAAGGGGCCAGAAAACTTTATTCATTCATTTTCATAATGAATAAATCTTAAAACTAAAGGAACATAACACTTTATGCGTGCACCTTCTATGTTTCAGCTTTTGAATCTACATTTAACCTGAATTTCCTTACTAAAAGAAATATTATGGTTTTCAACACTCTGCTAATACACTGGAGTACTCAAATCTTTTCCATGAAGGCATTGATACAATTCCTTAGGCTCTGGGGTTTTTTGTTCTTTTTCTGTTTGTACAAGGAAAATTTAATACTTCATTCAAAAATGTAATCACTGGCTCAATCTTTTCCAGGTTTCCAGTGCACCATCTCAGGTACAGTCATGACAGCCTTGTTACTGTAATAGTATAATGGTACACTAACTATTGTCTCCCTGATCCTCAAATATCCAAGAATTAAAGTAGCTCTCAGCTACACTGCCAGTCACAGGATAAAAATTAAGAACGGTACTTATAAAAAATACAAGCTAGAACAAAACACATACACACAAAAAAATACCCAAAACCAACCAATCAACCCCTCAAAAACCCCAAACCCCTCAAAAACCCCAAACCACTAAGTTCTCTTCTGTATACCTACATCCCAAGATGTTGTACATCCTACATGAGATTTACATTCATGATTTGTGACAGTACAATTTCATATCTGATTATGATTAAAAGTCAAATATTGCTTTCCATATAAAAGAAGCATATACACATGTAAAAATATACAAATTACAGGTGTATTGTCTTTAGCTTCTTAGTGAAGTGACAGCAACAATAATGAATCCTCATGAGTGAACTGTACCCACAACCAGGAGTCAGAACTTTCACAGAGATATTTTTCAGGACATCCCTGAAGAATAAAGACATTTTAATATCCCAGTGAGTAAAAAGTAGCTGCCTTCTCCTGACAGTCCTAGCTGGACAGGTTCTTGAATTCCACAGGACTGGTTTCAAAAAACATTTCAAGGCACCTACATTAAAAATTATGGACTCCCAAAAACCCTCCCCACACCTTCAATTCCAAACATGGTGCTCAAAGGAATGCAGACAAGCCTATTTCAGCAAGTGTTACCTTAGAAAACTTATATAAAATACTTTTAAAAGCAGATGTCTGCATTTCTCTTTTCTTGCGTGGTAAGAGAAAAAAGAGGTTTTATTATTATGAAAATTAAACTTACTCCCAGCAACTTACTTCATCAATGAAAATGTGTGTGAACTGAGTTAGGCTCCTGGCAGAAACAATTTTCTGAAGAAGAACTCCAGTTGTCATATACAGCAACCTCGTCTCCTTTGTTGAAACGTTCTCTAAACTTAACTAACAAGAGTAAGAAAAATACACACTAGCTGAAAACATATTTATTGTAGTTACAGAAGCATGCACATGAAAGAACTCCAAAATCAAACACAGTGTAAAGTCATCAAAATTATTTACTCCCACTTGAACAAGTCTCCATACAAAAGTGTTCTTACCAGAATCAATTAACTGTTTTTTCTTTGGGAGAAGTTTCCAAAAATTTTAAAACTCTGAAATTTTATGAAGTAACAAAATTCCTTGCTGGGACTTTAGACTGAGAATTCTTCAAAGACTTCTAAAGGTACATGCATACGCCATCCTTTCCATTGATATAAAGAGCAAGAAAAAGATTTTGCCAAAATGTAGTTTGCTTACCAGATGGGAAAGGAAAGAGGTTTAAGTTATCACCAAGACCAGGCAACACACTCCTGAGAGAAAGGTTCTACAACCCAATATGAAACAGCTTTTTGATTTCTAACATACTTGTGGTACCTTTAGCTATCTCAGGGGTAACCTGCCCAGGCAGGCAGAGCTGTGAGCACCATGTGCAGCTTTGGATCAGCCCAGAGCAGACACAAGTGCACTCCACCATTTCCCTCTGCTTCTGCCCAGCTCACACAAGTACTGGTGAGACAAGCACAGCACATCCACATACACTGTCCTGAAGACAGTCTGGAAGCACAGTACTATTTTAAGTCTTTTAGACTCAGTAGTCTAATGAATCAATTTACCAATTTAATAATGAATTACTGTAAAGTATCAAAAATCACAAAGGCTTTACATATAAATTACTTTAAAAAAAACAACATACGTAACTTGGGTTTTGCTGGGATAGAGGTATTTTCTTCTTAGTAGCTGGTACAGTGCTGTGTTTTGGGGATTTAGTATGAGAATAATGTTGGTAACACAAGTGTTTTGGTTACTGCTGTCATGTTTATGATGTGGCGCAGAAGAAAACAGACATGGGGAAAAAAACCAGAAAACAGATGAAGCAGAAGCCTGACATGTAAGAGCTCATGTTATGAGCCGCACTGTCACTCAGTTAAAAATCAAACCCCTTCAGACCTGAAAATTGTACAAAATTAGATTAGGGGTAACAAAGAACACCTAACACAAATAGCATATTAGGAAGCAATCTGAAGCTGCAGATCTATGAAGAAACAGAAACCTTTAAATGCACGCTAGCAAACATACACATATTACTCTAAGTGCAAGAAAGAAACAACAAGAAACAGAAGGAAGCAGAGAAGAAGAGCTCAGCAAATATTGCTCTGAACAAAGCATTCCAGAAGCAGAGAATTCTCCATGAACTGTCCCACTCAACAGCAGTGTGAACCCCCTGGCTGAGGAACCAGAGCAGCTCATGCAGACAGAGCTGTGGCCAACCCAGCAATGAAACCACCATCACTGCAGCTCAGTGTGGCTGCTGACAAGGAGCTGATCACAGCACCAGGACCTGTGCCAAAAGAGGAATGTGGCATCAAGTTTAAACAGAGGGACAGAAGTGGGCTTGAAGGTGAGCAGAACAAAGCAAAAGGAAGAGACTAATTTAAGAGGAAAAACTAGTTTGAGTTTTTCACTTGTTAAAAAAGAACAACAGATTGTTTACAGAAAAACCTGGTCATAAACGCACTGAAGTGCTGACAGAGACAAGTAAATGTAGTAAAGTCAAACAGATAGTAAATTACTTAAGGAGTTGAGAGGGAAAATGACATAACATAGTTCTCCTGCAACAATTTCAGTGATTAATAATGTAGACATGTCTGATGCAGGCACCTATTTTCTGTTGAAGTCCCACCACGATTTACAGTTGTTCAAATGTACAAGTTGATTTAAGTACAATCATTTAGCAGGAGACAGATAAAAAAACAGCAATTCCACTTCAAAAGCAGATTCTCTAACATTTCTTCAGTACGTTAGATATGTTTAAAAGTAACCAAAAAAGAATATAGAGTACTTTTTAATGCATTTTTAAATACAATTTGGATTTCCTCATACCTGGTATCCTACAAATCCCCCAAGTGTCCATGATCTTTCCTTGCTAATCCACCTGGCAAGGCTGCTGGCGCTGATTTTGCGAGGCTGGGTAACAGCAATGTTGCAGGGCATAGACCGGGTCATGCAATAATCCAAAATGTACTGGGGAATCTGGGTGCTCTTTCCACTGCCAGTCGCTCCTTCCACAATCACAACTGAATTGTTTTGTATGAGAGACACAATCTGAAACAATTTTTCAAGAAAACTTGTAAGTATATGAGTTTTAAAAGATATAAAGAACTCAAACATATAAAAATTCAAAACAGGTTTCAAACAGATCTGAAATATCAACAGCTTCCAAGCCACAAAGCAAGTTTCTTCAGCACACTGTGCCATCTTTTCTATCAGAGATAACTGGAATACTACAGTGCATTAGAAGATGACAGAAAAGAAGATGGGCACACAGCCTTGTACATATTTTACATGAATACCTATAAAGTGTAACAGCAACGTTTCTTCCTCTAAGAAGTTTTATGCAATGGTTTTGTAAAAAAACCCAGAAGTTTTGTACAGTGTTTAAAACAGGAACGGAAATTACCTTTCAAAACACAATAGAAACAAACTAACAAAAAAACTACCCCAAAGCCACAACAAAACATTATTTTCAGCTTTATTCTATGAGAGAAAGTAAACTGACATTACCTTTTCCCTGTGTTTGGCTGTAGGCATATCCAAATATTTACACTTACTTATTGGTAGAGAAATTGAACCACTTGATTCACACTGAGACAATGAAGTACCTAGGCACAAAAATAAACAAGAGTAACATTTCAAGAGAGAAAGGAAAAGACCAGCAGGAGATGACGATGACAGTATTTGGAAACCTAACTTCTCTAAAATGTGAACCACATTCTTTAAGTATTAATAGAATAATTTTTTTTTTTTGTTAGTAGACTGAGGAGATTTTCTGTATTTATGCAACTGCTGCTATACTGGAAGCAACTCTGAAAAACATGGCTTCTATGCTTAACCACCATCAGTGGAAAGGATGTATACAACTCTATGTTTATCTCTTAATTTAAAAAACTGGATTTTTGCAGTTTGCATTACAACTGTCAATTCTATCTGTACACCCAAGAAGTTTTTACAATACTGAAAATAATATGCCTTATTCATGCACCCATGTTGTTTCCCTTAAGTCTACTGTATTCACAGCACAAAATAACCTGTAATAATTTTACATTAATACCATTATACTTCTACCACTTGGCCATTAAAATGTGCTAAGCACCATAATGACCTTTCTGTGTGATAGTACACTCTGCAGTCTCTTGGCAGTAATCCACATCAGCACTGGGTAATACAGAACAAAAATCTTTCAGTGCCAGCCTAAGTTTCTGCTCAGAGCTCTGCAGTCAGTTTGACCATGCAGAACAAAAGAAAAGGTCTGGGGGTGCAGAAGGGGAAAACCTGAACAAGACTGTGATAAGCAACAATTCTGCAAGTTACAATTAAACAAATAGTTAAAACGCTCACAGCATAATGAAATCAAAAATAGGAATGCTTTCCATTTCAAATGGGTTTCACCAGGTATTACAGTGAAATGGATATTTACATACAGGAAATAAAACATACAGGTAATAAAACCCTATACTTCTTTTTATGTCATTTTTTTCTCGAAGAAATAGAGTAGTGACACAGAATTCTATTATTCTTTCTACAAAGGCAACCATTATTTTAAAATAAAGGCTACAGCCTAAATACTTGACTGCAGTTACAGTGCTCTTTCTTTGGAAAAGTAGTGACAATCTCACAGCAGTGAAGCAGGAGCAGGCAGAACAGCATCTTAGCTCTGTGCCATACCCCTCAATGTACTGACAAATTGTCTCAAAGTGTCAAGGAATACAAATTAAGTTATTCTAACACTAAAAAAGAAAACCCAAAAACTGGACAGCTCACTATGACAGTTTCTTAAAGCACTAAAAAGACAGTTCTTCTAAAGCCATATTCTGCAACAGGAAAAATTATTTTACCTGGACTCTAATGCAGTAGTGAAAGGTGATCACTGCTCAAGGATCTACTTAGCACCACTAAACACAAACAAAACCAGAACTTGATAGCAGTACCCCTTTAAAATACTAACTGTCCTTTTAAAAATACTTTTGGTCAAGGTTCTAAATATATTCCCCAGAAAAATGCATATATATAGCATTCTGCCACAGCAGCACTGCACAAAGGCTGCCTGGCTTCCCTCTGGCACAAACATGTCACAACTGAGACATCCATAGCTGTGTGAGATTTGACCAATGCTGGAAGAAACCTCAAGCTGCCAGGGGACAGATCCCAGCAGCAGCAGATTCCTGCTAAAGCAAAATCACTTTCCCACCTCTGTCAGGTTTTCAAAGAAGCAACTGCAATTTTGCAAAGGTAAAATGTTAAAAGAAGAAAGCAATTTTTAATAGTGCTTATAAATAAGGATGGAGGTACAAACAATTCAAAAGGTAAAATTCATATAGTAATCCCCTGTAATTCAGTACAAACCCCAGTATATTAGTAAGAAATCATTAACCTAAAATTCAACTTATGATTTTAAAAATACAAAGAAACAAACCAGAAACAGAGAAACAGCCACCAGTATTCACGTACCTGCTGAAAAACAATTTAATTAATTTCTTAAGTATAATTTTTTTTCACTGATAACACAATTTTTTTTAATATTGTTTTTTATATAACATTTCTAGGACAGCAGCATCTTGCTCTCTCCTAAGCACAGCCATCTTGAAAAAAAATTATATCAGAAGTAAATGGTGACCCAGTGTTGGCCACAATCATCACACAGAATTTAAGAACTGACACCCACACAAGCATTTAGCAGATGCTGCAAGTACTGAACACTGTATGGTTTGGGGTTTTCCTCTTCAAGACATCTCTCAAAGAGAAAGAAACATTCATTTGCTTGGGGAACTAATACTACAATACCTGTGAGACTTCTGTCTGCAGAGACAGAACAATTTTGGGCCTCAGCAAACTTGAGATGAACACTGACATGACCCAAGCAGCAATGGAAATGCCCCACCCTAACAAACTGAGGACAAACTCCATCTGAAATCTCTTATGATCCTTAGTAAAACATAAAACAAAACTGAGATGGAGAAACTGAACAACCATCTTAAAAGACCTTAACAACTTCATCTTTGTTTTTTAAACATGAAAGTTGTTCTGAACCACGAGGACCTGCTGCAGAAGAGAACATTTCAATGTACACCCCAATGAAAGGTTATTCTACTGATTTAAATAACCATTCATCTGGGGACTCTATACCATACAGTATAATTACCTTTAAATGTTTGAGCTTGCTTGAGGTTTTTCTTTTTTATTTTTTGTATCTTGTAAGTAATAAATCCCCCAATGATAACTGTCTTCAGAAAAGCTGGTCATTTCTGCCAATACAGACACATCTAAAAATCCAGCTACAGGTCTACAGAATTATCAGCAAGGGAGACAAACTTTTGCTTTTCAATTGCTTTTACTTTCTGAAAAACATTATTAGGACTGGGACAAGTGACCCAACCAGTGCACACCTGTGTCAGGCATCATGCTCTAACCTGCACCTTGGATTCTGACACAGAATGCAGGATGCTTCCAACCTGAAAACAGTAAATTGAGAAAGCAGGCAACTGCCACCCCTACTGGTTTAGGACAAACAAAATATTTCACTGTATAAGAAGCATTAATGCCAGTTCAGAATAAATAGTATTAATTTCTCTATTCGGTGTCAGTGCAAAAAGAAACAGAAAACTTGGTTATGGGAAAAATGAATTTGCCTTCTCACTTCCCTTTCAATTTTTATGAAAGTCTTGTAGAGATGACAATGACTACAACAGTGCAGTGCCCATGCAAAGAGCAATTTTTCAGTATCTCAGTATTACAGCCCATACAGCAGATGTACTCCCTCTGGTACCTGTTTCCTGAATTGAATTTGAAGATATCCTTTGACGTAAGATTAGATTTTTATATTGACCAGTTCTGGGAGAAGAGTTTGTACAGGTGTACCTTGCTATCTGCCACTAAGCAATTAAAATGAGATGCTTAAAATAAAATATACCAGAAAGTACTGGTTAGATGAATCAAATTAGATGCTCATTAAATCACTGATCATTGTTCTGCTGAGCCACAAACACACAAAGTGATTACAGTTTGCAAGGAAGTTCACAGGAAAGGAAAGCCACAGGTAACAACTGGCTCCTACACTGAGCCAAAAAGCAGAAGGACTTCCCAGAACATGGTGCTACCTCAGTCAAACTCCAAGTACACAAATGTGCTGCTGACTGATCCTTGATAAGCTTAATTCAGATCATTCCTAAGAAAACACCTGTCTGGTGAGACTTCTTTACTGCAATCCTCTTCAATTTACACTTATCTTACATACAAAAGATTTGGGTGAGGATCTGTGCTATGAATAATTTTCCTGGCATTCATCTGTTCTGAATTCACAAGACACAAGGTACTTCAAAATTCAGTTTCTTATATATCAGAAAGAGTGTCTAAATTTATTCTTCTCTGAAAGAAATTACTTCAGGTGGGACCTGGAAGGCCTCCAAAAGAGATCCATCTATAGGCATGAAAATCATGAAGACAGAGGGGAAAAAAAAAGCTGCCATCCACGAAGCTTCATGAAAATAAGCATTTTAGAAGCTTTCTGAAGTGCCAAGCTCTAGTCTGTATAGTTCAGAATTCCTGAATTTGGAAAAAAGATATTTTCTACAAGGTGAGTAAAGTGGTAAGTGTCCCATACACCCAGCTCTGGCAGGTTTCCCTCTGCACAACACCCCCTGACCTCAATGAATCCAAAATGTGTGTAGCTGGAAGAGCCAGTACCAAATGTGAAACAAGCCTGGTGGGACAGGGAAGAACTGCTAATGCTCTACTCAATTTGGGTAACAGTTATGACAAAGAATTTTCTTCTGCTTTTATTTAGTCACTTCAACTTCCTTTGCACAGCAGTATCATTTCTACCATGCTCTGCAGAAGCCAGAACTCTAAATGCAGATCCCTGATGATCTGTTTCCCCAACACAGAAGCAGATCAGGCATTTCTGTTTGCCATCTCAGTATGAAAGCATATGCTCTTTCAAAGAAATTGGAAAGCACAAGATTTAAACTCAATAGAACTTCATCAAATAACAAGGCACAAGCAGTACAAACACAAGCAGTTTCAGTAACTGCAAGATTTAAAACAGGCTATCAATTTGCACAGAAAATACTGCCTACAGTCAGAACAGCAACTCTAAGAGAAAGAAGCTGCAAAAGGGGTACCAATTCAGAACCTTCAGAAAAAAATCAGTTTCTCATTTCCATGTTGTGAAGGTTATTTCTTGATTACATTTGTATTCAACACAGCTCAACTCACAGGTTCTGGTCTAGATAAGTCTTTGATCATTTATGACAGCTCCCATGTTCTTGAGGAAAGCAAACTTTCAGATCAATATAGCTGATAGTTACAAATACATCTCAAAGCTCTTAAAATCTGAATGATGAGCACACTACATTAAAGCACTTTGAAATGCAGAACAACATACCCATTTACAAGCTATAAAATGAACAGTACAATTCTTATGCTCACTTACTGAGCTTTTTTATTCTACTATCCTAACACAGTATTTCTAAGTCTGTCTCTAAGTCAAAGTTAAGGGCAGTAGAAGCAGGATTTTCTGAGGCTTTTATGCTATTCTACATCTAGGTGGGATTTGGCAGCTCAGCCTCAGAATGCCTTAGGAATGTTCCAGTCCTGTCACTATCCAGTTTGCTTGGAGTCTGCCATGGGATCACACACTGCTGGCAGCAGAGCACTGATGAGAGCAGGCAGCCATCAACACTGCACAGAACAGCTCCTGAAGCAACTGAGAGTTCAGACAATGAGACAGACAAAGAACAGAACAGGGGGAAGGAAGGGGGAGCAAGAAACTGAGGAAAATATCTAATGCATTAATAATTAGAGATTATGTAATATGTCAATACTTTAATAATGTTTATGGCTGTTTGTCAACTAGATGCTGTTTCAGTAAGTTACAACTGGAAGGCAAGAGTTAATACTGGAAGGTGAAATTTCAAGGACAAATATTTTAGGGTAGACCAAGAGAAAAAAGGTATTTATAAAATAAAGTACCAGGACAACTACACAGAAATATTTCCTAAAAAGCCCAAGTTATAATGGCATTTCTTTCACAAAAAGAACACTGCTAGCATCAGTCCCAAAGTCATGCAGGCCACCAGTGCTGCTAAAGTTGCTAGCCTTTTATACAAGATTCTTATTTAGTAAGCAAAAGACACTGAATAAGCTATGGTATTTCCTTGCATCAATCAATACCACTGTATTATTAAAGAAACATCTACAGAACTTAATCTTACTCAACTTGTTGCTGTGTCTCCTTTGCTAGTAAAGCAAATGAAGAACTCAGGAAATGTCATTCCTGAATGGCAACACTGGAAGCTCCTTCCAGTCTCTTTATTCCCCCATTTCCAACTTTTAATACTTCCTCTCCCACAAACTTTTGCAACATCAAGGGAACAAGAGAGCATTTTGTGGTTAGGACAGTAAACAAGGTACACTACACATGGTGAGCTAAACAAATGCCCCTACTCCATCTCAGCTGATGACAAATCCCACAAGTGGCTCCATCAGCCTGAGTTCCAGAGGCCAGAGAATTTGCAGATGCACTGAAAAACAGTAATTTCTAGAAAATTTCTCAATTTGTCATATTTTGGTATGCCAGCAAAGGTATACAGAAAGTATTAAGAGAATGACAGAGAGAACAGATAAAACATAAACGTCCTTTTCTCAGGAAATCAACTGCATTAACAAATCTGGAAATTAGGAGGCACAGTAAGAGTTTGAAGCTGAGCTGCCCTGACAAGTGAGTCAGCCTCACAGTGCTTTTACCAGAGCTCCTAGGAAAGAAGTGCAATTGAAATTCTCTCTAAAGGCAGCTCAAAGCAACAATCAAGTACACAAAGAATATGAATAGAAAATGGGAAAACGGAACAAAGGCATGAATCTAATGAGTGCTATCTTGTCCTTGCAGATTCATTTTAATCCTATATCTACATTTATCAATATAACAAGCCAGATGTATGAACACTTACCTGTGCAACAGCATTACACATTGTAGTTTCCAGAAAATAAGCTGAATTTTAATACCATGCTTTATCTATAACAAACTAATGCACATAAATCAATAAACAAACAAGTACATTCAATTTAGAGAGGGAGATAGCATAAAGACAACAGGGAGAAAAAGGACAGGTATACCTGAGTTTGTAACAGGAATGAAATAATTTTAGCTCTTTTTTTACCTGGTTTATAGACAAGCTGATAATTTCCAGCTACATTCAGTTCTCGTTCCTCTCCTTGTCTGTATTTTTTAGCATATTCAGTTCCAATGTTCTGTGAGATAGGCAATCTGAAGAGGAAAGAAGTGATGAATCAGTAAGTGCTTCCTAATACAAGTCTTTGGGATCTCTGGAAATAACAGCAGTATATAGGAAGTTCTCCATGTCATGCAGGAACTACCTCAATAAACAAACTTCAGAAAAAAAATTAGTCTACACATCTAGATACTAGCCTGAGGAAAATGCCACATTGCATCTTTTTGTCTACACCCAAAAAGACTGAGCTCCCAAAAAACCATCCTGTAAGGCTTCAATCCCTAGGAATTTCTCTTCTAATGAAAGACAACAATTTCTTCTGAACAAAGATGAAATAGCTGTTTCTTCAATTATTGACACATACAATTAGGAAAATACATGTAATTCTTGCATGATTCCCTGGAGACAGGGGAAGTAGACAGGAGGAAATACAAACATCTCATTGCTTTTAAGAAAAAAATTTTGACAGTAAGCCAAGAAATGATGGTGGTCAGTGAAAAAAATTACATTCATTTGAATAATCACTGAATTTTATGGAAATCTGTTACACACAAGAAACATTAATCATGATATAAATGTAATTAAGTGAGATTTTCAGAAGTCTCTTCTACATAAACAGTGTGAAGAAATTCACATGAAATTCACTAGAGAATAAACAACATGTAAACAATGATTGTATGGTTATTAAATCACAGGTGAACTTAAACATAGAAACCTTTGTAAACACCAAAAGTGATTTTTTAAAAATAAAACAGAAACTACAGTTTTGCACATTAACTTCAACTCTGGGCCATGTGCAATCCTTACCTATGCAGCAATTCATGAAGGCACAGCAAATCTGTTTCTAAGTTTTATGAAAGAACAGTGTTGTGGAAGTGTTTATTTCTCGTCCCAAAAAATAGGCAATGCTGACACCAGAAAAAATGACACTGAAAACTACATGAGATTTTTAACATGGCACTCATCACACAGCTCTCAACAGAGGGAAATTCCCAAGATTTTGATGCCACTGCGCACTCACCTTCTTGCCAAGGCAAACTCTGCCAGCTTGGCTCTGCTACTCAGCCCAGTTCAGAACAGGACACCAAGTATTTGTCACCCAGTGCTGCCAACAAACTAGGAGATAGCTTCTGATCCAATTTTAACAATATTTTAGGCATAGAGCTACAGCAATTTCCCCCAGACCTCAAGTACTTCTTAATGCAAAGTTCAGCAGAACTGCACCCCACTGCAAAATGGCAACATGAGCAACAGCTGCCCACATCCAACTTCATCACTCAAACCCTTCTAAAACACTCCTCAAAAGGTCTGAATCTGCAAAAATATTTAGAAATATCCATACACATGGTATCTGACTGCTTGCAATGTAGGATATTCCACTGAGTGCATATTAAACACAAACAAAACCTAAAAATTCAATGATGGTAATAAAGTCAAGCATTCAGTAGCTGAAAATACCATAATGAAGCTTGGTTGAACAATCTCACTTGGGCAGCACTGTATGCACATATTACACACATTTTGACAGACAAAAGCAATTATTTTTTCTCTTCCATAAACCTGAAGCCTCACTGAATGCACTGGACACACATATTCTGAAAACAAAACCACGTTATGCATTAAATGCAACTTGTCCTTAGGTTCTCCATGAGGAGAAAAGCCATGCAGGGCAAGCGGGCAGGGCTGTCACAGAGGAGCAGGTACTGCCAGACTGTCAGAGCCTGGAGCAACAGCAAGGAAATCACCAACAGCAAACTCCCACTGAGGGGCTAAGGCTGGGAAAGGCAGGACTGTGCTCCTTGCTTGCAGTTAAACCTTGCAGATCCATCAGCATCTAAGGAGGAGCTGAAATCAGTTAAGGAACAGAGGAGGAATAGTAATAACTACATAAATAAACCAATAAACTTATTAATTATCTCTCTTGGAATTTTTAAGAGTCCAAAACAGGCTCCCAGAAATGTTCATGTATATCTGTGTGTGCGAGCTTTCAACCTTTGCCTGTACAGCTTGAGGAAAATGAGGACAGCGTGACCTCAGTCATTCCCGAGAAAAGATTAATTTTTTTTTTTTGTTTGGACAGCTGAATATTTTATTTCAAGAATTAGGTTTTCTGTCTTCACAAAACAGCACGCAGTAAATGAACCTCAGGCTACACAATGAATAAACAAGATATTTAATAGCCAGTCATTAAGAATAAACATTGTGCACTTGACGTACCAAATCAGGCTCCAGTCTTGAGGAAAATCATATGCAACTGAAAAATTACATATGGGAATATGAAATGAACAAATAAGCTTCTCTATACCATTTATTGATGTTTTAACGATGTACTTTTCTGTATTAATAAAATTAAAAGCTTACAGAATAATGGGGGGTTTCAAGCAAAATGGAAAAAAATTACTATAAAGCCCCCTAGAGCTCTCCTAAATCACCAGAATCATATATAATCCTTCCAAGTAATCATTAAGACACCATTAGCAGGGGGATCATCCTATATACCTGGATAAACAGAAAAAATTCCCTCAGGTGGAAATATAATGATTTTCAGCAAAATTTGCTGACAGCAGAAGAATAACAAGATTCAGAAATGCAAATCCATTCCAGGCTAGAAAACAGCAATGCAAATGAAGGGACTTTTCTGGATTCTACTTAAGAATCACCTGTCTGTCCCACACACCAGTTATTCCTTCCCCATTTCTATTCCTCCTGACAGTCAAAACCCACCTTCAGTACATTTTATAATGTATTTTCCTCAGGATTTCCAGAGTCCAGCCTTTTCAACTGCACATCCAAACCAGTCAAAACTCCACCAAATTAAGAAGCAGTAAAAAGCATTTTTGTGACTAACACAATCACTGAAATTTGAAGTCACCAACTGAAGGAAATGTAGGAGATTTTAAATATTCTGAGTTTTCTTCCTTGCCCCTCATTTTACAAAGTAAGTGAACCTGATTCATACCAAGGGCATACTTCATCCTCAAAAGCGGCCAGATCTCCATGGCAGAATCTGAAAATGTGTGAAATTCTGTTCACCCCAAGTGGAAGAAGGCAGACAGAATTATAAAGCACTGAGAACACAATCAATCACTGACTTCATTCAATAAGTAACTCCTGCTACATCCTCAGATTTACCCATGTAGGTGTGTACATTCCAAGACCTAACCATTTTCAGAAACACTCTCAGAAGCAGCAGACAGGACTTGGAACCTGACAAGCAGTGGCCAGCAGGACCCCTTCCATCAAGACAAAGAGGTACATGTCTCTTCTTGGAAAAGAATTAACACTGCCTTGTGAGGTAGCAGGGTTCATTGTTTACTCTTTCTTCATTCTAACAACTGTAACATTTTTCTGAAATGTGAGTGGTCTTGGTACATAAGTCCAGTCAAGCTAATTTTGAGCAATTGATTGAAACAAGGTATTTTTAAACATAAAATTAAATACAGCTGCCACTTCAGGGGAATTAATAGAAGGGAAACACAGTTTAAAACCAAAAATTGTTGACACAAACAATTGTAAATGCTTTCAAATACATTGAGGGTGCCTTTCTTTACACAAACTGAGCCAGAGAAAGGTCTTTCTTCAAGCTATAGAATGACCTCTAATAAGTCAACAAGGCATCATAACAAAGTATAATGAGTAAATATTTGTATTTGAGCACTTGAAATAATAACCAAAGCATTTTTGCATACACTTAGCTGCCAAAAATAGAATCAATTGCCCAATATCACCATAACTGTGGCAGGTAATTTGTTTGGCCCTTTCCAATGACATGCATGAACTGCAATGCCAATGCCTACAGTGAACATAGTTAACACTTCTAGAAGAAATGCTTGAAAAAAGCTTTATTAAACTAATAGACACATGCAGTCTTACTCCCTGAAAAAAAAAATTAAAATTGCTTATGCAGCATACCTAAATGTATAAAGAAAATATCCAAACATGCAATGAAATTCCAAGGGTTATGATGCTTGCTTATCCAACTTCAAAAAATATTCTATTAACCACTTAATTTTGAGGTAGAAGCTTCTACTCAAGGCCATGTAACTTCTGGAACATGTCCATCTCAGAGACAAAAATGAAACATCAAAGTCTCCTGGGATTGAGTTTTCAAAAATTCTTATAGATGTACTTTCTGCTTATTTATGTTCTGCCTCATTTAACACAAAAAATCCAGTGCACATGGGACTAGAAGTTGAACATAAAGCTAGTGTCACCCATTTCACAGATCACAAGAGAAGGACTGCCCCAAGTCATGGCTTCTGTCACGCACACAAACTACTCACCTATTTACAGATCTTTGGGGAGGGGGGAAATCACTTGAAAAAAACACTTAGCCTCATAACATACAGAACAATATCTTGCTGCACAATTTTAGTAAGATATACACAGTAGACTGTTTCAAAGCTTCTCTTCTGAAACTAAAGTAATGTGACACTTTACATAACTGAACATTTGCCATGACAGTAAATAACCTTCCACTGGGTTTACTGAAGGACATACTAAAAATTACTTTCCTTTTAACTGGAAGATGGATTTCTATACAAAAGGTTGGTTCTACCTGCAGAAGTACACTAACTTCAATTAAATCATGTACTGTCATTCAAAATCTACATTTCAGCTGCAAAAACAGACTATTAATAGAATTCAGAATAAATGTAACATATTAAAAACTAAAATACAGATTTCACAAACTCAGTACTTGTTATTTCAAGACTCTAAGAATCAGTTAGGTGTATGCTTTTTTTCCAGTAAAAGAGCTGTTCTAAAATGTAATTTGCTAGATTTAGTGATAAAGTCTCCATATTCAAGCATTTTAAAAGGCTTGCACAGCTCTTCCTCAGGTGTAATTCAGATTGCCTGTTTTAAAACCTTAACTAGCTGGGGAGGGGGAGAAAGAGGAAGCATTAAAAAAACTTCGTAAAATCCTGAAAAACTCAAATGCTAATATTTGGATTTGGATAGACTATGGAAACTCAATAACTCAGAAATATTTCACATATGTCAAACAAAAAGCTCTGCCCCTTATCCACATTTAAAATCCAAGAAACATAAAAAGCATAAATGCCAGGATAAAACAGCCCAAATCCTCCAAATTACTGTCTTCGACCCTGGGATTTTATGTCAGTAGGCTGGGCTTCAAAGAACTGGACTTTTCTAGGAGATGAGCTGCTGATGAGCTTCTCTTCCTGCATTTGGTTACCAACTTGGTAAAATCCAGATTAAACAAATCTCTGAGAAAAATAAAATGCAAGAGACTGCTCTGAATTTAGAAGAATGCTCTTGAAGATTAGTATTAAAAGCAGGACTGCCTCAATTTCAAACTGATGCCTGTAACTCCCCTGCCTGTTAGTGATGTGTCATCAGCACCAGAGACATTAATGCTACAGACAGTCCAAGTGGAAGAAATCAGCCTCAAACATTTCCTGTTTTTATTCAACTCAGCACCAGCATGCAATGATAGCTTACAGAAACTTCTGTCAGCTAACACTGCTGACAGAAAGTTATTCTGCTGCTCACTGTCACAGCAGAAGACCAAACAAGGAGCCTTACCAAGAGGCCTCTTGTGTAGGCTCATAGCAAATTTTGTCCATAATTGTTAAAAAAACAAAAGCAGTAGTCAGATGCTGTCTCAAGTGGCCAGAAGAGGTAGACTCACCATATGTCTGCTGCCCAGAACAGCCAGAGTGAGTTGTTCTGTCAATCAAAAGAAGAATACACTACCAAGCTGATTAAACCCACAGAGCAGCACTACACTTATAAATGAAAGGAAACCATCCAACCTGTTAGCTGTGGATAAATTATTTTTGAAATCTCTCTCTGCCCAGATGATGGGAGCATTGGCAACCTTCCTTTGTAACTGTTCTGGACCTGGCTGGGATAGGGGTTTTTTTCTTCATAGTTGCACTATGATGCTGTTTTAGAATTGTGACCAAATCAGTACTTCTGAAAATAAATGTTTTAGTTACTCCAGAACAGCATTTGCACAGCATCCAGGACCTTTCTGTTTCTCACTCTACATCTTCCCCTGCTCCCCATAAACAGGCTGGTGGGTGCACAAGGATTTGGGAAGGGGCACAAGCAGGAAGGCAACACACACCAGAGAGAAGCCATTTAGAGTCATGCTCAGCAACAAAAAGGGAGAAGAGTGGGGTTTCAGTTCAGTTTGCCATCTGTTGCTCAGAACTCGGCTGGGCATTGGTTTGCCCATGAGAGATGTGGGGCTGCCTCTCCATCACTTTTTTTGTCTTCTTTCTCTCTTTTTCCACTTCTTAAAACTGCTTTTATTTTGAACCCAAGCTTTTTTCTTTTCTCTTCCACTCCTCATTCCCTATTCCCTTGAGGAGGACCAGCAGGTGATCAAGGGCCTGTGTGGTGTTTAGGTGTCTACTGGGCATAATCACCAGCCCCTCACACAAAATCTGTGGCAGCAAACCACAGCATATGATTATTATCAACAGAAATGGGAAGAATTATGGAACATGCAACACCACCCCAGTGTGCTGAAAGGCTAGCTAGGTAGCAATGCTCATGATCTGCTATCAGCACTTTTGGTCAACTAAGAATTTCTCAGTGTCACATTGAGTCTCACTCACCAAGAGAGCTATACTTCTTGCTTCTTTCAACTGCTATAGTCAACAGCATCTCACATGATATACAGACATCATAAAATTTTCCAAAGACAAGAATAAGAAGCTTCTCTTCCAGCCATTCTCACCATTTATCATGCCTGGATGCTCACATCAGTGTAATATTTTGTTAAATGGAGCTGGTTTTGAACAAACTGCTCTTCAGCACCAACATCTACTCAAATTGGCTTTGTCAAAAAAAAAATTAAAAGCAATACTTCTAAGTTACATCTTAATTTTCAAGTTCTCCCTCACATTTGTGATGTCAAACAGGAGGAGACAAAAGAGGAATTCCCCAAACAGATGAGATTTAGAGTACCAGATATTTTCAGGTTGATACAGCCATGAACCATACTTCCACTCTTTCACACCAAGCCACCCACATGGCAGAACAAAACCACTCCAAAAATGAGGGTTCTTGCAAAAATGCTGGGTTTGGTTGCAGCTCTTCAATACAAACCATACCCAGAACAAACAAATCACCGTGGGTGCAAACATTACCTTAAGGAATTCTTTTAACACAACAGGTACTAACCCCACACTGACAGTCCTTTCACCTCAGACAAATAAGAACTAATAACAGACTCCCTAAATACACCCTGGAAAATCAAGAAGTAAATAGAACTGTGTATAATTTATATTCAGGGTAAAAGAAAGCAACAGAATAAAGCCACCTCATTACTACAGGAGCTGTTCTGCCACACACACCAGGGAATGCTCCTTGTTCTGACTGGGGATGCACAAAGCTGACCACTGAGACATAATTAACTAAGTTACTAATAAAGACAAACTTCACAGTGCCTTTAGGAAACAGACCCACTATCAGCCAAAGTCAAGCCAAATTTTTCACCCTGACACAGCATTTTAGATCCAGGATTACATTTAGAAACAGTGGGTAGAATTTTGACTCTCAAATTTTCCAGGATTAACCATGGGCTAGAAACTGCATAAATTACCATTCTACTTTTGAAGTCCAGTGTCCACAGCCAGCCCCACATAAGCAGCCATCTCTTCACACACCTGAACTGCATACAAAAGTAGAAGCAATAGAAATTTTCAGCTTTAATGCTCTCCTACCAATGGAAAAATACACATGATCCTCAGGATCCTACCTTGAATCTTCAATGATGCAACCAAAGATTAGGTTGAAAAATAAAAGTTGTAGGTTTCTCATTTAATGACTTTGCACACCTTCCAGTATGCATCTCTAATTTGCAAAGACATGATAATGGTTTTACACTGTACAGCAGTTTACTTGCAGATTGATACAGTGGAAAAAAGTGGTGACATGTTAACTGTGCTGTAAAGGAGGTGGCAAGGAGCATTTTAATTTTATCTGAAAATCTGTCAGGACAGTTCTGTCATCATAAACCTAGCTCCCTTCCTTTTTCATAGTACCACATTCAATGCAATGTGAAAACCTTCCAGTTGAAGAGGATTAATACTGACATTTGAATTTTTCCAATGTATAAGTAGTATCAGCTTTAATAACAGCCATACACGTCATCCTTTATGTTGCATGACATCTAGAACAAATTTAGAGAACCTTTGTTCTCCCAACTGCTCAACACACCCATGGAGGGGGAAAAGTAGGGCTGAAAAATACTTAAGAGGGGCACAGACACTGGTTAGAAGAAGGGCAAGAAGAAAGGCAGTGTTTCTTATACCATGGCTACTGCTTAGATTAATAGGAAGAGACCAGATAACTGGAACGGAAAATGGCTCCTTCAGCGACCTTTAGCGTGCACAGTGCCATCCCCGAGAATGAACCTTAAAAATGGATTTGATCAAAACATTCATCAAGGAAGCAAGGAGCAGGAAGCTGACAGCCACTTGAGAGAGAAGCAGTGTCTATGGTAAGACTTACGATTCTGGGCTTTTTAGATCAGTTTGACCTCAATTTGCATCTCCTTATCATTCTATTCCTTTAATTAGATTACAGTGTCTTTCATGGCAAACTGTAGGTGTTACAGTCTGGCTCCCTTAAACACATTTGAAATGTTAATTAAAAATGCTAACAGCTATGCACAGTAATGAAAATGTATAGAACCATGAGATTGATGAAATTCAGCTGGAAGAAACATTTAATGTAGCGACAAAATCCCGAGCAACTGTCAAATACCTCTCCTCTGTCAACACTCACTTAACAAAAGCTTTAGATGATCTTTACTAGAGAAAAACTATTCTTAGCTGTTTAAAAATGACAGCAGAACAGCCTGATCCCCCTCTAATGGGAGATAAGTCTTCCAGCATCTCAATGGCCTGAAAGTTTAGTTTGATGATAAAAGCAACATAGTTATTTTTAGCACTCTACGGGCATAAAAATACAGCTCTAAACTGTGACCTACAGCTATGCACAGCCAAGCATCACATCATACGACAGCCTTAACTTTAGCTACAAGCACGTCTGGAGTTGCTTCAGACTATCATTATTCATCTCACTACCAACAATACATTTGGATGGATTTAGCAACAAGCATTTGAAACTGTTACCATCTTTTTTCAAATTGCTGCCATCGGCAGAACTCAATTCAAAGGTAGGAGATCTTAATGGACTTGGGAGAAAGTATTTGAGAGACCATGTTAGGTTAAATGGATTACTGCTTCTCTCCAGTATGGAGGATGAAAAAGAACCTTAAAAGCAGAAAAACTTAAACTGTCATATTCAGTACAGAAAGTCATTTTTTCTGGGCACAGTTTGAGTAAATGAAAAAAAAAAAAAAAAAAGAAAATAGAAAAAAGAGAAAAGAGAAAAAAACCCTTGTTTTCTTCCAGCAGTACCAAGAACCTGCAAACGGGATATGCTAGAATAAGAGACCTTCAAGCAAATTCACCTGAAACAACACTGCTCACAGACAACTGCAAAGGTAATTTATGTTATTTTACTCTAATTTGCATGCTTCTAAGTGCATGATTTGTTACAAAGTACAAATCAGAAGTCTATTCTACCAGATTTCTGTCTCCAGATTATGTGAACAATAATTAAAATATTTTAAATAAAAATTGATACATAAGTTGTAAAACCAGATCAAGCAGAGTTTTAGCACTTTACTAATCAATTAATTTCATTTTTAAATATATGTGTAAGTTCAAATTTTTGAGGTTAGGGGGTTTGTGTTTTGTTGGGATAGAGTGTTCTTATATAGTTGGGCTTTTTGTGAGGTTTGAGGGGTTTTTTGTTAACTTGCATGATGGGATTTAGGGGTTTCCTCACTGTTTGTTTTTTAACTCATGTATACTACGGATAAAATATTAAATATTTCCAAGGCGACAGATATGTACTTTCAAATGTTGTAAATTCAACAGAGTATGTTATCACAGAAAAGAGACACGAAATATTGTAAGTGCAAGACTTGTCATATTTCATTATGGCCTGGTGATTTTGTTCAGCAAACTATTCTAATCATTAATAAAGTTTCATTCAACCATTCAGTTCCTAAGAAAGAAGTCTACAGGTAAAAAGAACTAATCAGTTAGACAGACAAGCAAAATTATTTTTTTTCCTCTCCCCAGCTTAAAAATGCCACTTTTTGGTTGGATGAAATGGTCAAAAACTGATTCCTACAAATCCACAAGATGTCCTGGATCAGAAGTAGTGACAAAAACCCTCCTGAGGGAGTTGAAATGGCACCTGAAAGAGCGTGAAAGATTAGTGCAAGAGATCGAAAATGAACAAAAAGTCCAGAAACCTGGCATGGATTACAACTGGCTCAAGAACTACCAAAACCCTCAAGCAACAATTCCAGCTACTGAGCAACGGCAGCTTGAAGTTCTGTGCTCTCAAATCCAGCCCTGCCAAACAGGAACTGTTCTGAGCAGGTAATTGTTTCGTATTTCCCTGACTCTGAGGTCTCTAGCACAACTAAGATGTTTCTCTACCTAATCAAAGTTTGTATTTGGCTCTGCTCTTCCTAAGTAGCAATGACCAGCAACTGGAGAGCATTTTTACAGTTGTTTTAGGAATTAAATCTTCACTTGAATATGTTGTACTTGAAGGAAGTTTTAAATCAGGATTTTCCTGGTCTAATCCAAACAAAGGGAAATCTCGTATGACCCTTCAATACTTCCTATTTTTCCTATTACTTATCCCCACTATTTATTAAATAGCAACCCAGTAACTAAAATACAAATAAAACAACTAATGCAATGCACCATTATGCAGAAATCCAGCCTTGCTGTCTACAATACCAGAAAGCTTCTAAAAATCTGAAAATCAGTATAAATTAAGAAAAAAAAAAATCCCTCCACACATTTTATGAAGAAAAATTCTCCTATGCCTGCATTTTAAGTACATTTTCTAGGGACTCAGAAATGACAGAACAAGTCCATTTGCCTTTTAAAGCCCAGAATATACCTAAGGGCAAAGTCAGTTTGAATCAAGTTACCCAGATGGGCCAAAGAAGAAAAAAAAATATTTAAAAAAAAAAAAAAAAAAAAAAAAAAAAAAAAAAAAAAAAAGAGCCTACCCAATTACAACTGCTTTCAATCCACAATAGCTGGAGCACATCCAGTGGATTGTTAGAGCTCTTTTCCTCTTACAATCTTCTGGGGGAAGTGAGTGGGGAAATGCGGCAGCAAGGAAAAAAATGACACTAGAACTCAAGTCATTTCCTCCTTCCCCACCCCCAAATGACCAGAGAGGAAAGAGAAAAGTTTTCAGTGCCGATGATTAGATTTCAATTTTTGTTTTGCCTAGATTTCGGGAAGTTCTGGCAGAAAATGATGTTTTACCGTGGGAAATAGTCTACATATTCAAGCAAGTTTTAAAAGATTTTCTTACCACCATTGAGAGAGAAAACCAAGCAGAGCAGCTGGTAGATGCATGGAATACAAATTGCCCTGAACATTTCAGTCTGCGTGGTGACAGCTCCAACAAGTCGGACAAAGATGAAATCCCCACGGTCTCGAGTTATGTCGACAAAAACACACAAAGCATGTTTCCCACCTTCTCCCACAGAATCTGGAATCTACCCTACTACTACCCATCAAGTTAAGTTGGTTTGTGTTACTTTCAAGAAGATATGTAGCCATCCACATTCCTTTGTTGTAATTGCCATCCAGACACACAGGAGTAAGAAATGTGACATGCTCCCCTTTTTATTCCAAGTTTAGAAATTAAAATCCTTTGTATGGTATGCAGTAACTTAAGTATCTACTCACCTTCTACCTTTATAGTTTCTTAAGAGTTGTTGTGTTTGAAGCCACCTTTTAAAAAAATGTAGAAGTTTCTGCAAAAAAATCTGAGGCAGTTTAATTATCAGCCATATAGAGCTAGAAGTATTTAAACAACAAAAAAAGATATTCTGATGAAACAGCATCAATCCACAGAGTGCTAGACAAAAACTTCTGTGTTTGTCACATAGCTTTTAGGCTCTATGGGAACTTTATACTGTGTAAAAGAAATGGCTTAATATAACATCAGTTAAATAAACTGGTAAATACTTTCTGGAGCTGAATAATTATTTCTTAACTTCAAGCATAACTGCATGTAAACACTGACAGAACTCAGCTGCATGTACTACTTCTATGGTTTTTCTCCTAACTATGCTCTGCACATGCTGAAGTATGTGAAGGACAGCTAAACAAAACCACTAAATATTTAACAGCATTTAACAACTAGCTCTCTATTCTTTAAAAAAAAATATTGAATTATTTAATTTTAAATAGCTGTTTTTCATTTGACTTGTTCTGAAACCCAAATTCTGCATTAAACCCTTAATATTTTGACCAAATCAGATGGTACGTCTCTAGAATAGCCGAGGAGCCAACAGATGATTTCCAACACATAAGGTGTTCACTCTAAATTTACACATAACAACATCTAATGTTTCTCAGCCACCATGATCTATCACTGTGGGTTCACCAAGTTTTACAAGATTAATCACATACATAGCAGTCACGGTCACAGCAGGCAATTAGAGCAGAAAATCAATGAAAACATATGCCAGAACTCAGCTGGCTACATTTCCAATTGTGCTCCCATCACTGTAACAAGTTTTTACATGTTTCATATAATGTCTTCTTCTCTGTATTTGCTTCTGATCTGTCTGCTGGATCAGAAAATATGGGCAAGACTCACGTGGCCCAATTCACAGAATACACTATTTCATAAACTAAACTGCTTCCTCTGGTATTGTCTTCAAACATACTGAAGAAGCCAATCAGATTTCATCAAGTTGGTGAAACAACTTTAAGGCATCTTATGCTCCACAGCTGTATCCTCCATTCCAGAAAAAAATTACTAATAATGCAAAATAAACTGGAGGAACAAATGGCACAATCATTTACTAAACACTTTTAAAACTTCTTTAAAATGGTTTTTAAAAGTCTTTGAAAAGCTTATTATATAGAGAATATTTCACGTAGAAAAATAAAACATAATATTCACAAAAGACAAAACAATGAGAACTCCTACATCCACGTAAAGGACAAAGACTGGAGGACTAGAGCCAAAAATTTCTAACAGGTTTAAAAGAATAAAAGCTGCAGCTCAATCCCAAAAGTAATTAGCCCCTCCACCTCCTATTAACTAAATACACAAAGCTTCACAGGGACATGCCAACTTCTTATACCTGCACTCACAGCTGCTGTAAACTCTTTGCTCTCTTCTTGTCAGTTTGTGGATTGTGCTGAACTTGCTCAGCCCCACTGATGCAGCACAAGGAGCTGGAGATTCTCCTCCTGCAGTTCTAATCTAATCCCTGCATGAGGGCAGCAAGAGATTCAAAGGAAGATTTTTCCACAGTGATAAATCTCTCACAAGTATTAAATATAAAGTACCTTTCCTAGAGGAAAGAGGGTAGCAGGTACTGAGTATTTAAAAGGCATTGGCAAGATTAATATCACTCTGAGAATTAACATTCATAATGCTGGTTTCAGATAGCTTTGAAGTGGTCAAATGTGCAAGATTCCTGCAATTGCAATTCATGTAAGTTTATTTCTTAAAATGGCATCCTCACAGCTCTCTAACTGAAAAAATAGGTAAAAAAACTCTAAAACTGCAGCTTCCAAATTTTCACTTAGGGAAAATGAAAGGTCAGTAACATGGAAGATCCACTTACCTTAACAATCACCGAAAATGAGTAGGGAAAACAAACACAAGAAGACAACCCCAGATACAACTTACCCATTATCCACACTCTGCAACTTCAATTTAATTTTAACATGAGCAAATGCATTTTTCCAAATTCAGAAAGAAGGACTATCAACTATGCCATATTTTAAAAGGCAGTTGCTGCACAATGGTTTAAAAATATAGACAGGCATCATAGCAAATTCAGTGTTAAACCCCTATATAGTGCCAGGGAAATGCACAGAAAGGCTCACCTACTTTTATATGCATGTTTTAATCAGATTACTGCATCCAGTTCTAGTGTCTGCATTTGGGGGAAAAGGAGGAGGAGAAAGCAAAGGAGAACTGCAGAAGGTACAGGAAAAAAATATCCAAAGGCTGAGAAATTGCCATCATCTAAGGACTCACTTTGGCTATTTTTTCAAATACTGATATGTAGGGAACTTGGTGGAGTACAAACACTTCCCCCTGACCAAATTGTTATATACTCTCTCTAGTTAAAAAGGAGAGAAAAGCATAGAAAAAGCAATGGGGTAAGGGCAAGAAGCCAAACTAAAAATGTTGAATATATTTTAAAGAAATTTGTTAGATTTACCTCAACATGCTGCCAAGAAAATCTGTTCTTCAGCTCAGCAGCTGACACAAGGCATTTGCTAGAATTATGCTTACCCTTGGAATTCAGCTACCTCAGACAGGAGTAAGATTGCTGAAGACCAGTCACCACCACCCTGTGGGAGACCACTGTCCAAGCAACTGCTTCCTTAAGTATTTTACATTTATGCCCTACACAGTTTGCATGAGGTGTTCTAAAACGACATTGCTCCTTATACTGAGCCAGCAGGTATTTCTGCAATAGGCAGCAGCCACCACAAACCACCCTGGTGACAGAAAGGTGACTGGCAGTAATTCCAAAGGACAGCAGGGTCTCCCACCTGCACAAGCATCAAGCAAAGCAAACAGCATGCAGTATTCCCAGCCAGTAATTCAGCTTCAAAAAGGCGCTAACTTGGTGAAACGTACACCTATGAGATGCAGGAAATAAAAGAGTTAATAGACACCTTTTACACAATTAAGCCCTTAACTGTCTTAATGTGAACACAGTTGTGTTGATACCAAGGAAAAATTTAAAGGTTTAAATTTCTTTTCTTTCAGTTAAACATAATAAAAGGAATTTACAAAGTTAATCAATGAGTTGTTTATGGGCAGAAATTCCAGTCAGATTTTATGGTTTCTATTTCTACCACCTTTCCCCAACAACCTCAATTACTAATACTGCTATTCTAGAGGTAGTTCAGGAAGCAAAAGAATCTTAAAACCTTGGAAAATGAGGCATCATCAGTAAAGACATTCCACATGTCTTTTTAAGGGAGACACGAGGCTTTTAGATCTCATTAAACAATCTCAGTAACATTTCTGTAAAGTATTATTACACACACTCGTGTGCAATAACACACCTGTTATTACCAATCTGGTAATAAACCCACAAATTTGTACATATAAATTTAGACAAAACTGGTAGGCACGGAAGTGTCCATCAGTAATTGTATATCCAGCTTCTAATAACCATAAATAAGCATTTCAAAAATCTGAGTAACTTTGGTTTTGACTCTCCCAAGAAACAAAAAGAACTTTGAAGAAAATAGACAATTATGCTACAAGCAGCCTCAACAAATGAGGAAAAATTCTTTTGTTTTCAGCTCCTTGAACTCTTTCTTAAGAAGCCAGTGAATAAAATACAAGCATTTCCTTTAACCTGCTTGAATCTAAACCACTCGAATCTAAACTTCCTATAGAGACTTCAAGTTTTGCAAGAACACTCCAAATGCAAGCACACTGCCAAAGCTGTGAAACAGAAGTATGCATGAAAACAAGAAACACCTAAGCAAACACAGCTTCTCACAGAGATTCCTTCCATTTTGTGGCAGGACAGACACACACCTATCATCTATGCTCAAAGGTTTTATAGCTGTTGTCAAGAAATTCTGTCCATGCTTTCATAAATGGTCATTTTAGATGCATATCACTTCTGTCCCACTCAGACATGGGGAAAAAAAAAACTTACACAACCAAACCTGTAAAAATAATTTTTTCCCTACTAACACAACTGTAAAACTCACAATCAGGTTATCTGCTAAGACTTGTGAGTGGAAAGAGCTTTCTGTCCTACCAAAAATAAAGATATGCCTCTGCCTCATCACACAAGGCTTGATCAATCATGCTTATTCCTCCTGTGTACAGAAAATACACAAAATAGACCTTGTAGCTTAGTACTCAGCTGGGTTAAAGAGTCAAACACTTAATAAATACTACAGAAATGTTACTACCACCGAAATAAAGACTGAAAAGTCAAAAACATCTTGCTTGATGCATCACATTCACAGAAATAACTTAAAAGAACTGTAAAATTTTGTCTGGTCACTTCTGGAAAACTTTAACTAATTACACAAAGGCCAGTAGCTCTCAGTCAGCCATTCAGAGCACCGAAAGATAAAAAGGAATAGGTATCTTGAGGTGCCAGTTTTGTCCTTCACTTGAAGCAGACAGAAACACTGCTAGCCTCAACAGTCTCTGCTGAAATATCAGACTACCTGATAGCAAGATGTTACACTAATAAGAGTTCATTCCTTCTCAGCTGCCAATGTACACCTTTTAAGATAAATACACCTTCCTGAAATACAGCAACCTCTATTGCTGTGCAACACACAGGGAAAAATAAAGCCCAAAACACTCGCTCTGGAGCTATGACCAAGCTCATCCTGAAAAATACTATATGAAAGTGCATATAAAACATTTTTCTACAGCAACCACAGATACACTGCCACACTTGCTCTAAACACCAAGATTATTATGGACTGCCACAGTCCAGGCAACACCCAGGGAAAAGTAGTTTTTGGATTTCAATATTCAGACTCCAGTGAAAAGCAAATGTACCTGGCTGCTCTGCAAACACACATAGACTTCTTGTTGCATGTAAACTCTCCCATCTGAGACTAACCTATAAAGAACAATACGTCGAGATACCTCTGACTTGCTTTACTCTGGTAACTTAAATGCTTCCAAAGGTCACGACAGCAACGAACTCGTGAATCTCACTTATCACTTGCCACTGATAAAATTTTAAGTTAATGCACCTGAATCAGAATTTTAAGTTAATGCACCTGAGTCCTTTCCAGTAAGTTCTACAGTTTTTTCAACAGGACTAGGTGCGGCTGCACTTCAGAGAAGGTAAACTCTACATGCAACACATCTGGTGATGACGGAGACAACAGACCTAAGCAGCAAATCGGAAAACAACATTAAATATCAGGCGCACAAAAACGCATCAGCAACAAACGCTACCGGAGTCCAAGAGCTGTGCCCAGCCTGGGCCCAGCAGAGCAGGGGAGCCAGAGGAGGCTGCCCTGGCTCTGGGGAATGCCCGGGGCACCCAGCACAGAGGAGCGAGGGCGGCCATGAGAACAGCGGCCCGGCGCCCCGCACTCACCCTGCAGCCGTCAGCGGTTCCTGTGCGGGATGGCGGGGAAAAGCGCCGGGGCGGCCGATCCGCGCCTCTTCGCCCAGGAGCTCGACGGCGGTGATGGCCCCGCCGACGGTGAACCAGTCCCGGCTCCGGCCCTCGGGGAGTTTCCGCAGCATGGCGGGGAGGGCAGCCCAGGCACGCGGTGCCGGCCGCCGCCCTTCCCAGCCCAGCCCGGGCACACCCAGCCGCCCCCCGCGGCACCGGCACCGCCCCGCCCCGCTGGCAGCGCGGGCTGCCTTCCCTTCGCCCGCAATGCGCCCGGAGCTGCGCGCCGAGTTCCTCTAAACCGACCCCCAACTTTTATTAAAGCCTTCCTTAGAAAGGCAGGACATATGGGCGCAGACCAGAAGTATAGGGTCGAACACTAAGGCCTGCCATCCCTACTGGATGAATTTCGAAAGAAGAATAGGAATTAAGATAAACGTGTCTGTTGAACTTCCCTTTCATCCTGTCATCCTCTCTTCTGAAATAACTACAAACATCTGAGTGTAATTTGTTAAATCAGGTAAATAATGAAAACCAATCTGAATACAGAGTAGACCCTTACTTTCTTTAATAGGATTTATCATCTCCACACTGAGTACGTAATCTAGTGCAGGCGTTTGGCTGCTTTAGAACTGTTCCTCTCAAGTAAATACAAATCTAGGATATATGCAGAGACAGGTGTATACCACAGCCTCTGGCTGCTTAATGTATCAGCCTCAAAATCCTAAATTAAAGAAGGAAGGAAATTTTCCTCACTAAAATATCAAAAGGTTTTTAAAGTTTTAAATGAAAGAGGTGACATACATGCAGTATTTTGACATAACTTATGCTTCTATATTAAATGCAAAAAATGCCCATGTAAGATCCAAGCAGTCTTGTTTGCCCCGTGTGACAAAGCTCTTGTGTAGCAAATCTATACACCTGCAGATTATGTAAATCACTCACAGGAAAAGTAAATGCAGTCTGTGATCCCACTGAAGCATTTTAACACACACTATAAAGGTCTGAGCTCTGTTTTCCTTTTGCAGCCTCGAGAGGCCTGGACGGTCATTCCCCCCTCACTCCACAGAACAATGCCTGAGCACAGGGATTGTTGGAATTCCCGTCACTCTGTCCTTCCCACACCTGGAGGAAACGTTGGTGCTTCAGACTTCATCATTATGGCCCAGCGGGTGCCTCCCACTCCTCCGGGACAGGCTGTTCCCTGAGGGACACAGGGAACTGCATAGACTGTGACAGGCCCCTTCCCGGCATTGTCCTGGCACCGCACCTGCTGTGCTTGCCCTTGGGAAGCAGGACTGAAGTGAAGATCTAAACTGGAGGAGTACTGCCAGCAGATCGATGGAGGTGGTCCTGCCCCTCTGCTCAGCCTAGGGGAGGGGAATGTGGAGGTTTGTGTTCAGTTCTGTGCTCCTCAGTACGAGAGGGATGTGGAGCTCCTGGAGCAAGTCCCGTGGAGGACAACAGATAATGACTGTGAGCCTGGAGCATCTCTCTTATGAAAAAAGGTGGAAAGAGTCTTTCAGGGCCTGAACAGCCTACAGAAAAGACGACTGAGAGAGGACCTCATCAGTGTATATAAAAATCTAAAGGAAGGGTGGCAAGAGGAAGGAGCCAGGCTCTTCTCGGTGGTGCCGAGCAATAGAACAAGAGGCAATGGGCAGAAAATGCTGCACTGGAGTTCCACATGAACATGACGAACTTCACTGTGCAGTGACCACACACTGGAACAAGTTGCCCGGAGAGAGTGTGGAGTCTCCCTCACTGGAGATATTAAAGAACCACCTGGATGTAATCCTGTGCCACGTGCTCTGAGATGACCCCGCTCGGTCAGGGAGGTCGTTCCAGGTGTTCACTGCGGTCCCTTCCCGCCTGACCTATTCCGTGATTCCGAGGGCAGCGGGGCCGGCACCGCCGCGGTGCGAGGGCGCTCCGGTCCTCCACGGCCATAGGGGGCGCTGCCGTCCCGGCCGCCGCGCGTCCTTTCCCGGCGCGCCCCGCGGCGGCAGCGGACCCGTCCCCGTTCCCGAGTGTGACCTTCGCCGCTCCCCTGGCACGGTGGGTCTGGGCCCGGCGAGCCCGGCTGAGTCCTGGCGGGCACCGCTCGGGGGTGTCTCGGGTGGGGACAGCGCTGGTTCAGCCTGGGAAGGGAAGAAGGGAGAAAGGGAGCGCGGCCCGCGGCGCTGGAACTTCGCCGTTACCCTCCCGCCCCCGTGCAGCCGCTCGGGGCTCGGGCAGTGCCCCGGGCTGCGGCGGGTTGTGCCGGGGAGGTCAAGGAGACAGCAAACACAGCGTTGTTCCGGGTAGATAGCAGGCAAAAAAATACTCAGAACGGTATCGCGGCCTCACAGGCCCTGGGGGAAGGTCTCTGCCAGGTTTTGGCACGGTGTTAAGTGGAAATAGCAGCGCTTATTCCCTATTTTCTGTAGCGGTGGGGAAATCTTCCCTTCCTGCTCTGGTCAGTCTCCTTCTTTGTTAGTATGTCTTGATATTCTGCTATAGCAAAGTAACTGTTTGTGTTCCACTGTTCATCTGAAACTACAAACGCTGGAAATTTAGGTGAGCAGTGTCCTTAATGCAGTGTCGTTAATAGTGTTGGTGAAAGCACAAAGGTGTTTCAGGATCTTTTGCCACAATCATAAATTACTGAAATGACTGTCCATAAACAAATGTAAATGTGGGTTTGTCTGTAATTATATACGAATTGCCTCAAAGTTGCTTTAATTCTTTAAGAAACACGTGGATTTTCCAGTTGTCTTGACAGGGGCTGCGCTTGCGCCCTCTCCTCCTAGAGAGGAGATGCTTGAGCAGACGATGTTTTACATTTAATAACAGCAGATAAGTGAGCATTACCTCAGAGAAGTTAGCTCTGCTTCTTTCCTGGGTCTCTGGTTTACCATATGCTTTGTATAGCTGCTTTTATTGGGTTGTAATAAGCGTCAATAGTGACTATTGGGTGTGCATAAAACCTGGGGTATCTCAGGGCATGTGGTGCAAGCATGAACTAACATTTATGGGAGTTAGGATAAGCTTTATTTTAAAAACCTCCCACAGTTTTCTCTTTGTCTTACAAAGCTGCATGGAAAGGAATAAACTGCTAACACTGACAGGCTTCTTGCTCTTGGGGCATATTTTGAAAGTCAGATAGTTATGATAAAGCATGAATTCATTAGCTTAACATCATTTATGTTGCTATTTTGAGTAGAAATTACCATGCTAGAAGAGACAGCTGCGAGGGAGGGAGGTTAAATTGGTAGTGCAAGGATGGAGCCTCTCTGGCTTGTCTGGAATGAGATTTCCTCCTAAGGGAATCTGGAAACTTTAGGAAAAAACTGTCACTGATAGAGAGAAATCTATCTGTTGCTGCTCTGTAAATCTTCTGTTGACTCATCTTTTAACCCTTTGTTTTCTTTTTTTTTTTTTTTTTGTGTTAGCCCATAAATTGTAGCCTTAACTCTCAGTTTTCATTTCTTTCCTTTGGAATAAGTACTTTGGTACGCTTGGGGATTTTTTTAACCTGTAAACTGCTGCTGATATGCATTAGGAGTGTGTGTGTATACATAAAGATAGATTAGTATATATATATATATATATATGTGTGTCTGTATGTATGTTAAAAGTCCAGCAGGTAAGAATACATCTGCGAAAGTTAAAATGACAACACTTTTTATAAATTTCAGATGGTGCAAGCCATGATTCCAAAGGCATTGAAACCCATGAGATTCTACTTTTCTACTGTGTATCAAGAAATATGGGTTGGTGTAGCATTAACAGCTTATACCTACTACAAGATTTCCTATGGGGGTAAGTCACACATTACAGTCTTTTTTATACAAGAGAATATCCACAGCTGGAATCAAGTCATTGAAAATAGCCAGCAAGTAAGAAATTAATTATAGGTCTTTCCTATAATAATTTAGGTGTTTTAAATGCTGATTGTAGATGGTTGCACAAAAATACTCAAATGTCAATGTAACTGTGCTTAAATTATGAAGATTGGGTAATGCAGGTATTGGTTTTTAAAATGCAGAGCTAACTTACTTGCTCTTGATTTTGAAAAAAAAAGTTGTTTTAAAAAAGGTTTTCTCACATGAACATGTGAAAGTGTATTTTGGGCTGATGGCACCTCAAAATGAGAGCTACATCACTGAACATGAGAATGTGTGTTACTTGGTGACACTGGATGACTTTCTCAGAGAAAGAAACAGAAAATCTAATGTAAAAATAATAAATTTGAATGGGCCAAGTCCCTTAAAGCAGAAGGCTACAAGAGATTATAGTGTTTTAAAGGTCCTGTTTGTCAGTTTAGGCTATGCTCAATAAGTCCCAAACCCTTTACTGGGTGTTGTGAGCAATGAAGTGTTGTAAGTTAGATAAAGGAGCCCCTTGCTATGGCAGCAGCAGAGATATTACCTCAGTATTTCTCTAGCTTTGTCCAAATCATGTGTTAGCATTCCAAACCTGATACACTGCACTTCAAAGTTTAAGTAAATATAATTAGTTGATCTTTATGGCTGCTTAATGACTATTAAGTAAATATGAGTAGTTGAGGTAGACAGGAAGGAAAAAAAAAGTTTTAACTTTTGTTTTAACCTTTTATTTCAAGGAGAGTTCAAGATGGACAGAGTCTTTCAAGCTTGTCCTCATGTCATGCTACGTTAATTCATGACCTGACATAGATTTTTGAGGGCCAAAAAACCTGGATAAATGGCAACTGTACATTAAGCTTTATTTGAAAGGGAAAATAGTTTTTAATAGCTGGAGCCCTTTCTGCACTTTGGGGGATAATTTTGCAAATAATATATGGAATTACAGAAGAATATGTTGTAGGATAAATCAGATTGGAAGGGACCTCTTGAGCTCACCTGGTCCAAACCAGTGCTTGAAGCAGTTAGATCCCAGTTAGATCAGGTTGCTTATTACCTCATTCATAATTTAAGTATTTCCAAGGATGGAGATTGTTATAAAAGATTGTGCAGTCTTCCTTATGAAGAATTTTTTTTTTCATCATTGTGACCCAGTGTTTTAGGAGAACAGTTACAATGGTAATGTACAATACAAAGGAAAATTTTAAAGCCAACGTTTCACTTCAGTTTACATCCATATCTTGTGTGTGTACATACCTATATATTATGTAAAATAGTAAAATTGCATAAAAGTTTCTTTTGAATTATAATAGAAATCTTGATGACTGTAATTTCTAAACGCATGGAGTGTTGGTTAATTAAAAACAACTTTTAAAAATTAATATAAAGTTTGCAGAAATGTACCATGGGAAGTACATATTGTACACTTTCAATTTTTGTTTAACCTAATAATACGCTAATTAAAATTAATCTATGAAAATAAATAGGAAATATATTTTTAATTGTCATTGTTCAGCTTATTTTTTTTCTTTTTTTCCCCAGGCAAAAAATCATCAGCAAGCAGTAAGTATTAGATACCTAGTACCTTGATATAATTTCTAAATAAATACAGTAAAAATTAGTTCAGAATATTCTACATTAGATAAATTTGGGGCTTAAGTTACAGGTTTAGCAAATGTTTAAAGACTACTTCAAAATAAGTAATTTTGGTTGTATTGGTAATTTTATATCCTAGAAACAGCTGTGGATCTGCACATAAATAATCGTTTGTGTAGGTTTTAGGAGTAAAATGGAAATTCTATATCTTGACTGTGTGGGCAAGGAATTTTTTCAAATAATAGTAACAACCATTTAATGGAATTACTTAAATCAGCATGATTTCAAGAGTACCTGCTATTTTAGCTATCAAGAAACTAGAAAGTACAAACTTGTGATTTGAATTTGCATCTTTATAAAGTAGTGTTTAGATATTTATGGACAGTTTGTTCTGACATCACACTGGAGTTTATTTTTTCATGACCTGCTGTATCTCAGTTCACTTTCTGCACCATGAGAGAGAACCCATTTGCCCACAGTTGAATTTTACATGCAAACATTATTTACATTTTGAAATGTGCAATAAAAGAAAATACTGCCTAGTACCAGACTAATAGTGTAAATAAACTTCAGTTCTGGAAGAACCATAACAAAACCAAGGAAGAATAGGTGTTGACTGTAATAGGGCTTTAAAACTTGCAAAAGAGAAATTTTAATATTTGCTACATTTACTGATGTACATATTCTGAGGGTAGTGTTTTATTTGAATAGCTAATTCTTGTGCTCAGATGTAAGTATAGTTGTCAGTTCTAGGACCTGCACTACATTCCTGAATTGATTTGCTTTACTGTTTGAACAGCCTAAACTGTGTCTTTGTTTCAGAGTCCTCTGGTTCTGGCCATCATTAAAGCATCTCTTCTCTTCCTGGAATATGAATTTGGTGGTTCATCATTTCTACTGCAAATGAAGGGAGTTACAACTATAGGGAAATGAATACTAGAACTGTACCTGATCCATCTACTGTAATTGGAAAAAGAATAAATCCATTGAGCAAAAAGTAATTAAAGATGTTGGACAATATATGCTGGAGTGCAGTGCTAACCTAATTTTTAGAACAAGCTTCTACAGTTCTAAGTACCATGTTAAAATTTTTCAACAGTATTTTAAAAGGGACTGAATCTTTATAACTAAACTTCTTACTAGAATTAGATTCCTTTCCCCCTCCCCCTAATAATATCTTTTTTGGCTATTTACTTCAAAACTGTCATTTAATAGGATGCCAAGTGTGAGGACTTAATCCCCAGTTTTTTGTCATCCTGCGGTGCAGTAATCAAGAGTACCAGAAATTATATTTTAACTCTTACATTTTTTTAAAGAGTTCTCAGTTCTGCGGGGTTTAAAAGCAAATGTTACATTGTTATGAAAACACCATCCAAAAGTTACAGATATTTTGTAAAAGTGCATGATTGACAACTATATTTTTTTGTCCTTGATATTCAATAGAGCTAAGGAATTATTTTGAAAGGCTTTTTGTTTAGTCACAAATTTTGCAAAGGAATAAGTAATAACATGCCCATATTGTATAAGAAAATTGATACTATATGGTCCTTCATTTGCTATTGGAGCTTACCTCAGAAAACCTCAGAATTTAAAGGGAATCATGAAATCACACACTGGCAGCAGCTGCTATGAGCACAAACATTTAACTGGCTTCAAAGAGCTTTCCTTTTTCCTGAAAGTGTAGAAGTAATACTTGTGTTATTAGGATTTAAATTTCATGAATTTAAAGGGAATCATGAAATCACACACTGGCAGCAGTTGGTATGAGCACAAACATTTAACTGGCTTCAAAGAGCTTTCCTTTTTCCTGAAAGTGTAGAAGTAATACTTGTGTTATTAGGATGGGTATTAGTGGTTTTTGCAGATAGCTGTTAGAACTCCATAGCAAGTGTATTTTTATACTGCAGGAACATATGCTATCCTATGAAAATCAGTGTTCAGAACTATGCATACTGAACTCTACCAAGGATACATAGTGTGTAAAACCAAAACTGGACTTCATGTCATGTTTTGTTTAAATTTAGCCTAATCTGCCTTTGAGAAGATAAAGAGGCTTAAGACATTTTAATGACTTAATGCTTACGTACATCTTTTTAACTACTTCACTGAAACATCTTAAATCTTTCAGCTTGATTAAAGTTTTGCTTTTCAATCTCCTGACTGCAGTATCTGGCCATAGCTTAAATTTTTGTATTCAAACACTCAGAACTTGGTAACCTTACCTGCTGATGGTAAACATTCCAAACACTGTTGCCTTTAATTTCTTCAAAATTTATATTTATGCTTAATAGCTGTACCTACTGAGTAAAATTTACAGACTTATTTCTCTGACAGTTTTTTTAAAGAAGGCAAGTTTAGCATCATTCATTTGAAAAGGTGACATATGTCCTTCGTGTATTTTTGATATTTATTCCACCTTCCACAGTTTTCTTTGTTACACCTTTTCTTGATCTGTTTTAGCTGATTTCTTTAATCATTTCTATAGGGGTTTTTCTGTTTTCTCACCATAGAGAAATGAATGAGAAATTGAAAGAACTCCTAGATTTTTTTAACATAAAATCAAAAGCATCCAAGAGAAGGGAATAGAGAATAAAAACTAGAAGAAAATGGATTTAAATGAACAGATATTAAGCCAGTGGTAATTACAGGGTGAGTGAGTTGTGGTATACTTAATAAGCATTTCAGATTGAAAATTTATGCCAAGTAAGGAGCATTTGTAATGCAAATTTATGATCACTAAGTTATAGTTCCTAAGATACCACACATACTTCAAATGACTTGCTTTAGGAATTTTCAATTACAGAGCTCAGGCAGACATATCAGGAAAAAATACTAATCACTGCAAGATTTGCTTCACCTTAGCCAGACCATTGTCACTGAGGTACATCAACATGCTCTTCTGATCTCCTGGCTTGGAAGCCAAGAGGAGTTTCTGCTGGCCTGCCCTTGGAGCACACTTCACTGCACTTCTAGGTAAACTTCACCTGCTTCAAGTCTTAACTCTTCTCTCTATCTGACTTGCTTTATTTTCTAGTAGGGAAAGAAAGTACATGTGGGCAGCAGTGTCTGCATTATAAAAATGATAATTTCTACTGAAACAATGCCATATGTAACTGGTTCTTCCATTTGTGCTTCTCTGTCAGGAATTTCTATGAAGGCTACAGAATATTCCCTCCTTTGTGATCCTTAACACAAATATCTGCAAAAGATAGGGGAAGTAAGACTGCTGTTGATGTTTAAATAGATGCTTTGTTTTGTTTTTTTAATTGAGTAGCATACAGAAGGGGGAAAGTCAGTCAGTGGCTTGACTGGAAGGCAGAAATCAACACACCCATAACATGTAACACCTGTACTACTGTCTCTATACTTCCTGCTTCTGCATGCTGAAGTAATGTAAAACACAACAGAGGAAAGCAAACTAAGGCATTGTAAGAGCCATTTCATATCTGCAGTGAGGTGTGGAAAGAGTAATCAATTTTCATTGCAGCACTAGCATGTGGGGCATAGCCCTAGGTAGGCAAACATTTCAAGGAGTACCCACCCTTGAAGTGAATACTCTTATTTTACAATATGTGCCTTTCTTCTTTTTTAATAATTTAGCTAAGGTGATTTCTAAAGCTAACTTAAGAATATTTTCTAAACAGACAATACTCAGCTCCTGAACAAACTCATTTGCTATGCAAATGACTGTGTAAGATCAGGACATTAATCCATGGATGTAATATTCAACATGATTCACAACTAAACACTGGTGAGGGATATGCTTACTGCATGTTGATGGATCATGTTGCTTTCCTTTAGCTGCTGCCTCTTTATATTGCTGACATTTCTAAAACAGGATTGCATTTAAACTTTATGTAGTAAAATACTTAAGCAACTGCATTCTTAATTTGTTGCCTGTGATGAGGCATCAGCAGTGACAAAACCTGTTCACTACCTTTACTATGTTAGTGGAACAACAAACATCTTTAGGGGTTGGAGAGCCTCATCCAATTACTGCAGCATCCTTTTGACTAAATTTTGTTGTGGCACTGGTAACTTTTTTTTATAATCAATATCGAACATGAAAGCTCAGCAGTAGGAAACTGTATTAATGATGGCAATGCTAATGCAGGATGTCTTCTTACAGTACAAGTACTTCTGTATTTGCCTCTCCATGCTGGGTCTTAGTTATAGCTGGGATTACATTTTGGAGCTTGTAAATTTCTAGAACATTTCAAGTCCTGTTCTACAATTGGGTATCTCTGAGTTTCTCCTGCATGCTGATAAAGTATGATAGAATACTCTAGGGGAGCAGCAAAATACAGTCAGAGCCAAGGAAACATTAGTCACAAGGCCCAACCTACTTAACCTCCTTAATGGCTAACTTGGAAAAAACCCAAATGTGTATTCATGTTAATTGGGAGGATGAGTAAAGCTGCAGGAAATGATCCAAAGTAACTAAAACAGCTGAACAAGTCTCCTGTTTATCTGACTCATGATAGCAATCCAGTGTTTCTAGTACAAAACCCATACAGAGCTGGTGTGTTCATGTGTCTTGTACTTTAAATCCTTAAGGAAGCCACAGTATCAGGTGCTTGTTAGACACAGGTGCTTGTGTGTGACATCACCACCAGCTGGCTGAACTGAAACAGAGGAAATCAATGTGTGAAACTTCTATTGTTTCATTCAAAGGAATCTGTGAAGTTACTGGGAAGGAAAGAATAGTGAGATGGAGAGTCCCCGAGGCATTAAATCTGTTAGTTAATTCATTAAATGGAGGAACAAGAAGTGACACAGTAGTGCTTGAACAGCAAACTTTTCAAACTACAATTCCATGGCCTTTAGTGACTAACATGTAGCAGCTAATATTTTTAAGAACATAAAGCCACATGGCTGATTTGGTAATTTATTAAAATCTCATAAATGAGACAGTCTTATGTAGTCTACTCCACTGCTGCAGGCAAAGTACATGGAAACAGTTACTCTGTCCTAACCCAAAACGAACTGACCTCCACAAGAATGGATGATTTAGAGGTTTTAATTAAATTTTGTTTTTGGTTGTGGTTTAACAGTATGAGTCCTCTGGCAGCTACACCAGCTTGTAGAGTTTGCACCCTTACACTGCAGTGCCTTGCTCCTCGTAGTTGTGTTGATGCAGTTATTTGTGAATAAGATCAGGTGATTTTGCATAATTTTATCGGATTTCCCCCCTCTAAAACACAACAAGCTCTTGTTGGATTTTTTTTTCCATTTTAATTTGGACCCATCCGATTCCATTTACAGCAAAGCTGCTTTATAAGTAGATGATAGCACAGCAGGTGAGGGGGGAAGGGGAATTGCAGAAAAAGGGCAGAAGAATCAGAATTTCTATCCTCCCATTTACTCAGCCAAGTTCCCAAAGTCGTTGTGTCCCTCGTACAAGGCAATGCAAGGTTCCTCCTCATCCACAAAGCACATGATCAAAGCACTGTGTCTCCTGGAAGAACTGTCATCAGTGTCAACAGCTGGAGCAATAAAAAGAATGCACAACTCCACCCTGTACAGAAATCAGGAATGACAGCTTGTGCTGCAGCAAAGGCAGAGCCTTGCTTCCTTCCTCTGAGACAGCACATCGCTTTCTTGAGTTTATACTATCACTTAATTAATTGGGACAAATGGACAAACAAATAGGGAACAGGGAGAACCACTGGATGATGATGATATCCTAATGCTCAGTACTAGCAGGAAGAATACTTTTACTTGAAAAGGATAAAATTGGCAGTGGTTCATCAAGTTATATTATTGGTTGTCATCAAATGAAAATATGCTTAATTATTATGGCCTTCTAAAGGATCATAAAGGAATGGTTTTTAATTGATATGACCTTTAGCTTTTATATCCATATCATGACATTACCTTCAGTGATCTGCTGGGAGAGACAATAGAGATTTCTTCAGAGCTAATGAAGTGTGTTTGGTAGGAAATGATAATGGGGATTATGTGGGTGGTAGAACTAAGAGCTGTATACTGAATGAATCCCATCTGTGGTGACTGCTGCCTACACAGATTTTTTTTCTGCAGTATTAGTTGTAGTCTTCATTTCTTGTTTTAACCTGTTGTGTTTAGCATGCTTTTGATAATATTAAGAATTGCTGCAATTAAGGGGGAATTCTTCAGGTATGAAGTAGAAACTGTTGTGAGGTATTTCATATGGAATGCTGTGTAAACAAGCAAACTGGCAACAACTAAACTGAAAAGAGGCAGAGCATCATGGGAGGAAAAAGGAAGGATTAATAAAGTGGACTAGAATGTGAACGGGCATTTGATAGAAGACCAAGAATACAGGGACCTCCTTTTTGGGGGAGGTTTAACCAAAAACATTTCCACTTTTATAATTAACACTATTTTTTATTTTGTACATATATATATGTCTCAAGAGATGCTTTTTTCAGCACTTTTACTGACCATGATTCTTCAGGTATACCTTTTAATTTAGTGCAGTTGTACAGAGAAATAGCTTTGTTTAAATTCTCTTAGACCTGACATTACAATTCTCTCCTTATACCCCTGATGTTGTATTCCACATATTACATACAGCTTGAAAAGAAAATTCTTCTGATCTCAGTTAGGATCTCTAGGCACTTCTTTAAAATATTTAGCTAAAATTTAAATTTTGCGTTTCTTTCAATAAGGTAAGAATTTGAGTCATACCAATTTTCACAAAAGACCTGACTCTTGATTTAAGTAAACACCAAGATATAATACTTACTGTTCAGCATACTTTGATTTAAGTAATTCTTTTGGAGTAATGCAACTAGAAAAGGAATCTTGCAAAAATATTTTTACTTTGCTTTCAAATTATGTATTCTTATTAATGCTAACTATCACACCTCTTTTTAAATTAAGACTAGTACATTAAACATGTACTCAGACCTTTCTAGAAGGAAGAAAGGCAGAAGGCAAGAAAAAATATTCCCATAGGAACTGGAAGAAATGGAAAAAAGATTACAGTACCTTGTGCTGTAGCTTGTCCATTTACAGAACAGAAATACTGGTTTTGAATTTGAGACATAAACAGTAGACAAACTTTAAAGTAGTATCTAATCATCCCCCAGCAAGTAGGTTATTATTGGGTGTACTCCTCCGTGATGCACACACTCCTTTCCAGCCTTCTAAATATTCTCAGGTTCAGCTGCATATGATGGTATCTTCTCTGAATAAGCCAACCTAAAATAGATTCTAAACACATACCAGTGATACATTTTCTTCTGTCACTATTTCTAGAGCTTTTCACTGAATATTTTCAATAAGGTTCCATCAATGCCCTACACAATTCATCTGCTTCTGCTGTTGACATTCTTCTGTTTATGCAGCTAAGAACTGTAGTAAACCTTGTTGTAGGATCACAGTAGTAAAAAAAAAAAATATTCAGAAATGTATTTCTGGAAGATGACAAAACAGGGCACTTGGAAACAGAATCAGCTTGTCTCACTAATGTTCCAAGGACTAGAATATTGTTGCTTTATGTGGAAAAGTAATATTTACAGAAACAGAAGGGATGAACCTTAAGCATCAATAAGGCACAAACCCATTATTTTCATAGCATGCAAAAATCATAATTGCAGATGTTAGATTACATCTGCTGGTCAGATTACCTGATGCAGATGTTCTTCTATTAAATGCACTACTAAAATAGTGTTTGTGAATGAAAAACTCAGATTCACAATAACTTGTATATACCTGTATAGAAGACAGCCATGCTCTGTAATCAAATTTTGGTAATCAAAAAGCCCAAAAAGTGGTAATTTAAGGTGGTGTTTATGTAGATATACATATATCTATATGTGTATCTCTACCTATACAGATACATATGTCAGAGAGAGTGCAGAAATGTTTTCCATAGAGATGCATGTTAAATCAGAACCTGTTTCACATCTGCAATGGTGCTTTATTTAACAGATTTAATACTCTTAGTCTCTTAAGAGGAGACTTACCTTGTGTATTCTAATCTGTAAAATCTGTGATAAGTACATACATAAAAAAAGGCAAAGAATGTTATTTCTAGTAGTGTAGTCTTAATAATGTAGTTGTTTAAATACTAAGTAGAAACAGATGATAAGGTTTTTTTTGAAATACACATTTAATTTGGTTTATAATTTTTTCTCCTACTCTGCATGAGCATTCTTCTGCTCAGAGGCAGGTTTTCCTCTCTAAGCCTCCTTTGCACATCACTTTGTCAGTAATTGCTAGAAAATACCTTTCAGTACATCCCAGACTTCAGATTTGAGCAGAGGACTTGGCCAATCTGCCCTTCAAGCTGCATTCCTTCAAGTTCACCCATGACCAGGTTCAACAGCTGGAGCTTCATTACATGATACCCCCTTCATGTTTGTTCTTAGTAGACCTGTTTACCTCAAGAAAGGTAACTAAGAAAATGACAAATTCTAGTAGGAGATGCACATTTCAAATTAAGGATTACTGGTTTGAATATTGCAGTAATATAAATCTAATATGAAAACAAACCTGCATCTGATGCAGCAGTAAACATAAAAAAGGAGATTGGTTTCAATTATATTAAATAAGTAGTTGGCCATCTAAAACAGAGGAATGATGTAGTTAATAGAAAATTGAAGACTAAAAACCCAAAATTTTTGCAGCATGAGGGAAAAACTAATCATGTATCACAGCATTCTGCATTAGCCTTTTAGCTGAAAGTATTTGAAATGCCTTCACACAGAAACTGTAAAAAACACTTAAGTGTTTTTTTAAATGTAAAAAACACTTAATTATGTAATAGAAGAGATACATGAGAACAATTTTAGTCTTACAGTAACAAATTAAAAAGCTGGGCTCAATCTTAAAACATGATCCATCATTTTCCTCACATTAACCAAGTGGCACACCCAAAACACAGTAGCACATACATAAAAGAGGACTAAAGAGTGAAGGATTGACTGTCCCTAATTAATGTTTCAATTAATGACCTATCATCTGGTTCATCTCAGATACTTGCACTCATCATTGAAAATTTCAAGAAAAAGGATTTTTATAAAGAAACATCATGAGAGCTCAAATGGCTATAAAGCCTAAAAGTACAAGCAGAGGGAAGCCTCCCAGGACATTGAAGTTTTTGTTTTCTCCACCTCTTTGCATATGCTTAATGGCTTCCTTGTTATAAATGACAGAGGAGCAGAACAAGATTTTCCATCTCTAAAGATGGTGGCATGTCATATTACAGGACTGTGTCTTCTGTAGCTACAATATAAACCAATCCCTTTTAGTGCAATAATTTTATGAGTGGACAGCACCACAGTCCCAATGAGACCACAGCATTTTGCACTAAGTAGGTGCTTCTGCATCATGTGTACTGGATTAAGTATACAATTTCTGTTATTGTTTAAAGAAATTACCTCTAATCCAGCAAATGCAGGGCTGGAACACATGACATACCAGACACCCAAATCCCAGGAAGTGCACACAGCTTTGCTACACACACATAATGCTTCACTCCTGCTTTAATTGTGACACTTCTCAGAATGATGCACTGAGTGCTGGGCTATGGAAACTTCAGATCATGAGTCACCTAGTCCAGCATACATTACCTTAGAATATTACAAGGCAGTGATGAAAAAGTATCTTTCTCCTGTTCACGTGTCTTAAATACTGTATACCAAACAGACATCAAAGTGTTTCCTTTAGGTTATTATTTGTATTTTATTTATCTCTGAACAGGTTTGGTGGGGTTTGAAATGCCTTGGCTGTATGTGAATTCAAGCATGGCAGCATATGACTATTGTTCACTAGGAGCACTTTATGGCTGCAGCCTTAGGAAGCCAATGTGATTCTGGAATGAAAGGCTATTTAAGGCCACAGTAACAAATTAATATACCTTAATATACCTACATATACACTCCTACTTTACACTGTAATTCAGTAAAGATTTAAGGCTCCTGCTGTGAAACTCCCCATGAAACATTCAGTGTTTTTGTTTGTATCATCTGTTACACAGCACTGCACTGTAGCCACCCCATGAACTGCCTGTCAAGTTAAAAGTACTTCTGTCATTCAGCTTCTCAAATTGCTTATCTACTCAGAGCTCCTCCTCCATTACAGCAAAATACAATTTTTGAAAGAACTGTATTCTGTAATAAAGTAATTTGCTTATACATTTAGCAAAGAGACATAATTTTCTTTAAATACATGCAAAAAAAAAAACCCCAGTGCTCCTACCCATACTCATTTTTAGAAATTTTATTCTGCCAGTTATGAGTGAACCCATCTGAACTGTAGCCATCCAGAAGTCTGCTCCCCAATCAGAGCTAGTCATCCAGGCTCCATCCTAAATCAATACAGAGATAGGCACCTTCAAAGAGCAGGAGATTTAGATAGTGGGATGAGTATCTCGAGGTGAATGAATTACCTGCAGAGCTGCCTCTCTCCCCTCCCCATCCTGATTATCTGTAGAAGCAGCCTCAGTGAGTGATTGAAATGACACACCTAACTCCTACCTTAGTCAAGTTGGATAACATGGATCCCACCCTAAGTGTTTGACCTCTGACACTGTTGCTGGCTATAAATAGCAGTATCTGTTATTTAAAATAATACCACATGAAAAGAAAAAGAGTGTTACATTAATTCAAAAATATTTTCCTGTGACACCTCCAAAGCGTGAAAACATTTTCCTATGCTCTGGAAAAGCATCTTAACAAGTGAATGCAAAACTGGAGAACACTTGGATCTCAGAAGGTAGGAAAGCTCATTTTCCTCCTTTTGTCTATGCATAGAAAAGAAGTAGGAGAGATTCAGACATATTAGTTTTTAAATTTTTAAAAACACCTACCTTTGAAAATCTTGCTAGAAGATACTTAGAAAACACAAGTAGCATTCAGAATTGCAGCAGGAGTGCTCCTGAAAATTTTATTAATGTGCCACCTTTATCTTTGGGACTCTCTGCTTGTCCTAAGAAAAATGATCAAATAAGAGGCTTGGAAATTTATTAACAGAAGTTAAAATCCCTTTTTCCAATAAAGCTAGGTTAAATACACACCATGTTTTGGTCATTTTTTTCAATGTACTCATAAATTCCAAATGTTTTAGCAAAATAGTAAGTGACAGTTTATGCATTCCAATCAAATTTCAGTTTCTAGTTAAATACAACTTTTGCACATCTGAAAAACTCACCATACCATAATCAATAAGCAGTAATTCTTCATTTTTTTATGTATTACCAATTAAAAAAAGGTGTGTTAAGCTACAGTGGTTTCAATTTGTAAAGTTTAATAGAATTGCTGAGCTTTTTTAAGAACCAAGAGAAGAATAAAAGATATTTGTATAACATATTTTTATATTTACACCAACAAATAAGCACAAACCATTTCCTTTAGAAAGAGGTCAACAAAAGTAGAACACCTTTCACAAAGGAAGCAGATTTGGAAGCAAATAATTTGGATTTAGTACCTCTGGCTTTATCTGCTTCCATAACCAAATTCTCTTCCCTTATGTTCTTAGGCATTCCCCAAATCCTGACTGCTTTCATGCAACCTCAGTTATCCCAGAAAGGCAACTGAGTTGTAGGTATCACTGACTCCTTGGGCCAAGCACCATAACTTCTACAAAACTGGACTGGATTTGCTGTGGATATGCATGGACAATGGGGAAAAAAAATCTACATTATTATAAGTGACCATTTTTTTGCTCACAGTAAACAGATTTCTGGTTAAAAGTTGGAATCAGAAAATTTTATAAAGGCTGTTCTGTCTCTTGACTGCTAAGAGAGTGGTTCCCAAAAAGATTTTTCTGTGGGAGAAGTGTTAAATAACTCCCCATGCTGCAGGTAGAATTTTAAGTATTATACTTGGTAAATATTGGTTAATATTTTTTATTTCTGCATTTCTATAGAAAAATTGAGATGGAAAGAATTGAGACAAGTGGTGTTTTCAAGGGAAGTAGAAATAGGAGTAGGAGCAGACTTGCATATAAAATACATACTCTACCTTTTGAAGACATTTCCTCCCAGCCCTCAGTATCCAGTCTGTCTGGTTGCTGCACTGGCTGAACCTTCATCTGCCAAAAGCAACACAATGACAAACTTTTATACTACAGGCCATTTTTCCAGCAGAGGAGTTGCATGGAGGAGTGTCTGCATCCCCAGCAATTGTCTACATCATATTCTCCCACTTTTCATTTTGTAGGCATTCCTGCTGTTACAGCAATAGTGGGAAAAGTAATAGTGGGATAAAATTTATGGTATTTTATTTTTTATTATTATTCATTTAATGCAGGGAAATGTCAACGATCAAGTATATCTGGAAAAAATTATAGACCATTGTTTGAGAATTACTGGCAATGAAAATTAACCTTGTCAATGAGAAAGACTAATTTTTATAGAACAAAAGTGACAAAAGGTGCACAAATCCCTCGGTGTTAGAATTTTAGAATTTCTAATTTTAAAATGAGAATTACTGTAAGTAGTAAGAGGACAAATAAATTTCTATTCACTTCTATTTTTTTGTTGATTAAAGTTCAATATGAATTTGATGAAGACAAATCACTCCCCCCCTTTTTTAAGATAGATGACTGTGAGCATTTTAGAGCCTGTTTATTAAAGCCAGCCTAGCTGCAGGGTTAATGCTCTTCTGAGTAGATCTTGGAGTTCTGTATGGGGTTTGAGTAACCTATTTCCAAAGCTCCATGTGTGAGGTGGGATCACAGTCTACAAGAACCTGAGGATGATATTGCTGTGATTGCCAGCAAGTAGCACTCCAACTGGTACTTATTGCAAAATAACATTAAACTGGCAAAGTACTAACTTGTGATGCTGATAGATTTTCCTTGTAGGACTATTTTAGTAGAAGAGGCAGAGGCTTTGACCTGTCAAAAAGCTGACACCAGAACCTGCAAATGCACTGAGGATACACTGTGAAATCTTAAGCATGTATAAATTAAGATAATTTACACAATTATCTGTTACAGAATCTTACATGAATAGGTTATGCTTACATACAGGCTCATACATTAATGTGAGATTATTATGCTATTACCAGTTACCTTCAAAGACCTACACAAATGTTATCTAAGCTCCTCAAAAACTTGCCAAGTTAACATTTTTTTTCCACTCCTAGCTGAGATCTGTCACGGTGTTCTGCAAATAAAGTAACAAAGACTGGAAACTTGCCATTTTTCAGAAGCAGTTGGAGAGCTGGGTAGGTCCATGTATGCTGTAGATTAGGATTTAAGACTCCCAGCAATATGAAATTTGTCTACATCGCATGTGTTGCAGTACTAACATATGGTGATGTTTTGACTTCTAGATGAGCTTGGCTTCTTCCAAGCTGTTAACTTTCATTTTGCAGTTGTAACTCTACAGAATGAGACTAGAAAATGAAGGAAACTGAACCTTACTTTCAAACACGAGACCAGATCTCATGAGTCTGACATCAGGACAAAAATACCCTTCCCCTCCTGCTGCTAAGCGGAGTTTTGTACATCAGATTTCACAAGGAGGGGACGGTGGAAGGAAGGTGAAGCTATAGGCATCACGCTATCCAAGGTGTGTTTCGGACCAGGACAAGCTGCCGAGAAGCGACCTCAGCTCAGAGGCTCGGGAGACCCCCGACCCCCGTGTTACCGCCCAGCGGGCCGCGGGCCGCTCCAGCGGCGGGGCCGGGCCGGGCGGAGCCGCCCCGCATTCCCCGCATTCCGGGGGCAGAGAGCGCCCGGGGCCGCTGCCCCTTCCTCCACCGCCCGGGCCCGGGAGCAATGGGCCGCGGGCAGCCCGCCCAGAGGAGGCGGCGCCCGCCGGGGCCCGGCCCGGGGGCAGGGCAGCAGAGCGCCGGGAGGAGGAGGAGGCCGGGCGGAGGAGAACCGGCGTGGCGAGCCTCACGCCCGGCACGGCGCTGCGGGAGCGAGACGGTCCCGGCGGGGACGGGGGCGGGCGCGGTGCCGGTCCCGCATTCCCGGCCCAGCCCCGCGGTCACGTGCGGCCCCGCTGCGCCTCCCCGCACGGCCCCGCCCCGGCAAGGAGGCGGTGGCGGGGGTTAACCCGTGGCGGGGCGGCGCGGGCGGAGCGGAGCCGAGCAGAGCAGAGCAGGAAGCGCCCGGGGAGGGAGGCGGGAGAGGCGGCCGCGCTCCGGAGGAGGAGGAAGGGGGTTGGGAGCCCGGCCGCCGTCGCCGCCTTCGCCTCTTCCTTCCGCCCGCTGCGCGGAGCGAGGCGCGCGGGAGGCACCTGTCACAGCCGCCAGGGCGAGCGCGGCTTCCTCCGCGGTGAGAGGCGGCGGCGGCGGCAGCGGCAGCGGCAGCAGCAGGAGAGGCCCGGCACAGCTCAGCGGGCCCCGCGCGGAGAAGGCTGCGGAGATGATGCCGGTGAGTGAGAACGGGGAGAGTTCACGTCGTCGCTCCCCGGCCTGGCGCCGCGCTGCCGGGCGCTGGGACGCCTCGCCGTTTCCTGCGGGGCTGCCGGCGGCGGATGGAGTGAGCGGCGCCGCCGTCATCCCCGGGCCAGCCGGGACAGAGGGCTGCGGGGCTGCGGAGACATCGGCGGGCTCCGTGCCGGGGGTGGGGCCGCGGGTCACCGCCGACCCCGGCTGTGGAGGGGCACGACCTGCCCCCGCCCCTCCACCCGCGGGGCTGCACCGGCCGTGACAGGTCGAGGCCGCGTCCCCCCGGGCTGTGGCGGAGCGGCGCCTCACGCACCCCGGCGGGGAGCGGGGGTCGCCTCCGGGTCGTTGCCGGCCGCCGAGGCCCGCCGTGAGGCGTGGGGGGTGCGCTGTGTTTGGGTGAGTGGGTGTGCGGGCGGTGTGTCTGTTTGTTTCGGGGTTTTCCACCCAAACCCCGATCCCTCGCCGCCCCGGTGCGGGGAAGGGCTGAACCGTCCCGGGGCAGGCGGCTCCGGCCCTCCTGCCGGGGTCAGGCGAGCGCAGGCGGCAGCGCCGTGTCAGCCTGGCTCCTTCCTCGGTTCCTGTCACCGCTTTTGTGACACCGTCGCTTATTTATCGAAGACAGACACTTTCCTTTCGCTGCAAGCAACCTTGACTGTCTTCTGTGACAGAACCCCTGTCCCTGCCCCCCGCTTCCCTCCCTTGTCGCTGAGGGCTGATGCAGTGGTCAGAGGAGAGTTGTTCCTGATGACTGTTCGTTTTATGACAAGATCCTCTAGGACGGAGTAATAAACAATCACATTCCTTTTGTTGATTTCTTTCAAACTCTATTTGATCTCAAATGTGGCTTTATGAGATACTCCAATATAAGGGGCTATCTCCCATGTTTTCTCTAATTCTAGTAGAAATTAGCTTTTTATTTACAGTTCCTGTGCAGTGTTTGCAGCTGAAGCACTGCAGCAGAATGTTTCTCTGTGAGAACATTAAAGACATCTTTAACAAGGTTTTATTGCTCTAAATTTGTTTCGTGACTGAGAGGAGAAAATAAATAGCTCAAACTGGGTGTAAAATTTCAGATTGACGAGCACAGGTAGTGTTTAATAGCCAGGTATTATGACAAGCTTTTAACATCATATGCACTTTAACTTCCAGCTGCTGGGTGCCAAAATACTTTATTGATAGGGATGAGAATTGCAGTGCACTGGGCGTGTTAGAAACCAGCAACAAAGTTCATGGAGTTAGAACTTGTGCCATGAACTTATGGATGTTAGCATGCAGAAACAAAAACAAGGTGACAGCTTCATCTCAGCTTTGGTTATGCTTTACATTCATGAAATTCCTATTGAAAACCCAGCATGCCAATGACATGCTAAGTCAGAACAAACGTATTTGCTTCCCATTACTAACCTGTGTGTGGGTTTCAGGTTAACGTCATAACTTGGGTAGTGCAGGGATTGACTTCTTAGAAAGTTTCTTTTTACCTATTTGGATGTTTCTGCCAGTGTCTTGTGTTACCTTCTTGCTTGTTCAAATGTGGTGGTTGTTTATATTTATTGGAGGGTGGTTGAAGATTCAGACTTCTTACTGTGTTTTTGAAACACACTTCAAAGCATGTTTAACTGACGGATGAATTTTAATAAAAACAAATTACCTTGCTACAGGAGTAGTAGTCTTGCAGATTAGAGCTTACTGGGTCCAAGTCCTGAAATAATAAATGCTTCATTGTTCTAAAGCCATTTTAGATGCTGTTATGGACAGTCTATCAGTCAGGAATATGTATATTTAAATAAATATATATATTTAAATGGACTTGTAACAGTGCCTTCAGTCTTCCAGTTTTTCATCCCAGCTAGGCTACAAGAGTGAAAAAACCCAACTCCATTTACTGTACTCGTCAATATATAATATCCAAATAATTTGAACATATGTAGAACTGGACCAAGTGTTTAAGGCTTTTACTCATTTTTTTGTATTCTGAGAATGGAAAAGTTAGTGATCTAACTTTTTACCTTGAGAATTCCTTGACTTCATAGTCATGGAAGCTTTTTTTTCCCCCCTAAACCTCTTGGGTTTTTGTTTGTGGGTGTTTTGGGGTTTGGGCTTTTTTATATAATTAGCAAAAACATAAACTAGCAAGAGGAGAAATTTTAATAACTGCTGGACTTACATACTTGTTACAACAGTTCATCACCATAGTTTAAACTAAATGTTTAACTTTTGTAGTTTCTTAAGATTCACATTTATTAGACTTGTAGTAATTGATTTGGGCCACTTTTGCATTGGTAATTTTTTTGACATTTGTACAACCATTTATAAGAGTGAAATAGTATCTGAAGTCCCTGTTTTCTCCTTTGGTGTCTATTGTGATTTTTTTCCTCCCCTCACATAGGGAACAGTGTTACTTCTCAGAGGTTTTTATCAATTACAGTTTCTTTTGTGAGTGGGATACTTCCCACTCTGTTCCTCAGCATCCTTTTCTTGGAAGGATTTTATTCATTATCTTTTTTCATACTCCTTATTCTGGTTCTGAAAAATACAGAATAACTGTTCTTGGTCCTAAACACAGTTGAGCTTGAAGAAGAATTAATGATTTAAACTACAGATTTCTCACCTGGGGTTGTTTTCCCCCTTTGCTTTGCTGACAAGATATATCAATCATAAACCCTTTCATTGCCTTCAGGAGATAAGGGCTATGTGTATGGAGAGCTTATGATGCTACACTGAAAATCACCTCTGTTCCCATTAGTGTGCCTTGATTAGAGGGATATTTTTTCTCTGAAAAGCAAAGGTTAGTCTTTCTTGCATTCTTGGAATAAAGCATGCAAGCATAGGACTATGTGGTATCCCTTCAGAGAGGAAATTGTTGGGGTTAAAACAACCACAGTTACATTTATTTGCAAAATTATTGTGGATAAAGCTCCTTTTTCAGCCACAAAATCTACAACATGATTGGAGGAACTTAGTTATGTATATTTTTGTCTATTTGACTCAGTAGAGAGGTTTTTATTTGTGGTACTGTAGAGTTTGTGTTTGAAAGTATTGGAAACTTTCCCTTAAATAATGCAATTAATGTTTTTTGTTTCTTGCATGATAGTTCCAGAATTACCTCTTCTGTCAAGTATTAGCATTTCTCTTGGGCACAAGGGTGCACACAAGAAAAAGTCACTTATGAGGAGCACAGTTTTCCCACTTACAAAGAAATGCAATGCAATAAGGAACTAATATGTTTGTGTGACACTTTCCTCTTTTTGCCTTAATTTTGGGTATAATTCTTTCCCAGCATGTGAGCAGGTAACACCACACTGAAGAACTGTGTAGAGTTCATGTAACATCAATAACATGACAAGACAGGTGCTGGTGGGTGCTGTGTAAGAAATTGTGATGGTTGAATCTTCGAGGAGGCAGAGTTGGTATTGCATGTTCTCCTAGCAGAGCTTTTCTGGGTTTGCCTTTAATTCATGAATATCAGTGAGGCTGCAGCCAGCATTCACATTTTGGAAAGCATCTAGGGGAGCTTTAAGGACTTTGTGTGAGGTTAGAGTTGCTGGACACATCCTTGTGTAGGATCAGGTACTTGTGAAAGGTCTGGAGTGTTTAATGGGTTTATTCATTTATTTTTCTAGTTAATTTTGTGGGACACTGCAAGTCCTCTCTGAAGATACCCGTGACTAATGCACATTTTTTTAGACTAGAGAATTTATATGGAAGCTCCTGAGCTATGAAGATGAATACTATGATAAAATAGAAAGCAAAGATGGATATCCTCAGGAGTTATTTTTCAATTAAGCTGGTGAATTAAGAAAAAGTGGGGGGTTTGGTGGACTTTTTGTCCTTTGGTTGTTTTAAAATGAGTATACACTTGTCCTGTGTTCAGTCTAAAACATTTCCCAAAAAGTCCAAAGTGGGCATTGTTTATTATATTGCTTATAATTTAAAACCAAAATATTCTTAAATCAGTGTCCCCTGTTCTCTTTCCAAAGGAAGGTTGCTACTGATATAATTAAACATTGTAGAGGAAGATGTGTCATTTTAATACAGTTAAATCAATATTATGAATTTTCATTATTTTAATATGAGCAATTTTCAGTGATATGGAGATAAAATATATTGTGATTAATTCAGAACTGTTAATTCAGCCAAGTTCTCAGCAATACTGATATCCTGGTTTGCTGAATAAATCTGAACTGACTGTAGAGAATAATTTGCATGTTTATCAGCCATTATTAATGGAGTTATTTATTGCAACAAAGCTTAAAGGCCATTTCATGTTTTTTTGGATCATGTCACTATTTTTTTAGGTTGACAGAATATGGCCTATTCTGTGGTAAAAATAAGTTCATCAGCTTCACCATGTCAACAAATGTACTATACACATGCTAGTCTGATAATAGAATATTTAAATGTATTTATTAGATATGTGTGGGTCTGTGAAATGGATGAGAAATTGAGGGAAAGGATGCTCTCTCATGTGTTAACATAGATGACTTTGTTGTCCATTGCAGACTTCAGAGAAAATAACTATTTGTTTGACAACAAAATTCCATTCCACCAGATTGATTTTTCTAAGAAAGCCAAGTTTCATATGAAATACATTATTTAAAAAAACCTTGCTAATTCAGATATTTATATTTAGATGCATACAGCTGTGGAGCAGCCCCCATTATGCCAAGAGCTGCCCATAGACAGAAAAAAGGTGGTGCTTTTTTGTAAAGAATTTGAAATCTAGTGCTTGGAATTACAACCAGTGCTCATGTTTATTATCTTCTTAAATGTCTGGGGGGGGGGTTGATTTTTTTTTTTTTGTCTTTGTAAACTATAGGCATCTTTAAAAATAAAAAATCTTTGCTGGGAATAGAGGTTTGAAGAAGGAAACAAATTATTGCCTGATTTGGGGAGAGGGGGGAAGGCATCTTGTTCCCTTTCCCTCATGACTCGCTGGTGGAATTTACAAGTCTTATGTGTTTGTCTAAATTAAAAGCTTAATATTACCATACATTAATTACTAGCACAAGATAGCTCAAAATACTTAACCTCTAAAATGAATGTGCTAGCCTGGGATATAGGAGGTTTATTCCTGGGTTTGTATCAGACCCCAGCAAAAGGAGATGATAAAATTTTTTCTTAAATTGAAAAATTATTTTATTACGTGATCCGAAATATCTTTGAAATCTTTCTGCATTTATGAACAGTTTTTCTGTCAGCCTTGAATCTAGTGTCTCATTTGTTCTTAAATTGTGGTAAGATTTTTAAATAAACAAATATTCTGAGATAAGAATTTTAACACTTCAGGCTGGTACATTTTTCTGGGAGTTGGGAAATCTGCCATTATCATCTATTAAACTTGAAAGCATGTAATAATCCTGAATGTGTTAGGCAATTTATCAGTGGAGTGTGCTCAATGTTTTGAGGTTCTGCAAGCAATTTTTTTATGACAGACAATAATAGAATTATATTGTGCAATAATAGACACCATCCTTCAGAAGCAGATTTGTGTGTCAAAGGCAACAATGGTACCTGGAGGACAAAGCATAAATTCTGTAATAACTCAAAGGACCAGCAAGAATATGAACTGCTTAGTGGAGGAACAAAAAATGGTTTGAACTCCAAATTTCAGTGACTTACCTGGATTTTAGGTCACCCTGTTATTTTTCTTAGATCATGCTTGGAAGCAGGTACCTGTGCTGGAGAGCAGGTTTATCTGTCACTGTGGTGCAGGATGTTGGAGCAGCTGAATTCCTTTCTGGGCTGAGGTTTCCCAGTGGGGATGAGCTGGGTTAACCATTTCCTGCAGCTCTGGAAGAGGCTGCTTCCTCTTCCCTGCTGCCCATCCCCACCACTGGCTGTGCATGGACTGCCCTGCTCGTCTCAGCAAACCCAGCCAGCTCACTGAACACCTATCAATAGCTGCATCCAAAGGGAATTGAAGAGATCTGTGTACATGTGTGCATAAATGTATCCGTGTACATGTGTGTGTTGCACTGACTGTTGTCTTATCCATGTTGGTACAGGAGGGAGCTCACTGCTTGGCTAAGATTGATACCAGAGAAGGGGATTGATACCAGCCAAGTGGAATCTCTCTCTTCAAGTGTTTTTATTTATTCAGTTTAGGTTATTGTGGAGCTCTACCCCAGGCAATGTATTTTGAGCAGGTGAGGAGAGCAGTGAGGTGAAACTGAAGTGCAGTAACGTTGTTACTTCAGAGATAAGTTATGGTTTCACCACTTTCCACATCTTTATTGCATATCCAGTAACACTTTACATTTTCTCTGAAATGGGGAAAAGTAAAGGATATTGGTTTTGTGGTAAAATATGTGGTCTTTGAGGAAATCTTGAGAAACAAGTATAAAGTTGGGACACAAAAAAAAATGGAAAACCAATAAAATTTACCTGGCAGTTGCTAGTCTATCATCATTTTCCACCCCTCACTTTGCAGTAGTGCATTCCTTCTGATTTCTGCCCATTATTTCCTTATTCTCTAGATTCATAGTGTATTCTAGCCCAGTTCTTTGCTAGTGGAAGTACAATTAAGATGTTTTAGTTTCCAGTTCACTGCTTTGCTTAGTAGCAGAATTCTATTTATGTGTGAAGAGTGTAGCTATAAAATACTTTATTTAAGGAATTTCAACTGCAGCAGGAAGCAATCTCATCTAAACTTGCATATGTTGCAGACACTGTATTTAACCCATGTGTCCTTATGTCTGTTTGACAAAAGGATTTCAGTGTTTGCATGATTAAACTTTTGTTTATAAATTGAGAATGGGGGAAGAATTGGAGGCTTCAGTTTTGTGTAGATGAAATGGATGCAACTGCAGGGGTTGCTGAAGTCCTGCATCCCTGCTGCCCCCTCCCTTGTATTGGCTCTCTCTGGTATTTATCTCTTTCTGTGCTGAGCTGTTTGCAAACTCAGCAGGAAGTTGTTTGCCTTTACTTTTTTTTATTCCTTTGTTTCCTTTTTCCCCTGCCAGGATACTTCTCTGCCATCTGAGCACACTGAAACTGACTCCGTGCAGGGTCAGATAAGCCCTGGAACCAGCCCAAGAAAGGGCAGGAGTGTGTGGATTGCAGGAAGGATGTAATCAGTTTTATCAGTTTAGGTTTGGATCTCGTAGCTTGAAATTACTCCATGGTGGTGAATGAATATGGATGGGGAGATGAATTCCTACCAAAAGCACCTAGATCTATGTCCAAAATGGCAAACAACATAACTTCCCTGCTCTCTGAAGTCAGAACAAGTAAACAGTGAGTTTCTAAGGTCTCTGCCAGGCTCATCTAGGAGAGTCTCTCCAGTCCCAAATCCCATGCTCATCAGCACAATGCATTGACTGGCATCTGAATTAATTCTGTGTTCTAATCTCTTGGGAGCCAGTTGGACACTGGGGGACCAGTGAGCCTTGTTCTCCTTAAATCCAGAATGTGTCTGTCCAGACCTACTAAGGTGAATAGCAGAGAATTGTTGAGAGTTCCTGTATCAGATGAAAAAAGTAGACAGAGCTGCATTAACATATGGAGCAAAGTCTTGCCTGCATTGCTCTCTGGTGTTTAAAGGGAAAGAAACAGTGCTTTGAGCCTGGCAAGGTTTACCACAGCCATTAAGTACAGCCTTACCTGCTTAATTTTTTTTTTTTTTTTTTTTTTTTAGTTTCTCTAAGAAGCTGGGTAAAGTCTTAGTTTACAGTAACAGGTACAGTTTAAGTTGAGAAGACATACTTTGAGTGCATTTTTGCATGAGAAAATCCTTTTTTAATCCTGTTTCCTAATGCAATTTGTCTAATTTATGTTTCAAGACAGTCGTGCACCTGTTGGTATTCTTATTGCTGCTCTGCAGATGATACTTTCAACATACTAATGGTACTTTCAACATAATTCAACTTTTTATTTTCTTACCCCCATGCTTACTACTTTATAACAAACATGCTTCAGAAAGCATATCTGACTATTTTCTGAAATCTTAACTAGGGTGGTGGTCAAAATCTGTCCTGAATTTATTCTACCTAGACAGAGGGGTTTTCAAATTACTTAAATCCCAAACATTGTCATAATATGTCTTTAATAAATGTTACTGATATCTCAGTCACTTCCTTTGGAGACATAAAATGTGAGGAGAGGATATTTTCACATTGTTATGGTATAATTGATGTCTGTAAGATGGTTGGCAGGCTGTCAATGTTTCACAGAGAGGATAATGTGATAGCCAGGGCATAAACCATGTGATGGTATGGACAGCATAGGAAACTAGAATCCCAAACAAGTTTAAACAGTTACCAGTGGTTATTTGACTGAAACTGTTACCCACTGACAGCTTAACTAACTTGTCTGGGCATCTGAGAAAGCATCTGTGAAGCCATTGCTTACAAATCCTACAAGATGGTTTTTATACTACATGGGTATGTTAGCTACCTAACTTATTCAAATATATGAGGCAAAGCAGTCAAACCTGGTTCTTAGTGTTAAAGCTGCTAACCACAGAGGAGTGGTTAGATTTTGCTGCTGTGTATTTAAAATGCAAGTTCTTGGAATGGAAATTTTGAATGATTTTTCAGGCTAGTGAATGGGTTAATTACTGTTCAGGCAAACATTGGACTCTAGGTATGTTTTGGGAGATGGCTGAGTTCTTGAAACAGTGTCTTGTAAAAATAAACTGTGAAACTCTTCTCTGTGTGCAGCTTCATCTCTGCATGCAGCTCTGAATGTCTCAGCATGCCTGATGCTTAATTTCCTAATGTACTGTTTTATTGTCCCAAGTCATCTAAGTTTCAGTCCATTTTAGCTGCAAGTCTGAATCACATACTTCTGATTGTGGAAAAAAGATCTGGAATGCTTGACCTCCCTTACACTTCTAAATCATGTCAGGTTCAATGCAATTATTTTAAAACCATATCACATGGATGTGAGTCTATTCCAGCCCATGCCACTTGGAAATCTTTTCAGCCCATTTTCTGAATAGTTTTTTTGCTCTACTAATAGTACAGTGTAGCTGTCATTTTATTGTTATTTATTAACACTTCAGCAAGGGCTGGTTGGATATGGGAAGGTGCTATACATATCCAGGCTTTACACTCAAACAAATATATTTCAAGTCTTGTTTGCAGTGTTCTCTTCCTGCCAGATTCCTGGCTGCAGTACTTTATTTTTACCTTTTCCCCTCACCCCAGATGGTGGAGAGCAATAGTATTTGTTTTTGTCAAAGTGACAGGAGGTAAAGTTGTGAAGGAGGTTAAATCAGTTTAAATTCTATTTACTCCAATGTGATTTTAAAATCCAATTAAATAGTTACATTGGAATAATTTAATTTATGTATCAGGTATTTTAGTTTTGATCATTTTCAGCTAAGCAAAGTACTTTTGAATTGGATCCTCTTTCATGAGTATCAACCTCTAGAATATTTTGAGAGAGGAATTCTTGTGTTTTTGCTTCAAAATTATAACCTGAAAAAGCACTTTAAGGGACATAAAGGACACACTGCACCAGAGGATTTACTGTACAGTGTTTCTAATATGGGATTTTTGTGTTTCTGGGTGTTTTATAACATTCAACCTGACAAATCTTTGTGATTTGAGTCTTCAAGGCATTACTGGATTACCCCCATTTGCTGCTGCTCCCTTCCCCCCTCCATCTGAAGCTCCCAAATACTGCTCAGTTCTGAAGAACTGAGAGGCTTTGACACAAAATTACAAGAAAGCTTGATCTGGAGCCTGCACTTAGTTGCCTTTATCTTTGCTGAGCAGGAAAAAGCTTTTGGTCAGCTTTTTCTTATCTCTCCAATGATTTAGAAATTTTTCAAGCACTGAGGTTTCAACAGCCTCCTTTCTTCCAGTGCTCAGGGATGGCTGTTCTGATGTCTCTGAATTTGTCTTCCTGAAGTGGGGACCAAAGTCTTTCAGTGATTCTTCTTGTCAATTAGTGCAGTTTTCTTATGAGACAAGATGTGTTCAAATATGTGAAAGAAAGCAAAAATATGGATGTTTTCATGTAGATTTGTATGTTTTTATATATCAGTAGCAGAAGCAATAATGGGATAGACAGTCTGGTTTCCTGTGGGCTTAGAGGTGCCACTGTGTTTCTAACATCTTTTGGAGAGCAGATTGTAAAATCCCTTCCATTCATTCCAGCCTCATATGGGAAAAGGGAAAAACCCCAAAACTCATTCTCTCTGTATGTTATTGAGTGTACAGTTGTTTGTAGTGGAACATCATGATTTTACCTCTTGCAATAGGCTCAAGAAATGCATAGACTTGGTTGTCAGTTTACTGAAGTTGAAGTGATATGTAAACCTAGGTACCTGTCTCATTAAGTGTTATTAATTTATCTGTGAAAATACTGATTTTGTTGTTATTGCTGATGGGTTTTGTTTTTAAGTTTGTTTGTTTTCCCAGTATGATCCATGGATTTTTGCTTGGTCCTACTGTAGAAAGAGAATACATAGAAAAAACCCCAAGGTGTTTGGGTTTTTAGTCTTGGATGCAAATGATAAGAAGTTAATTTTAATCTGTACGTAATATTAAGGTGTCTGTTTAGATTAATTTTCCACAAATATGGAAGAGCTTAGCTTAGAAAGCCTTGGTGCAATCATGCATATTTGTAGTTAAGCATGTTTAAATAAATTGTACATTTGCACTTTCAGCATTTACAATATAGCAAGAGGAGAGAAGTGACAATAGTCAAAGAGTAAAATAGGCTGGCAAAGTGACACAGAAGTTATTAAAACAAATAAGCCTTAATTTAAGTTATTGCTACCCTGCATGCAGTATGGTGTTATATTCCTTCTGAACTTGCTTTTCTTTTTACTTGTTCATTGCTTCTCTAAGTGTCCTTAGCTGCTCACACCTAGCAGTTTTCACCTCTAGCTTCATATTCAATCGTTCTCCATTTTGTACAAGCGTTTGATGCAAAGTTGTATACATTTCAGAGAATTAGATTTTTTAATTTTTCCTTTATATCCTTTTTTCCTCCATCATTCTGTGCAGTTTTCAGAGATCATGAGTGTGTTAATATTGTGGTACTTTAGTGGGATCACAGGCTGCAATTACTTTCCTGCTGAGTGATTTACATAGTCTGCAGGTATATAGATTTGCTACATATGAGCTTTGTCATACAGAGCAAGACTTCTTGGATCTTAAATGGGATTTTTTTGCATTTAATGTAGGAAAACAGCTTATGTCAGTGAAATAGTGCATTTATCTTACCTCCTTCATATAGAACATTCAAAACTTCTTGAAATTTTAGTGAGGAAAATCCCCTTCTTCCTTTAATTCAGGATTTTGAGGCTGATACATAAAGCAACCAGAGACTGGTATTCTTGTCTCTCTCCATATAGCCTAGATTTGTATTTACCTGTCTGTCAGTAAGAGTTCTAAAGCAGCCAAATGCCTGCATTGGATCAGGTACTCAGTGGGGAGATGGTACTTTCACAGAACACAGGGGACTACTCTGTGTTTGTATTGGTTTTATTATTTATCTGATTTAACAAATTACACACAGATGTTTTCAGTTATTTCAGGAGGGAACGACAGGATGAAAGGGAAATTCAGTGACACATGTTTATTTTAGTTCCTATTCTTCTTTTGAAAGAATCCAGTTATCCAATAGGTATGACAGGCTTTAGTGTTTGATCCTCCCGTGTGCTGCTGTTCTGCATGTCTGTCTTGCCTTCCTAAGTAAGGCTTTTATAAATTTGGGGGGCAGTTTAGAAGAATTCAGACCATAGCCATGGTTGAAAGAATGGCACAGTATGTCTTAAAACAGGCCCAGCTTTTCCTCTCAAATATTTATTCATGTGATAGTTTGTTTTTCTGGCAGATCAAGATACAATCTGGTTTTGGAGAACAACCAGATTAGATTTTTTCCATCCTTCCTAAAGCAAAACAACCCTTCCCTTTTAAAAAATAACCTTGAGTTTCTCATTTATTTAAAATGTTCTTAGTTGCTAACAGGTTAATATTTTTAAGTTGCAGCATTTTAAACATCTGACACTATTCTACCAATGACACTCTCAATAAATCTCTCAACATGGTACATGTTTGCTGTGCAGGAAGGAAGAATACTGCATGGGATCAGAATGTTTTTGTTAGTGACACAATGCATTATGGAGGGACAGTCCTGATTCTGAATGTCAAAGCACATCAAATGAAGTCTGTCATTAGCTTTGCCTGCTCTGCTGCTGCTGGTAGGGAAGGGTAAAGTAAAAATGTTGTGGCTCACAGCAAAGTTGGGAGCTCCATACTTGTCTGTTCTTGCAGTTGGTGTGCAGTGTCCTACCCAAAATGTGGCTCCTAGCTCTGAGAGAGATGGTTCTGCTGATGTTTCATAGTGCGGGTCAGCTTGTTTGGGTTTGACTTTGGTTTGGTTTTACCCCTGGGTCCCTCCTCTCTCCATTTGCTCTAGGAAGGGAAGGATCAGGCTGCAGAATTGTGCTTTGCTCCTGCAGTTGCAGAGTAAGGGCTGAAAGCCCTGCTGGTGCTGTGGCACTGCCTGTTCCCCACGGCCGATCCTGTGTGGTGCTGACAGGAAGGACGATCAACATTTGCTGTCCCTTGACATGATGGGACAGTCAGAAACAGTTTACAGTATATTCTCTGCTGCTTGAATTATGTCCAGCAAGAAGACAGACTTTGCCAAGAATGGAGTAGTGCCTGAACTGGCATATTTTTAGGTATAAATATATGGTGGTGTTGTTTTTAAGCTGGTTGTTCCGCTTCAAATATTTTTGATTTAAAAAAATGTGTCATGGAAATGTCTTTTGACAATTGTTAGGATCATTTGCTCTTAGAACTTCTCCTCCTTCATTGCCTCTTCAGCAGGAAAATCACTTCTATGTCTTTTGAGACAGTCAGAGGCTTACATGTAAATTTATTTAAGATAAATACTTACTGTTTGTCGTTATTATAATAGCAACAAAGTCTACTATTGCACAATGAGAGGATAGCAGAACTCCCGTACTGCAACCTTGCCTAATTAGGTGAAACTTGATCCAGCCTATCTTGTTCCTGTCACAGCTGTGGCCTGTCTTGTTTCTTTAGAACATCTTATCAGTGCTCGTCATTGCTGCCTGAATTCATGTGCCAGTAGACCAAAAATACTCCATTTAAGTAGTTTTTCACTGTAGTTGTTGCACAGAAACTGTTATTAGGTTTTAGCTTTACACATTATTTTTATATTCACTGCTATTTACAACTGTCCACATGAAGAATATTTTAAGGATGGTTCTTCAGAATATTGTAAAAGCATCAAAAGGGAAATCTTGGCTACCAAAAAAGACTGGACTTAAATCTAAACAGCGGACCAAGGACAGAATTATAAAAAAGAAGGTGGGACAACATTGTTTTTTGTTTATTTGCTGTAATCTTAAGCAGTTTTGAATTTCTTTTAGTAAAACCAAACAGTGACTCTTTATAATGGATTAGAGTGTGAGAGTGAGAGAGTGGGGGTGTGTGTGTGTGTGAGTGAGATTTTTACTTGAACATCAGGAATTTTTGCCTCATATGAGTATAAAATGCCTGAAATTTTTATTTTTACCTTGCATAGCTTGATTTATTATTATTAGTTTTTGATTCAGCCAAAGTGGACTTCTGAGTATAAAACAACAGCTTTTAATTTTTAAATCTGCCACCTTAAAAGTAAAGAAATGTTTTGGAAAGAGTCATTCCACTCTGATGGGAGGAAAATTCTGCTGGTTTGCCTGTTGAATCCCCAAGGATGTATTCACTTTTCATTTACTATTTTTTACCAAGCCAGATAACATCTTTACATCTGAGAGTGAATGGCTGGTATTCCCTGAAAGCAATGCACTAAACAATCAGTATTTTATTAATACTTCCTGCTTAGTGGAAGAAAGCTGTGGTAGTACTTTCTGCATTCACACTATTGAAAATAAAGAAGAAAGAATAGTGCTAGTTCCATTTACAACACTACATACGGTTGTGTCTCTCCAGATTTTTGTAGAAATTGTTCCTTGTTTGTAAAATGATAAAATTATCATCACTGCTGCAAATCACCTTGATTATTTGACAAAAAGCATGATCTTTAGTAAAAATACCATGTTGATTGGTTTTGTTTTGGTTTGTGGTTTAGATGTTTTGGTTTGATGGGGTGTCTTTTTCATATTTTGTTGAACAGTTTGTAAAAGAAAAGATACAAATGCCTGGCTTTGTATCCTATGCTTTTTCCATGGGATTATTTTTCAATGCAGTAGGTAGGTCAGGCTTTTCTGGAATTCAGTGGATTTTTGATGACTTTGCTGTAGCTGTTGACAAGGTCAAACACAAGACTGTAGAAACATCAGCACCTCCCTGTCCTTAACCTTGGCCAAAATATTTTTAATAATTTGAGAACATTTGGTTCTATGCTGCAAATTCAATGGGACACTTGTGTTAAATGCGGATTTTTAAGATTGTTTTCTTTCAGGAAAATTGACTCAAACCCTCACACTGAGCTCTGCTCTTCACCTTTGCCTGGTGCTGTCAGACTGAGCTTTCTTTCTAAGTAAATTGCAGTGTTGCCATTTCCAATGTGCAAAAAAACTTGAATGGGACTTTGCTCCATATCCCCACCTAATAAAAGTAAAATACTCAATTTTTTGTCTTTCTTATCTATCATCTGGTTCTCACGTCTTGGTGGAGGGTGTCCTTGTGTGTGGAGTTTGGGGTTCAGGGATTTTTGTGTGTGTTTTTTTTTTCTGGTTTGGGTTTGCAAGTGGGGCATTTTTTTGTTTCCATTTGTGTGTGGTTCTTTGGTTTGGGTGGGTTTATTTTTTTTTAAACATTTCATTTTAGTGAACACAACTTTTTTTTTTCCCTGACTTTCCAGCTGAGATTATTATGTAATAAAAGGATCTCTGAAGCTGAGTCATCTTGAATTCGTTTAGTTTTGGTTTTAATTTATTGCCACTTCACCCGTGTGTACTGTGAATTTTACAGCACTATGGTTGTGTTGTTCTTCAGGCACATCTTTCTTAATGATTTGGAGAATAAAATATTTAGGAGTATTTTTAACATGTTATTCATATCTCATCAGCTGATGGAATGGAATGGGCAGCTTGTACTTTAGGACTGTTTTAGCAAGCTTGTGATGCATTTGAGGTGGGGCATCCTGGTTACCCTGTCAGATGTGAAAGATTCAGATCTCTGAACATCAGAAGCAGGTGATGTGTGGGATGTGCAGTGAGATGCAGTTGTAGTGCCACAGTGGTTCCTCCCTCCTTTTCTGAGGTGCTCTGAGGCCACTCCTGACCTTGTACTGGGGGTCCCCACATAGCTCTGAACCGTTTGGTTTGGAGGAGCCTGACCTGAAGATGTGAAGAACAGTGAAGTATGAGCATCATGTTCATATTTTATTAAATAGAGCTGGTGGACTTTATGGACAATTGGAAAGATAACTGCACCACTGCAGCCTTGTTTTGATCTGGAGACTTGCTGTCCTCCATCCTTCTGACCTTTCCTGTGTATTAGTAATATTTTGTGCATTTGCAAATGCAGCAACTGCTGCAGTGTTCTGAGAGTTTAGTGGGAATCCATTATTTAAGGAATTTTCATATTTATAGGCCTTATTTAAGGAATTCTCATATTTATATGAGAATTATCAACTATATGAGGCCTTATCAACTTCCAAAATCCTTTGTTATATATTGCTGGGCTATTTGCTAGTTTCTTAAATAGATTAGAATATTTTTTTTTTTTACTTTTAATTCATCAGCATAAAATTTTGACAGCTGATTTTATTGGTTTGTTTCAAGCTGCTTTAGATAAATCTCATTGAAATTAGGCAGGTAGTACTAGATGAGGTTTGTCATTTGGAGATTCACTGTAAAAAAATATTCCAGAAGACAGAGTATCCTTAATGAAGACAGCAAGTATAAAAAAAACCTCTGGAACTTCTTCAGAGCTGCTTGATTTAAACATGAGTCCTCTGCTCTTGGTTGATAGGGCCCATATGCAATAATCCTGTAAGGACTCATATAATGCTAATTTGCGAGGTGAGAACTTAAGTATTGAACCATCATGAACATTGTAAGCATCAACTGATTCTTGCTTCCTGAAAGATTTTCTGCTCTAATCTTTCAGGAAGAGTCTCCAGCTTCCACCTTTGAATAATAATTGCGTATATTGTGAAAAGATGGCATATGGCACACTGTCTTTTAAACAGTGAAAGAAAGCAAAATTTCAGAGCCTTGTTTTGGGGAGAATAAAAATCCATTTTTAATCTGTGTTGCCTGATGGAGAAATGTTATCAGGCAGAACTTGTTAGTGTACCTAGAATGATCCCTGTGCTCCAAAGTCCCTACGTGCTAACCGGTGTCTTGACAGTCCTTGGCTAGAATTATTTGCGTCAAGGAGCAGCAACAAGATCTCTTGCTGTTCCTCCAGATGTAGCGATTTAGGAATCAAGCCAAAAGATAATATGATGCAGGGATGTTGAACTCATTCTGTAGCAAGTGCCAAATTATATTTCCCACTAGAAAACATCACAAGAGGCATGTTTTATAGATTTCTCTAACTTCAGGCTTTGTTGCTTTAGCTGATGATGATAAATATTGCACTTGGACAGATACTCTTCTAAAATAGCAGTGTGATATGTAATGCAATCTCTTTGTTTTTTTCGTTTGTCCCTTTTAAGCTATACTCATTTTCCCCTGCTATAGCCACAACTTCACTGCCCACCTTTTAAATTTTGTGTAAATCTCAGCTCTCACTTGGTTTTAGCAGAGCTGTCCGAATCTAAAGCAAGGCATTTCAATGTTTTAACAAATAACAAATGGTTTCTCTAAAGATAATGTCTGGAGATCTGGCATTGGTTCACTCCCATGGATTGACTCTGACTTCTTGTATAGCAAAATGTAGTCTAAAATCTGATACAGGATTATAATGCCTAAATGATGTCACTCTTCTGTCCCAGGCAGATGCTAGAAACTTAACATTTGTTAGGTCAGTTGGTTTTTTTAGTCGTGTTGATATCTTGCTTCTCACAGCCTGCAGTCTGTGGGTTGTTTTCATTGTTTACACAAGTGAACCCTTGGTTGCTTTGTTTTCAGTAGGTATTGTTTTCCTAGAGCTCTGGAAGTCTTTCATGTTGCTGCTGTGAACCTTTCATTTAACAGTTTGTGGATCTGTCCTGCAGATGATAGTTGCTGTCTCCTTCCTTTAGCAAAAATGGGGATTTATTTCCCTGCCCTGCAGGAATAAGGGGCTTCAGGCTGCAGATCTGCAATGATGCTGTAGCTCTTTTTCTGTCAAAGAACAGAAAGTGTCCAAAGTATCCCCTCAGCAAATAAGTATCAGGTAGGTCTGAGTAGGAATAGCCTGAGTCCTGTTGACCACCTACTGTTGCATATGGCAGCTCATGAATGGGGCAAAGGCAACAATCCTGGAAATCCTGAGAGGAAATCTCTGTGGTTCTGTCAGTTCCTTAAGCCTTTACAACATGCAGGCCCTAAACAAGATTTCCCTACATTTTTATAAGAATTTTTAAACTCTATACATTACATTTCTAAAAGAGGAGTTAAATACTTAATTAAAATTATTCCTGTGCTTCAGCAAGAGAAGTAATTTTATGCACAACTATTGTCTGACAAGCTCCTGGTTGTGCTTTCTGTGGGCAGCTTGTCTAGTGCAGAGCATGATGAAGGTGGATCTCAACATGGATTTTTTTTTTCCCCAGTGATAGCAAAATAGCAAATAATTGTAACTAGCATATGAGCTGATGCAAAAAAAGCCACTTTTGTGAGATAAATATATTGAAGTACATTTAGGCAACATGAACTTTTCAGATTTGATCAAAATCAAAAGTGTTGACCCTAAATAATGTGACCTTGTTCATATTTTTGAGTAACTGCATGAATGCTAGAGTTTACCAATAGTAAAATTTATGGTTTTTATTTTGGTAGTAGCCCATAGCTTAATACTTTACATTTTTTGTGTCTGAGATTCACTCCCAGTTTTGTGGATTCTTTTGCAGGCCATATGGAGGCAGTTGGCTTCAGATTTGAAAGTGTAGTAAGAAACTATTGGTTTCACAAGTCTACATTTTGGCAGAAAATGTTGCTCATTTTTTTATTCTGTGCAAGCTGAAGTCTGTTGGTTGCACTGCCTTTGTGAATTTTACTAATACAGTCAAAAGCATCACTGGGCTTTAAATTTTGTCCTGAACTCTTAAGTTTACACAGCTTGAATGTGAGTAGGATGTGAGGAAAGCTGTTTAGAAATATGGAAATTGATTGCAGTAATTTCTCATCCCATATATGGGAACAGATACAAGAAGATGTTAGAGTCAAGAAATCTTCTGGTGAAAACCACAGTAATTGATAATAAATTTGCTGTATGTCCTGATGCTTTAATTTGAATTAAGGCTCACAAGCATACTGCAAAAAATTCTTCAGCAGACTTATTTTTAAAAATAACAGCTTTATTCTGAAGATAAATAATTATTGGAAAAAAGCATGCTGGTGAATAACTTGTTGGTTAGATGGATTTGAAATGTTTCTTATTAATACAGAGAAGTTAAATTGTTTAATCTTACTACTATTTTTCTGGGGTTTCCACATAATAACAGCAGAGTTTATTTGGGATTTGTTTCTTCTGAAATCCCAATATTATAAAGAAATACTTGTGACTTCAGTCAAGAAAGGATCTTTAGATGGCTTTAATTCAAACAGCTCTGTGGTTATAATTTCATAGTCTGTGGGTTTTCTTAATGTAATTGCCTAAAGTTTTACCTAATTAAGTCTGTAATCATAAAAATGGCTGTGTTCCTACTGCAACAAAAATGAAAACTCTGCTTTAATGCTTGAAATGTACAACTACAACTTCTACAACTGTAGCTGATGGAAGTTTCATATAATAGCATGAATCCCAGGCAAGCAAACTTGCATGAGAAAATTGGTAACTTGTAACTTTTTTTCTGACTATTCTACATGCAAAGTTGTGCATATTAATATATCTCATCACCAAAGGGATGATTTTTGTAAGAATTCACATTTTGCTTGCCTCCCATTCTATAATTTTTCTAGTAGCTGAAATTCTTACTCTTACTCAAAGTTCTTATTTGATTGAGGGGACTAGGACATTTCAGTAAGATACAGGTTTGGAATTTCCACTTAAAACTCTATTGTAGCAAACTCCTGGGACTCCTGAGTTAGCAAAATCAAGGACAAAAGTTGTTAAAATTCTTGGGACATGCTGAGGTCTCTGCTATTCTGGAGAAATTAACTTGGAACAAGCCCTGTCTTCACTGATTGTTCTCATCTCGGAGTTTCAGGCACCGCTAAAAGCTCTGAAATGGCAAAGCGCTGCAAGATCATCAAAGAATGTTTTGGAACTCTTTGTTAGAGGAAAATGCATGGTGAGAAGATAATGTTTTCCAGTTCCTGTGAAACAGAAGGATTGAAGTTGGCATTTCTATCAGAAATTGTTTTGTACTTTAAATTCATTGTGTGTCAGCCTTGTATTTGAAATGTCTGTTCAGTGATCTGCTAGAAAGAGGAGGAGTTTTTTGTTTGGTTTTTTCTTGTTCATTTACACAGTGAAAGTTCTAGGCTGGTTTAAGGTTGAAAAAAAAAGCAAAGTGAGATTCTAATATGACTAAAGAGTAATATGTGTCTTTAGCCACATTAAATATCCGGCATATTTTTAAATTTCAGTCATATAATTGGATAATTCTGGATTGATAATTCTTAAATTGACAAAAGTTTTTCAAAAATTTCTCTGTTATCTGCTCTACTATTAATGTCACGTAGGCATTCTAAATTTGAGTCATAAGAGTAATAGCACAGAGAAAAAATCATTGTTTTCCTTTTCTTGGGATGTAGGAGTGTTTTTTCTTAACCTTTGTTTTTGTGTTTTTTCTTAACCTTTGGTTTTTGCTGGAGTGATCTTGCTTCTAAACTTTACTATATGTGTCTTTCTTTTTAAAATTATGGACGTAAAGTTACATGCAGGAAAAGCCCATGTTTGGAAACATGGGCTTAAGTTAAAAACTGGTTATATGGAAAATAAAAAGCCAACTGAATAGTTTGCCATTGTCAGCCACAGAACTCACTTCCTTTTTTTGAAGTAGAATACATCAATATTATTCTAAGAAAATAATATTTAACTTGTTTTCAATTCTAATGTTTCAGCATGTTCTGAAATAATACTTGTCTGGTTCCTTTCTGATAGCTTAAATACCTCAGTTTGGGATGAGTAGGATATCAGGAAATGCCTACTTATATGGACTTTGTTATTTTTACAATAAGTATTATCAGCTGCCTGACATAGTGAATTGGCTTAGGCATAAGGCAGTGGAGGTGTGGGTGTACAGTTTTTCTTCTCAAGCTGCAGTGTTTTGAGTCTTTGTAGCATGAGGTAATAGTTGAGAGAGATTTAGTTCTTATCTCCAAGAACTACAAAAATTGTGAACTGTAAACTTTTTAAATTCACTAGCTGAAGATGAAAAAAGATTGGTTTTTTTCAGTAAGATTTTAGAAAAATGGTGAGGCAAAGCCTTTGCTGGCTTTCTAGACCATACCTTAACTAAGAATCCACACACTACATCAGCTGTCTTTGGGGTGGCAGTCTAGTTTTATTGCAGTCATAAGTAATTGCACACTGTTCTAGTGGAGTGTAACTTAAATAGCAAAACACAAGTAGAGAGGTCAAGGTGGATTCCAGGACAGCCAGACCAAGCTCATTTAGAAGAAAGGCCATCAGACCCATTTGAAAAGTGATTTGTTTCTGTATAGTCATGTGTAAGGCATTTAGTTGTGACTTGTGGGATCTCTGCTCTGGTAGACAAGTTCGTGTATCTTTTTGTCACAACTCTTGGAATCTTGGTTAGGGATGAAGAAAGCAATGAACTGAAAGGTTAAAGAAGTTTAAGGAGACAAAACAATATTTATCACCTCATTGAAAGCACTGTTCAGCATATTTGTGACTTAGATTTGTGTCTGGTGTGTTCTTTTAGCCAGAACAGCAAAGGAGGATCTCCAAGGAAATAATGAGGTTGCTTTGCAGGTGTGTATAAGGCATGGTGGACAACACTGAAGAAACCATAAAACCACCTGTTAGTGTTAGGCACATGGAGAGTAGAAACAGGGGTAAAGAGCCAATTTCACGTAAATTTCTTGATTGAGAGTGAAAAGTGATAAGAAAAAAGATTGAAAGTGAAAACAAATAAATTGTGCTTATCAGGACGGACACAGAAATGCAGCTGGGTAAAGGCTACAGGCATGAAGGGTGACTTTTGTTGTGACAGTGGCATGAGTGAAAAAGGCACACCAGTGAAAAAGTTGGAAAACATTTTTTGCAAGTTGGCAAACTGAGAGCATTAGCTGCACTACTTTATGGAAGAAAACACCTTTCTCTCTTTTACATATGGTACAGGAAAAATAGAAATAGATCTGAGACAGAAGACTGAGAAAATGTTTTGTGTCAAAGATGTCTATCCTGCAGCTCAGGGTGATTGGGTACCTGTTTGATCTGATGAATGAAATCTAGGGAATCACTGGAGAAACGTGCCTAAGAACTGTGTTACAGCCTTGTAGAACTTGAATTGACAGCCAGGCATTCATAAGAGTCAATTGAAGATTGCCAACATTTCAGTTTCCTTAGCAGGAGATCAGGTCTAGGTAGATAAAACTGTCATCTGTGTGACTGATGCCTATTGAAATTTTTGTAGGTAGCATTATTCAACTGTAGAAAGAGGTGAGATAATAAGCAAGGAAAATGTTCTTGTAGGTTTATCCCTGTTTCTGTCTCCTTGAGAAACTGCAGGGATGATGAAATGTGTCCTTTAAATAATACCTGAAGTATGGTTTGAAGAGGGGATGGATGAAGACCATGTAAGAGGAATGTGTGCAAGTATTAGACAGGGATCTGTTGGACAGAGAAGGTTCAGTTGTGACACTGATTCCAAGTCCTAGGAGGAGGTGTCATCTGTGAGCTGGGAAGTGAGAGGACAGTAGTTTGGAAGCCAGCTTGGGAGGTTTGCTGGAGCTTATTTGCTGTGAAAAAGACCTGAAATGTGATGGGATACACTAGAGTTTGCACGAAGGTTGAAAAATGAAAAAATGAGTGAAAATAAATGAGAATTTGTCAAAGTTGGAATCAAACCATTGGTTGGGTAGCAGGAGCCATAGAGGGGAGTAACAGGTAATACCCATGTGTGTGGTGAGAAGGAAGAAGTGTAAGGTTTGGAGCCTGATGTTTATTGTGGAAAAAAGACATGATTTGGAATCCCTGAGGTGATTTGCTTGTGAGTGTTAGGTTGATCCCGTCGTGTGACATTGTGTTCCCATATTAAAAACTGTGGATTGAGAGATGATCAAAGAAATGCTACAATGGTTATGGTCACAATTTTACAAGATAGGTTTTATTCAGCTGCTCCTATTTAGAAATCAATTTAAAATGGGAAATCAAAGACTTTATCAGTTATTTTGTGTCCTAATCTTTGGTGAAGAATTTTTTTTTTTTTAATGCAACTGGTTTACTTCAGTAGGTTATACTTGGGTATTTCACATGTATTTCACTTGCATTCCTCAGCAGCAAATTTCCAGACTCCATCAATGCTAATTTATATTTTATCACATGCAGTACCTCTGATTCTTACCCATTCCCACCACAAACAGGGACAGCTATGACATTGACTTGAAATTGTAATTAATATTACAATATATATATAATTAACATTGTAATAATGTTCAATATTTCCAGTCTTGCTGTGTATGTTTCAGGATATTTGTTTTGCAGCTGTGTTTCAATTCCTTTAGTATTACTCAACCTGCTGAAAACAAATCCTTACCTAATCAAGTTTTTTTGAGGAGTGTTATAGCAGTTGTTGGCTGCAGCACCTTGCTTCCTCATTAGTGAGATACCTTTCCCTGGGCTGAAACTGTGCCACCCAGCTTTGCAGAGGACAATCCTGATGCCCTCTGAGCTGAGCAGTCAAGTGGGGTGATTGAGGTACAGCCAACTTTGTCCTGGCATTGCCAAGGGAACTGTGAGTACATGTAGTGCTTGAGATTGGAATTTATGGACAAGTGACTGAGGTAAATAGGATAACTCACATCTACAAGGCTTTTCTTTCTCTTTCAGTTTGTCTGCAGAAGCAGATATATAATCTTAAAGACATAAAACAAGTTTTCTGGGCTAGTGTTGCTTTTACAGCAATAAGGAAATCAAAACCTGGAAACCATGTAAAGTCACATGATGTTAAGCCATTCTCTGTATCCTTTCATACCAAGAAAACAGATCTTCCACTCATGATTGTGGCAGTAAAGCCAGGGTCACCTGGTATTCTCAAAAAGTTTCAGAAGTTTGGGTTTTGTTCTGAAACTGCTATCAAGTGCTATGAGGAAACTGGAATACTGGCACTAATAACTTTGTTAAACTGGTGTTATTTAATTTAAGTTACCTAATTTCCTTACATATTACATGTTCTTTAAATTTAACTGTAGAGGGAAAAGGAGGAAAAATGTGTTTTCTATTTCCCCTGTGGCTAAAAGAACTTTGGGGTTTAAATGGTGGTAAGGAAAACTTTAACTAGGCTTTAAGAAACTTCCTCTTGCAACAGGAATCCTGGATTTCTGGGCTGGATGGCTTAGGGAAGTGGTGCAATTTCCATCATGAAAGGCTTTTCAGAACAGGTTAGACAAGCATCTCTGCAGAATAATGCAGGTATAGTTTATCCTGCCTGAGGCCAAGAGACTGCATTAGGTGACCTCTTAAGGTTTCTTCTAAGCCTCTTGGTTTATGTTCATGTGTGCAACTCTTTCTTCTTAAATACGAGGTCAGATTCCACTAATAGATTCAACATCAGTCACTTGTTATATGACCACAGTCACTGAGTATGGAGACTGTCTGAATCTTCTGTTGGGGAAGCAATAAAGTTTTGAGCTTTTTACAGTAGGTGGTTACAGGCACATTCATTATTATCTGTTGGCTGCATCCTGTAGCTTCCTCCAGCTTGTATTACAGCTTTTACCATGGCTTCCTTTATGCTGCTGTTGGAAAAACTTGGGGGTAAATTCTGGTATATTTTCAGTTCTGGTTGGCTGCTTATTGTGTTGAAGTGTAGGTACTTGAAAACTTCAGGACACAGCATGCAAACTTGGCAGGCTGAGGGATAGTAGAAACCTGGACTGAAATAGCCTGGAGGACTGACGAGACTGAGAGCTTGAAGCCTGGGCTTTCTTGGAATTTGTCCTGTGTCTATTTCTAGACAGACTGCTCTTACTCAGTATCTGTGTTATTAATGTCAGTCTCCAGTCTGGCTGATGCATGTGTCCCACAGATAAAAGTATTATGAATGTTTTTAGGAGCTGCTTATGCAAATTGGAACACAACTTTTATTTACCTGGAGAGTGCTCATTTAATGAAGAGCTGTTATTAGGCTCAGTGTGTGACGCCACATTTTATTTATGGGAAAGATCTGGCAGAACTTTCATTGCAGGTAAAGTTACTAACTTCATCATGTTCTTTAGGGACACTTACTGTTAGGGTATTTTTTGCCTTCCAAAACATTTCTTTTATCTTTTCCATCCACTGTTTACAAAATAGTGTTGTCACTACAGATGGGAATTAAGGTACAGAGAGAATATATAAAATGATTCATTTAATTTTAAGCAGGAGCCTAGGGTAAGGTGTCTTTCAGAGTGTTTAGAGCATTTTAGAAATACTTGTATTTGAGTACATCCTGAAGCTTCTGGTTACTTTGCCAAAGTGTGAATTTATTCTCAACATTTAAATGCTATGATTTCAAGCATCTAACATAGTTGAAACTTGTTCCTTTCTTCCCAGCCTTGTTTTCAGACAGAACTAAAGCAACTCAAGCTTTTATAAAAAAAAATTTCAATTCAATGTACTGTCAAAAAAAAACGAACACAAAGGACTAAATCCTTGTCAAAGTTACAGGAAACTGAAAACAACTTTGCAATGTAGTTACCAATACTAGGCATACATTTTCATTTACAGAGGGGGTAAAAACATTTACCCATAATCTTTTTTATGTCTCTCCTTTTTTTTTAATAGTCTTGCTGCTTTTCTTTTTATTTCTTTCAGATGATATTAACTGTGTTTCTGAGCAACAATGAACAGATTCTGACAGAAGTTCCAATTACACCAGAAACAACCTGTCGCGATGTAGTGGAGTTCTGCAAAGAGCCTGGAGAAGGGAGCTGCCATCTGGCTGAAGTGTGGCGTGGAAATGGTGAGTGAAATGTTCACTGCAAATGGAGTTTAAGATGTTGCATCAATTATAAAAAAAGAGTGACTTCTCAATACTAATTATTTCAATGACATATTGTACTTTTTTTTTTCTTCTGGTCTAGTAGACTTTGATGCAAAGGATGGTAATTCAAATCACTGTAGAGATAAATGTATTTCTTGAGTCTTCTCTGTTTTCTTCCTCAGCATGAGGCATTTGATAAAATGCATGTGTAAGCCCTGTTAGTGTTCTGTGTTTGTTTTTCTAATAGGATGGAGGGTATTTAAATGACAGTAGGGAATCTCATGATGATGTTTTTTCAGTCAGTGGGTGCAGATCACCACCTGCATTCTTTTCAGTCCTATTTCCTCATTGCTAACATGTGAGCACTAGCTGAAATTTAAGAAAGGGTGTAGATTATTTTTTCCCTCTGTATCATGAATAGCAGATGTTCTCCAGACAGTGTTATGGCAGAATGGGACATAGTTAGTATCTCTCACCTATTCATGAACATTTCCTCTCAAAGATTTGCCAGCCCCTCTTGGAGCAGGTAGTAGTGTCCATATCCTAGTTGTGTTGCAATTATTATTTCACAGAATCATGAGGCAGGCAGTTCTTTTCAGGAATGTGTCAAAATCCATGTCCAGTAGATTCTGTTTTAAAATGGATTCTTGTAGTTGCATGTAGTACAAACCTCCAGGTTGTTTATCAATGGATGGATGGAAGCAGAATTGGTGGATGGGATAACAGACATGTTCATAGAATCACAGAATAGGACCATGGAAGGGTTGGCATTGGGAGGGACCTTACAGATCCTTTAGTTCCAATCCCCCATTCTTATCTCTTATTATTAAAGTGACCCCTACTTAATGTAATTTGTTCTATATAAAGGCTGATGAGGTCATAACTTGATGCTGAATTCTTCAATTTTGTATAGAGGTGTTTTATTTTGACTGGGGCCTGTTTTGCCAGACAGACACAACAGGCATTATTCAGATGCCTTTGGAACTTTTACCTATAGGCAGTCCATAATATTTTCCTCCTAGGAATACTATGCCTCATCTTTTTCTAAACTGTTCTAAGACTTTGTAAAAGGAAAAGGTACCTGAAGTCATTTCCTACCTGAGTGGAAACTCAGAGTTTAGGCAAGAGTGAACAGGAGAAAGGTTAAGAATTGTATGCCTGCAATTCCAGTAATACAAATTCAGTACACACTCAGTTAGAAGACTTCTCTTTTAGGATAGGACTTGAAGAATGGTTAAAACTTCTTCAAATTGGAAATTTAGGTTATGGAGTCTGTGATGCCAAGTGCATCACAGATTTCTAAATGGATCTGCAGACTTCAACTACACTCAGATAATCCTAATATTTTCCAATCCCTTGTCAGTGAAAGTGTCATATGTGGTATTGTTTATTCCTTTGCTTTCACAATACTTTGAAGGCATACATCTTTAAAAATGTAGGAAAGAATGTTGTCAACTAGCTTTAAAGGGTGACTGGAAACTGGAAAAGTGATCCACAGCATCTTCCTGGAACACTTAAACCTTGCAAAACTTGGACCTTAAAAGCACAGGTTTCCTATGATAACTTTTAAGATTGAGAAAATATTTTGTCTGTTGGTGTAATACTTTATTTCTCAAAGTGTTAGATATTGAAAGCTACAAGCTTCTATAAAGTGGGAAATAGAGTTTATCCATGAAGTTGCAATAGAGGGACTAAGACTAAATTTTCTGTATCTGCCCTGAAAATTATCTTTCTTTGATCCCATTGAAGTCAGTGGAGATTTGGATATTACTGTGAATAGAATAAGGAGATGTCTGATTTTAGCTTAGTTGTTTTCTGTTAATTCTGTTACATTCCTGTTGATCTCACGCAGTTTTCTGAAGGGGAGATCTACATACAGACACTTAGGTGAAGGAGCAGAGGCCTGCCCAGAGCTTCTATCTATTATTAGCTCTGGGCTTCTGGTAAAACTCACATGAAGGTGAGCTTTCACAAAGGTAGCTTTACTTGCTAAATTCCCTAGGTGATAACTGTATAGATCTATTCCACTGAAATTGTAGAACAGAAAATACTGAAGAGAATGAAAGAAAAAAATAAAACACTCACTTATGTTTCTGGGTCTTTGACCTGTAGTGTCAGCAAAAATGATATCCTGCACATTGGTTTTAAGGCTCTCTGATGGGACTTTCAGCACAAATGTTTATTTCATTGTTCTTAAATGTAGGATGCTGTTAGAAGATCTGTGACCTCAGCTTCCTGACCCAAAGTCTACAGTGCATAGATTTCTCAGTGGAACAACCTGGGCATATATATGATAATTTTTCCTACTGCTTGTTCTGAGAGCTGAATTGAACTCTTTCCACTGAAATATTTTAAAGAATTTTGCCTGGAGCGGAGATCTGATTTAGAAAACAAGAGTCTGAACAGTTAAACGCGACAGTTACAACAACCAACTTTAAACTATGGTTCTGAGTGGGAAGTGTGAGGCAATTTGCAGTAAAACTGCTCCATGTTGTGCCAGTGGAAAAGCATATTTTATCTCTTTTATTACACTGTCTCTGATCCCTCACCCTTATCCTCAAAAGATCTGCAAGTGTTTTTTCAGAGGACATTTTGGAAAGTAACATTCAAAACAAAAGTTAATACAGCAAATCATGGGCTGAAAAAACACATTAGATTTAGTCACACACTAAGTGGTTTGTTTTTCTGGCAGTCTCTCCCGGTGGCACAATTACAACTCCCTCCATAAGACAGAGTATGCCTGGCCTCTTGGGAACATGCTCAACTCCTCTGCTCTCCAGATAGCCACAGCTTCTTTTAGGCAGCCCAGCTGAATAATGCATTCTATTCAGTCTATTCAAATTCAAACACTGGGGCTTGTGGACTGTAATCTTATCATCAGGTACAAATAACAGTTTGCATGCCCAAAAGCCTTTCTGAACTGTATTGCTCTAGCAAAATGCTGTCTATTTCAATAGTCTTCCTGCTTTGAATGTGTATGTACAAGTAGATGATAAACACTTGATTTTATTTTTAGAGGATGAGAGACCAATTTTCTTCCAGAAAAATGTTACTAAATCCAAAAATTATGTAAGATTTCTACAGTGCAGAGGAAGATTATAATAGTTTAGCTGTTGGAAAACATATTGGTTTATTTATTATTTTAGTTTTCATTTCTTTGCTTTTGTGTGACAAAGAAATGGTTGAGGGCTTCATAAGAGCTGCATGGCCTAAGCATTTCATTTATTCACATTTGATTTTGGTATTTCATTTTCTGTTCCCTCTCCTTCCCAGTTTCTTGACATGAGTAATAGTTGAAAAAGTCAATAGGGTTTTTGCCTGATATATCAGCCTTTGTCAGTTTGGAGCTTACTCTTTTTGCAAGGATTTCTCATGCTGAGCAGGAGACAAACCCAGAATGTTCTTCCTCATTCCCCTGTTATTGCAAATAGCAGTCAGTAAGGAGGGTCAAAGACAGGTGTGAGGCAAGGAACTTGTAGTATGTTTCAAGAGAGAATTGATTACAACCTTTAAATCCACCCAGTACTTAATTTTTCAGTTCATTTACACCTGGAATGCCCTTCAGCAACTGGTCAAACATTCCTCAGTGTGGTGGTAACATAGGAGCCAAGAGAGTGTGAAAGAAATCATTTCTTACTCTGAGTGTACTTCTACAAAGCCGAGCAGGGAAAAACTCATTCCAGATATCACAACTTCCCTGTGGAGAAAATCCATTTTATTTTATTCTGGTTTCATGTAGAGGAGGCATAACCATGTTTATTTCACATAGCAGGATCCTTGAAATCAGGATAAAAACAGATTTTGAAGACTGAAACATACTTTTAAGTAGTGGATTTGTAGCTCCACTAGAAGAATTTTGCAACTCTTTTCTGAAACATTGGTGTAGTATCTATGTTTCAGATTTACAGGGTGTTTTGTTTTGTAATACTTAAAACTAGCTAAAAACCGACTTTTACTTAAAAGGAAAGGAGTATAGCTCATTTCTCAAAAATATTTTAGAATCTTGATCCAGCTTAAAGTCAAAGGCAGTTTTTTCAGGTAAGTATGGATGTATGCATTTATCATAATTTTCTGATTTGTTATTCATGAAAACAAATATTCTCTAGATAATTTTTATTGCTAAAGTATAGGAATCCAGCCTTTTTTTTATTACTCTACATACATTTTCCTATTTCATGTTTTCTTCACACTCTCAGAATGCTCTCTTTTATTTTTTTTTAATTATAATAAAGTTTGAAATAGTTTTGAGAAACCAGTTACTGACAAATATTTCTGAAGCTATAACAACCAGGGAAAATTTAACTGTAGTGTTTCTCCTTGTTTTGATTTGATTTTGGTTCTTAAAGAACAGAGATTTTCAGAAAATACCTCTTGTACTATTATACTACAAGTATAAAATCATGCTTTCTTCTCACACTTCTTATGGATTTAAAGGATTGAAACTGTAGGAAAGAATGGGGATTTCAATTCTTACCATGTTTTGTGTCAAGTGTTAATGGACATTAAATGAAAATGAATTCTTCCTCTTCATTTCCTGGCTTTGTTTAGTGTAGCCAGGTTGCACAGAATGATTAGTGCTGCTCCATCTTTGTTTTCATTGTTTCAGTGATGTTGATGATGCTCTTGCTACTTTAACCTGTTTTCTGTCTACTTGAGGATAACATCCCAAACTGGTTTTGTGGAAGAACTGCTAAACTAGTAGAAAACATCTTTGCCATTTCTTTCCATTGTCACTGTTTGAAATATATTAGTCTTAATTATTGAAGGTGCATTATGTAAATGGCACCTCTTACTTTGGCTCCTGGGATCAGGCCTTGCTTTCATTGAGACCAGCTCAACCAGGAGTGAAGCTGCAGCTACTCCTCACCATTCCATAATTAGTCCAGCCCTGTTACACCTGGGGTTGTCTAGCAATTTTTCTGTTTGGGAGAAATTCCTAAAGATTCATATCTTGTGTTCTAAAGTCTCTGAACTAAACCACTTAAATATTTTTACATTCAGTGATCTTTAGAAGACTCATGCTGCAGTTTTAGTGGATATGCTTCAAAGCACTTGAAACCTTACTTTACTTTAGGAGTTGAAAAACCTGAAAATCATGCTTTTAAAATTCCTTTTCAAGAACTGAGCAGTAATAAGCTACTGACCTTATTCTTGTGTGCTTAAACATTATTGACAATGTTTCTACTACACCACTTGAGTGAGGCACAGGAAGAAGTGAAGCAAATCAGCCATTTTTTAAATGTAGTTGTTGGTTTGGTTTGGGGGCGGGAGGGCAAGTTTGTTTTTTTTTAATGATAAATAACCAGTCACCTGATGAATATGATTAGCTTGTGGTTTGAATGACCTTTCCCCACTGAAAGCAGCTAGATCTAACTGTGGCTAAATTGTGTTAATCACATACCTACTTGACATGACATATTTTGACAAAAGTTTTTGTATTAAATGCATTGTAAAACTATTGATTAAATTGTATTGGTTTTTAACAATTAAGTATCCTAAGAGTATCAAGACATGTACATCTATGTAGTTCATAATGTATATAAATTTAGGTACATTTCATTACATAAAGGTATATTTGTGAATTGGTTTTCCCAAGCCTTTCCCAAGATTGTTCTTATATTTTTGAATAATTTTGTCTTTTCATGTCAAATGAGTGAAGTATGAAATGGATAAGAGAGGCACTTTTCCCAGTGGGAGATAGTGTGCTTTGGGTTTTGGAGGCCAAAAGTATTTTGCTTTTAACAACAAAGTATAGTATATAAAACAATAAAATTTTATTCTAGTTAGAAGATATATTTTGGTACCTTAGCTAGTACTAGATCTTAAAATGGGGATTTTATTATCTTAATAAAAACATCTGGTAATAAATGCAAGTGTAATTATGGAAGCAGTGAAAAACTTGTCTTCTTAAATGTATTTTCATTTTGAAATACTAAATATATAGTGTGCAGTCTCTTACTAACAATATGTATGATTAATTTAGAAGAAATAATTACTGTATGCAAATGTTTTCTTGGGGAGAAGCAAAGAGACTGACTGTTGCATAGAACTTAGTCTTTATTTGTTCAAAGAGTCACCAGTAATTCCACATATACTGGAAGTTAGTGTCTGGCAAAGTGTGTTAGAGTGGGAGTACCTGCTCAAGTACTTAGGAGATTAAATGTCAATATAATGATAAGGCTTTTTGTCTGTGTGGAAACCCAGAGGTGCAAATTGAATTAATCATTTTAATAATAGAACAAATGGCCCATTTGGTGTTGATGGGGAGCAAAGTTGCTATCTCCTAAATTAGGGTTCCTAAACACTGCAATGGATTTGCAAGCTGGTTCTGTAGTCCTGTGGAGCAGTGAGCTGTGCTACAGTAACAGGCCAGCTTTTCATACCACACATCCACTTGGTGCCTGTTTCTTAGACTTCATGTGAGACAAAATATATCAGATAGGTTGAACTGCTACCAAAAAGGACATTCTAACTATTAGTAACAGTTCTGTGTAAGCCTGCTTGGTTTTAAGGAGTTGTGATGATGATGATTTTTTGGTTTTGTCCTTGCAGAGCGCCCCATACCCTTTGACCACATGATGTATGACCACCTGCAGAAGTGGGGGCCACGCAGGGAGGAGGTGAAATTTTTTCTTCGTCATGAAGAGTCACCAGCTGAAAGCAATGAACAGAGTAAGTGCATTTATCCTGTAGTGTTGTGACTGAAACAGATTTTAAAAGATTTCTGAAGTGAGTTTGGTTTTCAGTTCATTCAGTGAACCTCAGTGGTTATATGTAATACAACTTCCTTGTACCAAAGCCATTTTAAACCTTCCTCAGGGGCACCTTTATTCTTGTTCTTGTGCACCAATTCTCCTCTTTAGAATAATTTTTACCAGTCTGTTGAGTAATAGCAAGATCTGTTTGTATTCTGCTTAATTTGGATCCAAAAAAGTTGGTGGATATTACAGACTTGATGTCGTTTTTTCTTATTGAAAGTCCCTACATTTTGAGAGGGTAGAATGATTCTTTTTTCTTCTTTCAGTTGCACAGAGAAAGACTTGGTAAAGTCCTTTGCCTCCTTTAAAAATTCAGATCTATTTTACAGACATCACTGGCAGAGGTTTCAGTGCCTTTGCTTTCTTTCAGTGCTTCATGTAGGTATATTTAATAGTTGGGAAAATTTGCATCTTAAAATTGCTGGTCTGCTTGGTTCTATAGGAGAAGTGTTTATATGAAGCAGTGCCCTATCAAGTGGAGTTTCTTAAAAGACTGGAAGAAAAAAATAGAAGTGTTTTAGCTTTCTGAACTTAATGGTGTAGACTGTACTTAATCTGTGAGAAGAGTTTTGAGACTGTAGACTTAATGGCTGTCAGACTGTCTGAAGGATGGGAAAGGTGTCTCAGTGAGGTGTGTTTGCATGCCCAGATTATCCTGACTCATTCAACTAATCTGACTACTTTTAACAACAGGATTTCAAGTCTTTGAGTCCTTATTGCTTTCAGCTGAGGCTGCTTCTCTTATTTTTAAGTGGTTCCTGCTTGTTTTGAATGCAGAAGTAGCAGACCCAAAAACGTGTGAGGGAATTTTGTATTAATTAAGTACTTTGCAAAATAGTCTGTTATCCTTTGGACAATACAAATATAAAGTATGTTAAGAAATTTAAGATACACTTAAATCCAAAGAATTTCAATGTGCAAGGAAAATGTTGCTCCTGAACCATGCTTGCAAGGCTTTTTAATCCATCATTGAGCTATGGATAGATTTCTAGATTAAAGTTGTTTATAAGTTAGACATTAGAAAAACTTCCTCTACTGTCTTAATTTATAGTGTGTTCAGTTGAAGCTACTGCTTCTTATGGACACAAAATATAAAACTTGAGTACATTGCTCTTCATGATATTTTGCCTGAAGAGAAGTGAGGAAAATAGAGCTGCATGTCTGTACTTTTAACTGAGGAGTTCTGTGAAGGAAAGGCTTTATTTCTGCTGATTCACTCCTTACAAAAAGTAACTTTACTAAGAAAGAGCTGGAACTAACAGAATAAAAATTCACAGGTAAAAGTTTGATACAAATTCTTGAACAGAATTCTAAGAATATATGAGAACAGTCTCAAGAGTAAAATACATTTGTGTTGAAAACTGAACTTTGCACTAAGAGTGATGCTTTACTTTTAGGTGGACGTCAAACCCAAAATCAAAGAAATGGTATAAATATACCTGTGGAGAAAAGAACAGAGAATGGGGTATGTAATACATCTTAAAGGTTTGGATCAACACCACTCAAACACTTTGTGTTTTAAAAATTATTACTTTTCAAAGTGTGTTATGATGGGAACTGGGGAAAATATATTGATCTTGGCTTTTTTTTTTATTTTGTTAAAAAATGAATGGGATGATGTGTCTTTTTCATCAGCTACTCTGAATTTTCTGTCTAGAAAGAAATTACATGATGTGAGAAGCTCTGGAGTCTTATTAATTCATGTTCTAATCTGTTGTATTCATTTTGTGTGAAGTAAAAACAAGCTACATTATACTTTCACACTTATATTGCCTGTCCACATATCTTTTCTTTGATTTATCTCATTGGTACTGATTCATGACATATTGTTATATGTTGAAACATGAGGATGTGTCTGTGAATTGGGATTTTTCAGATGCTGGTAGAAGAGCTTGCACACACCTCAGAGCCATCATTTTATACTGGCTTTATGCACTTGATTAATTTCTACACTTGGAGGTTTCTTAACTAATATATTATTAGGTTTCTAATTAAAAATACAAATTACATACCATAGGCAACCCATGATTCCTGGCTTGAACATTTTCTCTTTTATACATAAAACATAGTTTATATCTTTCAAAATTAACGTGGCTTAAAAGCCTTCTACTCCTGAGCTGAAACTCTTATTGCTTTCTTCTCTCTTATCTTCAGTAGTAATGAAGGTTCTGCAAAGCATGGTCTATTCTTGTTTGTTCAGGACCATTGTGCTGCCTTTACCAAGACACTCCAGCTATAGTTAGCCATTTTTAAACATTTTAAAATTTCAATAAATATGTTTGAGCTCACTAATTCATAGTTATATTATCTCAATAAAGCTCTGTCACTTATTACAAATGTGTGTATGGTTCTTAGAGTAAAATAATACTTAAAGCTTAAAAGCAAACAAATAAGTTTTTTCAAGCTGAGAATCTTAAAAAAAATTGTGCAGATTGAACAGTTTTATGTTTGTATATTGCCTGATAATTAACATTTAAAATTCACACACTCTCCCATGTAGCAACAGAGTTGTTCAGTCAGTTTGCAGCTTTTTGCAGCTTGTGTTGTGTATGGCATGTGGACCTAGGGGAAGGAATTTTTTCCCTATTCACAACAGTTAATCATGTATTGCTTTCCTTTTCTGTAGAGAGCACTGGCTGATACCCTGTGCTGCATGGATCCGTTTATCCTGCTGCCATTGTCATATTGACAATGTAGTGAGATCATGGTGCTCTAAAGTGCTGGGGGAATATAACTCTTTCATGACCTCCCCTGATCCACCCTTCTGTGTGGGTTGTAGCTCAGATACTACATTTGAGATGTAATATATTTGGAAATTAGGACTGGCATGTGAGTTTTAGGGGTAAAGCTCAGACTTGATAACTTGAATGACATTTTTATCTTCATTCCATTCAGGACAGCTATTTTTCTTTTTTTTTTTTTTTAGATTCCAAAAGTTGGCCATAAAATTAAAATTTGTTGGGGAACTGATCACTTTTAAAAGGACTTTTACCAGGTTTAGGAAATAAAGTGTATTAAATACCAGGTTTATGAAAATAGAAGAAAGACTGAAACCTGAGGGTGTTATAGTAATGTAAAATTGTAGTGGGTTTTAATCTAAAAACGGTGCAAATTAGGTTTTGGAAGTGTTTAAAACTAAGATTTTCAATTATGCTAAGTTTTAAATCAGAGGGGGAGGGGGAAAAAGAGGTGGCTTCAGGATCAAGGATTTAATCAGCTTACACTTACGTAATGCATTAGGCTTATTCATTGTTGCTGGCAATGCTGAATGTTAGACTGGCCCTAAAATCAACACAAACCAATGGAACATTGAAGACAGCTCAGATTTTACCAAATACTCTGCATTCAGGTATATTTTTATTATGTGTACCTGCTTTAAGGAAATAGCTGATTTCTTGCTTAATATTGCGTAGAGGTGTAAATGTGATATGCATATGCAAAGATGAATGTTAGTTTAATTGATTGAACCAATAGTCTTGGAAAAAATTTTGGGCAATCTATCCAGTTAAATTTAGATGATTCTATTAATTGGCATTTTGTCATATGCAGTAAGATTTTTTTGTTGTTGTTCTTTGAAACTATATGTGCTTGATCAGCAATTACTTGAATAATGGTTATCTTAAAATCACATTATGTAAATGCTTAAATTTCAGTAGTTTATTTTCAAGTTAAAAATAGAATAGGCTCTCTCTTCCAGCAGTGAAATATTTTTTGTAAAAAGAATACTTACCTGTAAGTATTCATCTGGGAGCTTTGTATTCTGCATAACAAAGTCTAAAAGAAAAACTCCATGAGGTTTTGTGAACTGACAAGTGCTCTTATTTCAGAGGTGACCTTTTGGGGATTGCTTTTTGTTTACAACTTTCTTTCTCAGAAGTGGAATTATGCTGTAGTAGGGACCTGATCTTTCTGCCAGTACACAAAAGTACAGATGAGTGAAGATCAGACTTACATAACTAAACATTTCCTTTTGCCAGGGAGATTGGACAGTGTCTCAGGAGGGATTCTCTTCTCTGAGAACAGCTGCCTCTTCCTCTGCTTCCATTCTTTAGCTTGTGTAACTGAGCCAATTGGGGCTGAACACAAGTTGTAACAAGGAGAATTCTAAATAAATAAGGGGAAAAATATGTTTTATCATTGAGAGTAACAGGTATTGGAACAGACTCTTCAGAGTCTGTGGAATTTTGATCTAGCTGAATAAAGTCCTGAGCAGTCTGAATTGCTCCAGTCAGGGCTTATTGAACCAGATGACTTCCAGAGGCTCCTTTCTACCTAAATCATTCTTTGATTCTGTGATTGGTGGCCATGAAGCAGTGGTCATCCAAATGCTGGGTCTTGTTTGCTTTCAGATGTGCTGGCATGATCCAAGCACCATTCCATAGCAGCAGCAGTGCGTGAACAGTGAGGCAGAGCAAATATAGGTGAAACCACTGGGGGTCAGTGGCAGACAGGAGAGTCTGGGGAGCCCCAGCCCGGCTGAGCTGCCCTCGGCAGGAGATGTGGATCAGATGCTGCTCTCTCAGAAGGAGCACCCACTGGATAATAACAGTTGTCCAGGTGAAAAGGTAATCAGATAACCCAGAAATTTCTTGGAGATGAGAAAACAGGAAAACAGATGTAGTTCGGGGGGGAAAAAAGGATGTGGTACAGGAACATGACAGAAGTCAAATGTGTTGGACTGAATAAAAGTAGATTAGTGTAATGAAAACAGTCTGTATATGAAGAAATACTCATTTGCTGTAGTTGCTTATATATAAATAACAATATATTTTAAGTATAGACTATTTTATACATAATAATTTACTTGAGGAGCATAAAATCTCAGTTTGTGGTCTCTGGTGCCAATTTTTTAACTTATTTTTGCTGTTTCTAAAATTGCTTCCCTGATTTAGAGAGAATGATATCAATAAGCCTTTTTCTTAATGGATGTTGACTGGAGACTTTGCCAAGAAATACAAAGTGGAACCTCATTTTATCTCACTACAGAATTTGTGTTAACATTAGTATAAAGGAAATTTGTGTAGAGGAAGAAAACTTGACCATCATCCCAAACCAGAGACACACTCCTGCAAATTTTCTTAGTATTGAATCTGTGACCAGAAGATGAAGTTGAGTGTTAAAAGTTTTGTGATGATTAGATAACAGAATTCATGCTCACTATTTCTGTTTAAGTATCTCAAATCAAGCTCTTAGCAAAAATTACAACCGGTAGTCCAGCTGTTTTAGTATCAGGAGAATCTTATACTGAGGGAATTCTTAAGGAAATTCCATTAACAGATGTGTTAGAACTTCTACATATGTGTATACACAAGGCAGTTTTTTGTAGCACTGATTTAATTTCAAAGAGTGTATGGTTACTGATGGAGTCTCTGTGTTCCACTCCATCATGACCGCAGGAAAGCTACACTGCTTTTGAGTGCCTGTGGTGTGACTTGTCCCATTCTGTGCTTAGAGATTAGATAGATTTACAAATGGGGCCAAAATCCCTGAATAGAATTATAAATTGTTCATTAGTTTTAACCATTTCATCCATATGAGTGTGACCAGATAAAAAGGCATTAACATCTAATATACATTGTGTTATGGGGGGCCATTTACAAGTATTCTTTCTCAAGATATAACAAATCTAATTGTGAGGAAAAAGGCAAACAAGTCACATTTTTAACAGAAGTAATAAACTCAGATGAGAAATACATTATATGTATTTGCTTGAAGTTTCTCATTTGAACTATTGAAGGATAAAGAGCTTTGTCTGGATAGAAGTTGTTCTTCAAAGCTGAGCTGCAAATTCAATTTAATATAAGCTTGTAAGTATTAAGCACTCTGTTTATAACATTTAACAGTGTGCTTGGAAGGGGCTGCCATTCACATAAGGCAGGTTTTAATCAAATTTGTTTAAAATGAACAGAAAACTGTGTCACTGTTGAAATTTAGGTTTAGGTGTCTCATAGCAAAGTCAAAGCAAATAATTCCATTAAAATATGATTTTAAACAATTTAGGCACAAACAATTCTAACAGTGTGCAGGAAAGTATTTTTCCCTGAAGAAATATTAATGTAAGCTTCCTGGAACCTTTTGACCTTCTAATAAAAGGGTAATTAAGTCAGATTCAAGTTTTCCCAGTTTTCTGCTGCAAATTTCTCTGTTGCTTTTGTAAAGAGACAAAAACTTGTCTGCTACTCCTGCTGCCAGAGATGTTCCCTTTTATAAGGTATAGATTCTGAAAATTGTTTATCTGTTAGAGGGAAGCCTTGCTGCCCCTGCAGCAACCTTTTGCACCATCAAATTCCTAGTTCAGTTCCTAGCTCAGAGTTAATAGAGTTTGGATTCTCCACTGACTGATAGAGTTCTTTAAGTCTGTCTGAAGCATTTTCCAGACAGCTGGCAGTATGTTGCTCTTCAAAAAAATAGAAAAACTAATCCAACTAAAGGATTTAAGGGAAAAAATTAAATTAGGAAGCAGAAAAAAAAATTAAAGTCTAAAGCTAATTTTAATGCATACAAATAGCTTTTGAATTCTTGCCAGACTAGAAATCTGAGTCTTTTCACACCTCAGTAAAGGATAGTTATGTAGGGGAACATCTCTAAAAGACTAATAATTGTGTGATCTTCTAGAAAGTATTTCTGTGAAGCTGTAGGAATTCAAATGCTCTTGACCTCATACCTCCCTCTGAGACCTTTTTTAAACCTTTTGGGCAAAATCACATCTTTCTTGGATCTGGAATGTCATAAAAACAGTGTTTTAAATTGTCCTGTGCAATCTCGAATACATTGTAGTCCATAATGGACAAAGTTACTATATGTTTAGATTTTGTGAGAATAATTTCATAGGTTTCATTCCACTTACTCTGTGATTATTTTCCTATTACAATTTTAATTATGTTAGGATTAGTTTATGACTAATACTCACTTTTAACATCTGACTTAGTTTGGTTTGATGAGTCTAAGGATTATTTGACTAGTTGGGACCAGGGAGCATTCTTGGAACCCACTTGGAACCTGTGAAAGGACTGTTTTCCTCCATGTCTTCTCCATGTAGTTATGTAATTTTTAATCTCTGTCATTCCAGATACCAGATATCTGTCTAGAGGGCTGTGGACATGAGAGTCACAGTATCCAGACTTGTATCATACAGACATTTGCACACACTTATTTGCAGTGAATGGATTTTGTAGTTCTGCTGCTTCTCTGGGAATCAAAGAGTTCTGCTCAACAAGTTACAGGAACTGAATGTGTGGTTTTCTAGTTCAGAGCAGCCCAGAGATGTGTTCCCATTTTACAGATGAGAGAATACCTAAACTGTACCACTTACTGAATCTCTATCTCTAGTTCTTGTTTTTGCAAATCTATCTTTGCTATTCTTCACTCCTGGCTTTGCAGTTTTATATATTTTTTATACTTAGCTGTAGATATCCATGACAGGGGCAGGAGGAGAAGTCTGTCTGTTTGTTTAAACTCTAACTATGGTATTTGTTTTCCTGTGTTTGTGTTGTGGACATGGAGCAATACAATTCACTCTTTTCCCTGGATTTCTAAATAAATGAAGCATGTGAAGAATTGCTTCCAGTTGTCACTGCACACAGAGATCCTGAGCTGCTTGGCTCTTACATAAAGTTAGAACAAATTAGAATGAGTGTTTCAGCTGATGCATAACATTACACACATAAACTCAAATATAAATGCAGTAAATGTTTAAGTAAATGTTACTTAAAGACTTGATATTTTTCTGAAGCATTGCTGTGCAGCCCTTACACCTGCACTGTACACTTCAATGCCCTTTGTCACAGCTGTATCCTTTTGCGGTCACGTTAGTATCATTTTTAGTTAAACCAAATATTTTAGTATCAAGTTATTTTAGGGAAGTTGGGACTTGTCTTTTCCTTTATTTCTGTAGATTGTTATAGGAGACTGCTTATGAAATTCACTGTGTGGCTCTGAGAGCTTAAATGTTAAAGTTTGAGAGTTTAGACTGCTGCTCTGACTCTGAACAGCTTTCAGTTCAGAGCAGGATACTTTACTGGTCCATGCAAGGCCAGCTATTCATTTTCAGTCCAAATTTAGAGTTCTGTCTTTTATGTAGCTATGTCATTTGCAGATCAGTGTTTTCTCTCATCTCTTCCATGGTCTCTGTGGTGTTTCTCATGCAGTGCAGCTGTGGCCTCCTTTCTCTGACACACCTTTCCATGTTCACAGGCTTGCTCATTTAGTTTCCTGTCCATCTTGCCTCTGGACACCAGGCATACCTATTTCCCACCTGCATGTTTTTCCCAGGCGAGTGAACCTTCCTATTTCTCTGTTGTTTCTGCAGCTGCCTCCAGATCTAATGGCTGCTAAGTTTGTTCCCCCTGCAGTCTTCCTCGGATCAAAGCCGAGAAAAATGAAAGTCCCTCTGGCTAATTTAGGAGCCAGGGAGTTAAACTTGTTCTTCTTCTCGTATTCCTAGTGGATGATCGTACTCTACAGCTCATACCTTTACTTGTTTGCTAAAAATAAGCCTGCTCTTTATTCAGCTGGAATAGTCACTGTTTTGTGCTTGGACATAGAGTTCTTCACTGTTCTTATGGAGACCCATTTGACTGGATCTCTTGTATAAGTGCAGTGAATCATGCTTGAATTACTTTCTTGAAAGAAGGAAGAGAGGGTGAACTTGCATGGCATCGTGAGTTTGACAAGGTAAATTACAGCTTTTAATGTTTTGGGATTTTATCTTCTACAGTATCCTGATTTGTAGATACATAAGAAATTGTTAATGGGGTTTAGTATTTTCTGTAATGTTTAATATTTAAAAATCCTTAGGTCTAGGTTTTGGCTTTTTCCACTCTTCTCTGGCTTGCAGATTCTTGATTTATGCTACTGCACACATGCTTTAGCTTTATTGCTGGCTCATATCTTCATCTTGTTGCATGCAAGATTTAAGAAAAATCTGAATTATGTAGGGAAAAAGCAAATTGCAAACACTGGAAAGGTTATTTGCATAAAATTGTGGTATCTCTTGTGACTCTGTTTGCCTTTAATCTTAGTCAGTCTCTGTTAATAAAGAAACTCTTTGTTAAGTTTCAGGTGGTATGATTTACTATCACTTTAAATGATAAAATTGCATACAAAAAACAATGATTTTTGTGATTTCTTTGGTATTCAGTTTTGGCCCAGCATTGTGAATACTACAGAAATACAAAGGAACAAATAATTCATGTGTTTTTCAAGCTAAATTGTCTATAGTCCTACACTTTCAGTTTAACCTGATAACTGAAAGAACTGTATATTGCTCAACATTTTCCACTGAATATGAAAAGTGCAATGAATCAAGCTGATTATAGTTGACAGCTGGCTTGATCTTGCCGTGATTAGGTCTTTTACTGCTGGCAAAATCCACTAGCCTTTTCCGTTAGCTGATTGCTGATGAATGCACAGAGACAGCTTTTCATATCGATAAAGAGTTTGGGGAAACCTGCATCCCACATGGAGTAAAATTAAAAGGCATCCTACCTACTATTGATTGCACTGAGCCAAACAGCCATGCAGGAGCTGGTAAGATGTGCAGGGTTGTTGTTTTGGCTTGCTCACAACAAACTGTTAAACCAGTAGTGTAGGCAGAAAAGAGCAGAAGGATGGAGCTGAAGCGTGTTGAAGCGTCGGAAATGTTTACAGCTGACGGGCACTGCTGCGAAATAAAGATGTGCTCTCTTGCAATTAGATGGGAAAATAGTGAACAGGTAATAAATTACTTTTCAAAATTTGTTTGTTTTGCACTTTGGTGGGCATGTTATTTAAGTGCTGTGCAGCTTTTGCACTTCAATTTAAATGATTTTGGGTTTAGTTGTCACATGACCAGAATGCAGACCAGCTTGGGTTTTGTAACACTTTATCTCTGAATTGAAATTATTTATCAGATTTTCTTACATGCATTCACTATCTTTCTTATGTTTTAAGACTTTATCAAAAGCTCATTACTTCAAAATGTCATGGTCAACTTTTGCCTTTAACAGTTTGCTTTTATGGGAAGTACAAATTGTACGCTAAGGTCACAACACATCTTTCAGTTACAGGATACATACTTGCTGTACTTCTGTGTTTTAGAAATGTTTCATTCTACTATTCTTATATGAACAGTGTTACATCATAGAAAAACTTTTTATTGAAACAATTAAGGGCAGAATAAACACAGAATTGGTGCTAAACACATTGTTCAGACTAACGGTAACTGCATCTTAATCATCCTTAGCAATCCTATCAGAATAAGCTGTTGCTCTTAGAAAAGACCCATAAAAATATAGTTCCAAGAGCATTTCTAAAGGATCTAGACAGTGTATTTTCAATGTATATTGTAACTGGTCTATGACTCAAAATCACTATGAGTAAAAGGATCCGTGTTGTAAAAAGGTCTGAGATTTTGTTCACAACTCATATTTCAACAAGAATGCATAATGTCTTTTAAGATGCTTTTTTTTAGGAGTATGAGGTTGATGTTTAATTAAAAACCAGCTACTGGGTATTTTAGCCAAGACTAAAATTAATATAAACATACTTAAGATTTCTGTGGCTGTTTAAAAGTGGCTGCAAGGACAAGGAAGAAAGTAGTGCTTTAAATAAACAAGTTTCAGATGCTACTTTCCTAGAAGTAATTTATAAGCAGTCTATTTCAGATGTAGCAGATGTTCAATATATGCTTAAATCCATTTCTAATTTGGAAAATCTATTCTAACATTGTTTTCATTTTTGTTAAATTCTGTCTTTTCATAGCTGTTCTGCTTAAAATAGCAGCTTCACTAAGAAAGTAATATGGGAAAACAGGAAATCTGGAGTCTGTAGCTTATACTGAGTAGACTTGAAACATTTTCTTATGGAGTGACTCACAAGCATGAGCAAATTGGAGGAATTACTAACAAGACAGTGTAGACTGAGAGAGGTTAAGATTTTTATCAACTATAGATAATGTGACATTTTTCAGCAAACTGTGATGCAGTTGAAGCAACTTTATTGTAAGAAGCTGTTAGTATCTTTATTTGCATAATGCAGTAATACTTTAGAATAGGATTTTGGGGTAAAATTACCCAATTCTGTTTGTGATGTTAATTGCAGGATTGTTTTATTATCATGAGATATTACCCACTAGTTAGATTTTCTTTAATTCCCAATATTCTGGGTATCTTTACTGGGTTTAATTAGCTCGCTCATTTCCATTAAGCTAAAAAAAGGCACGTGCTATTGTCATTGGATTCTTTAAAATGGATTTCTGCTATCGGCATGTTTCTGACCCAATTAAAAAAAATGCAAGGCTGAGCTGTGGATAAAGCCACTAAACTGGAAATAATGTCATCCATGTCGAGATCAGCAAAGCTCTATTTATTTTAAATAAAAACAGATACTTTCTTTTGTCTTTTTATAGCATTACACATGAGTTTAGACAAAGGATTTTCAGATTGTTTGTTGTGTGTGTCACTAAGATCAAGTTTATGGAAAATGTGGTCATATGACCACATTTAATTTGATGATATACAGGGTCAATATATTTCAGAAATTTACAGAGGTCTGAATCACTAATCTTCAGTAGATGCTCCATCTCCTCCTATAGACCTCAGAGAGCAAAAGGAGGCCACATACTTTTCATCTATGACCTATCTGATGCAGGAGTGACTTAATAAACTCAGATATCTTCCACCTGTTTTCCTCATCACTACTATTGTGCCAAGGACAGGTACCCAAGGTGTGTGTTGGATATTCTCACCAGCAACCCTTAAGGCTTTGTTGCCAACTGGGCTTTTTAGAACATCCTCCCCTTTGTTATTTTGAATGCAGCTTAAGGCAAAGACGGAACCTGTCTGGGTTTCTGCTGCTCATGTCCAGATTAGCATTGGAGAATTAGGAAGTCTTTTGGTAGATTCAGCAGGCAAAGCAAGCTGTTCCTTTCTCTTCTGCTCTGGCAGTTTGGAGTTCTTCAGCCAGAGCTGTTATTCCTTTGCTGTAAATGCCACACAGGGGAGGAAATGCAGGGATGGCCCACGGGGGTGACAGCACCCTGGTTTGGAGAGGCTGTGAATTGTCAGAGCACCGATCCCTGTCTGGAATTCAGTGGCTGGAGATCACTCCAACCTACCCCTTTTCATTTCATAGTTGTCATTCTGCTTTCTTCTGGGAAAATGCTCATTTATATAATACACTTCACTCCCTCTTTGCCCACATGCTCGCATACCTAGTTCCAGATCTGCCAGTTCTGTTTGTCACATAGCTCTGTAGGTTTCTGGGATTTGACAGCTCTGCAAAGGTAAATCCCTAGTCTGGAGATAAATTTTGTATTCCCTCCTATGCTCTAGGAAGTCAGAGCAACTTAAAACTGCTGTGGATTATGGAAAGCTGAGTCTTTCACTGTGTGCAGACCTAAATATTTACTGTGCCTTTCCATGTAGCCATTTTAAAGCTTCTCAGGAACAATTTGCAGCATCTTCCTCACCTGTGCTGTGCTCTCCTTTTAGGATGGTGAAAATGTTTTTTTTTTGCAATAGCAGAATTGTATGTCTCCTCAATGAAGTCCATATGGGGGATATAAATTCTTTCACAAGCTCAAAGTTGTTGCTTCTTGGAATTTTTCTCTCTCTTGCAGTTTCTGCCTCTAATAGTACTGTGGTTTTGGTTTGGTGATGGGTGTGTGTCCCCACCCCCTCAGTCTTTGATATCCTAGTGTTTACCCCATTTGGGTAAAAAGTGTATCTTTCACATTTTTTTCTCCTTGAGGATATGGTTACCTTTACTATCACAGGAAGGAAGGTCTGGAGGAATTCAGAGAAGTCCTTTTGGTTTGGTTTTGTTGTGGTTTTTTTGGTTTGGGTTTTTTTTTTTTTTTTTTTGGTTTTGCAATAAAGGTCATTTGGCCAAAATCTTCCTTATCGGTATAACAGTTTTGGAGTGTCAACCTATGTAAAGAATAAACAGTGGAGCTGGGCTGCAGGTGAGGTATCTGCTGCTTTATTTTCAGTAGCTGCTCTGTATTGACTTTTTAATAAACTGGCTGAATACTGACAGAATGACAATATTGGTTTAATAAAGATGGTTGAAAGTAGTGCAACACAAGCAAAAACTTTCTGTGTCACCATTTTGATGGGCAAACCAGAACCAGCTCTTCTGGGCTCCACAGTAGAAGCTAAGACACAGACTTTTTAAACTCTGTGTGCTGGTTGTTCACATTTTAAGTGGCATTGACCTTGGCAGTTGGTGGTTTAACCTCAGATTAATTTCTGGCTGTGACAAGAGAGGAACAGAGTGGTGGAACAAAGTACAAGAAGAGAAGTACTAAATGAGGGAGAAAGGATACAGGTGATGGGGGGAATGATAGGAAGAAGACTAGAAAATCTGTGAGAGTTCATAGAACATGATTGAGTGTACAAGAATATGCACAGAAGAAGGTGGAGCTTGGCCAGTTTCAGGAAGCTTGAGTTACTTGAACCTGTGGTTCCCCATGCAGGGTTTTGGGAAGGGAACTTCAGAAGATTGTGTGGGAGATGGGTGTGAACTAGAAAGAAGGAATAAATAGATAAGGGACGTTAATGACATGGTGGTTCTTGCAAACCTAGAAAAAGATCCGAAGAGATAGTGTGCAGGAAATGATTAGTAAGTTCTTGTATTACTCTGCTTTTCTTTTTCAATTAGTTGGTTACATTAGCTTTACTGGCTGGGTGTTGCTGAACCAAAGCATGAGACCACCAGTCCTTATAGTGGCCTGTAAAGCTTTTGAATATTTGGTTTTTCCTTTAAAGCTCTTTTGAAATCATAACAGTCTCAGGTATGGATTTAGTGTATGTTTTATTATTATTTTCAAAGTAACTGTTCTTACTAGTGCAAATTTAGAAAATTATAAGAAATAATTCTCTTCATGGGTTAAGCGTGGAAGCAAAAAAGTTGCATAAAATCAGACCACATCCCAATTAATCATCTTTTAAAAAATAATTTATTCAAAGGGTTGGTCTCATGGGGTTTTTATTTTAATATTGACATAATTAGATTCCTCTTAAAAGAAAGTTTTCTGTTGGGAGTAAAGGCTAAAAACCACTGGAATCCATCCCTTGACTACAGTACATCCTGCTTGTCAAAGAAGTATTTTAAGTTCAGGTGCAATTTTTCATTTACCATTGTGAGTTGCCAATGAGTAAGCAATTCATAATAGTCCAGAAGTATGTAGACTGAGGGGTTTGTGATATTAAACAGCATAGAAAGGAAGGAGGAATAAGAAAATAAATTTTTAGGGTGACAAGACTAAGATGTAGAAATAAATATTAAAGAGTTTTGCTTCCTTAATTAAATGCCTAAGGTATGATTTGTTTTGAGGCTGCTTATAAACTGGTTCCCAAACTGTTTAATTACTATTCATCTCACCTGTCTCAAAAATATTAATCATCAAATGGTAAAATATTAGCTTGTAGTAGGAGGATGATGTCAGAAGCTGAAACTCGAGGTCATTACAAATGCTATCTTTCATCATGCCCTTTTAAAATGCATGTTAAATAATACAAGTATAATTTTTTTAAGATCCCTGTCAATATTAAGAAATTGGTGAATATAGGTGTAAATTACTCTTGCCTATGTGAGACATACACAATGCTTCTCAGTGCCTAATAATGCAATGTTTGCTCTATGGCATTTCATTTAGGAGTTCATCCCTGTGTAAATGCTGCTGTGAATCAATGAAAAGAAATTTACAATTCAGCAAAACTGTCTGCTTTGATGTATTACCATGTAGCAAATGAATCTGTGGAATCTGGAGGAGTAGGTATTTGTGGTGGCTTTTTAGTGCCTCCTTCAGAATTCAGTTCTGTAGGAGGTCTGGTTCCCTTGCTGCAGGAGAAAGGAGGAGGTCTGGACCTTCAATGTGATAGGCTCAGGTTTGTTATGAGAGGTGAGTGTCTTGCCTTGGTGGATGGAATTGTTAATAACTGCTAGGAGCAGCACAAATGTAAGAATCTGAGAAACCAGCAGCCTCATTGAGGAGCTGAAAGCACAGAGCTGTCTTTGCCTGAGGTTCTGGAGTCGGACTGAGACAGGCTTTTTCTCTGTGGGGTGTTTGCATACACATTATTACAAGCAGACTCAACTAATATGAAGAGCTCTGAACTAATCAATTTAACTAGATCTCGGCAAGAGAAGGATTCAGTGGTTTTCATGCTGTTTCAAAAATGAAGCTGTGCTGATTTGGAGACCTGAAGCCAGCAACAGTCTACCTGAAAAGAATTGATTTGATGTTGAAGAGGACTTCTGCTCATGCTGTTTGCTGCTTTTGCTATGTGGATGAAAAGGAGAAAACTGCGAGTGAAGTTACAGGTTCAAGGCTCTGTTTCCTCAGCTATTTTTTTTCCCCTAAGTATAGTGTAGCTCTTGAAGTGAAAGGGTATTGGTATTCAGTGAGGTGAACATTAAAAGATCTCTCATAGGGTATTTATATTTAAATGGTTAATTATCACTGTTTCCCATGTTCTTGTGCTTTGCCATTTATAGAATGTTTTTAGACATTAGACTTTGTAAATGGAACATTTTACAGTAGTTAATAGCTTCTTCAAGGAGATGCTAATATCTGCATTAATCTTATAATTAATCTTCTATATTTTACATGATACAAAATAATACAGTACTTCTGCTAGGCATTATGAGAGAGACTTCCAAATATGCCTGTTTAGAACAGTAAAAATACTGAGCTCTTGGATTAAATTGGGTTGGGGTTTTTCTGTTAGTTTCTGGTGCATTTACAAACCAATTTCTTATGTTATTGTGCTTTCCAGGTTACAATATCCATTTAGAAAATATTTAATTTTCATGTCATTAAATGGCTTTTTTACTTTGAAATGCTCACAATCCCTATACAGATACCACTTTTTGAGTCTGGATATATTTTTAACAAGATCACTTAATGGAATAAAAATTCTCTGTGTTTCTTAGACAGTGTTGTACTCAAAATTTCTACTGGAAATACAATGGGCTATTAATGTTTTTAGTTTCCAACTGGTAATTAAAGAAGAAAGAAAGGAAGCATTGGGAATACGATGCATTGTCTGATGCATGTTGCATATTTGTGAAAAAGCACAAATGTGTATTGAGAAAATACTATTCATTCACACGTACTTCCCTTGTAACTTTTAAAATCAGTGATCCAGGGAAGCCATGATGCCATTCTGAGCCCCTTGTAAGGATTGCCTGCAGAGCCCAGCAGAAGCAGATGCAGAAGTTTGTTTTTCTCGCAGTTGGCCATGCCAACTGAAGTCTGCAGAGCCTGAAGGTGTTTGGGAGCAGCATCTGGTTTTCTGTTTTGTTTTCTCAAGTTAAGCACATTTTGGTTTGTGAATGGCACTTTGAGAAGCTTCCTTACTTTCTTAGCCAATTAGTGCCTTTCAGTCAGTAATTAATAATAAAATGTCTCTCTTGGTGGCCACAAGTGAGTACAAGTTACTTTGCCCTGAAAGAATATTGGGAAGGACTCTTCTCTGCATAAGTCATGCTAATAAAAAAAGTACACACTAGTAAGTTCTACTTCTTCCTTGTGTTGAAATAGAAAATTATTATCTTGAGTGGACTTCACCTCTCTTAATTACTGCTCTACTCTAAAAATTTTTCATTAGTGTTGACTAATAAGAGGAATTTCAGTTGTTATTTCCATAAGCATTATAATTTCACTTCGTAACTTGCTCTGTGGAAAATGTTCAAACAGGGACAATAACCTTATCTAAACATTTTATCTGACATGTCTATGTCCTGTGTCCAAGATGGAGCAGCTTTAAAAGTTAGTGAACCAAATCTGACTCATTTTCATGATTGATGTTTGTCTTTTTTGAAGAATTATATGCAGCAACATGAAATATTAATTCAGGTAGCAAAACATAATTCAATTACTTTAAAACAATTAGTATTTTAATTTCTTAAATGAAGCTTAAAGAAACTTCTGTATTGTGCATTGGTTGGATAATTGATACTTATGTAGGAGTTTGATGTAGAAATATGAAAACAGCCATTCAAAGTGCCTGAGATAATGTGGTCTCAAAAAGAAGTTTCTGAGAGTGAAGTACAAGTACTGCAGGCTACACATGCTGGGTATCAGTAGGGTGAGCCCAGAAAAGCAAAGCAGATAAATCAGTTTTCCTATGGGGTCAGGTGTGATCAGATCCATAATCTGATGTGTGATCTATTTTGGGCACTGGGGGATGGTTTTGGTTTGGGTTTTTTTTTTCTGTATGTAAAATGTTCAAACCTCATTCCATTTTATAAGCATTTGAAACAGTATTATTTATCAATATATCCAAAATATTTATTTATCTTTTCTTTTTCTGCAGTGTTGACTGTATTGTGGGTAGCAAGTGATGTAGTGTTTGTTTGGTTTACTAATAGTGTAGTCATGTAATTTGGTGAAAAAATTACAGTGTTTACTGAATTATTAGAATAGTCCAGCTTTTAATTGATCCAATAAATTAACTGAATTATTTGTAAATATTTGAAACAGATGTTGGGTTATTCTGAACTTTGCAGCATAATTTTTCAAAGACTGATATTTTCTTTCTGTGGAAATTCTGAAGTTGTGGTTAAACCACAATTCTAAGGTTATGAGTTTTGGTTTTCTGAATAGCAAAGGTCAGCTTCTGGAATTTTTCTTGAAACATTTCACTCTTTCTTGAGGTTGCATACAAAAAGTGTGGTTGAAGTAATTTGGTCTATAAATGTAAATCATATTTTTTGATAGTATTATTAATATATTGAAACAATGTATTAATGTTTTAAAACATACGAAATTTGGTCACACACATGGTATGAATTTTAAAGAATTTTCATCATTTGTGTCTCTATCCTAAGTTTTTAGCTTCTGATAGTTTTGAAATGCAAAAGGAGTGAGCCTTGTTAATACTTTGCATTTCATTCAAAGTTAATAGTCATTTACTTATCTGAAGGGAATCAGCTTCACTTTTCTTCACTTGTACAGACTGTTTTTCACAGATCCTTACCTTGAATGGGCCAATATATCAGAATTTTCACCATCTTTGAGCGTGATCTTAGTGACCCTTTATCTAAGGGTTCTCACGTGGTCTTGTCCTGTGCCAGGTCAATGATGTGAACCAGCAGTTTAAACTGCCAAGGCAGTTATGCTGAAAATACTGGGAAAGGAAAGCAGCTTCAGATTCTCCTGTTGTCTAAAATCCTGCTTGTATGTGTGTTATCATGTGTGCCTTACCAGGACTGTGTGCCAATGCTACCAAACATCTGAACAGAGAGGAGTTAAATGTAGGATAAGGGCTCTTTTTTTCTCCTGTTGTTTGTTTTGTCTCTTAGTGTTCTCATCTCCTTCCACTTTCCCACTTTTTTGATTTTTCTGTCCTTCTGCATGGTCTGTGTCCCTCCCTTCTGCTCTGATGATCCTCACTCTTTCACAGGTGCCCATCATTCCTCTGTCTCTGAGGACTTGGGAGGAGCTTTTAACCTTCCCCTGATGAGTGGGGGTTTAGGTTTTCAGCTCAGAATGCCTTGATACACATCAGCACATTCATGGAACATTTTCTGTCCTGCAGGTTGGGAATCCACGTGTGGAGCTCACTCTTTCTGAACTGCAGGATATGGCTGCCCGACAACAGCAACAGATTGAAAATCAACAGCAAATGTTGGTTGCTAAGGTAATAATTATATACAGACCATTTATTTTCAATATATGCAAGCATAAGTTTGTGGATAGAAAAAAACACACTAAGTCATTTCAGTTAAGCTCTAAGCTCAAGAAATTGCTTGAGAAATGCATCATTTTACTGGAATAATCTTAGCCTAGGCAGTGCAGTCTTTAGGCATAAATACTGCTAGAACAACCAATGTAACGTGTCTTTACAAAAATATTGCTAGGGTATGTTTACCTCTTCTCTATGTGTGGCTCCCTTCATGATCTGTGGCAGAACTGCCTTGACTCCATGCTCATCTTTAGTGGATCATTCAGTAGAGTAATAGTGGGGTGGGGTGAGCATATGCCAAATTCATAAATATTTATGTATTGCATTTCCATGTCTCAGAGACAGAAGCATCTAAGTATGTTTGTAGAGTGGGGAGGGGGTTTAATGGTTCTGACATTGTTGTTTGAAGTATTATACAGCATGCCTTTGATGCTTGGAATACCTAAGAGTCAACCTACTGATTCTGTTGTTCTTTCTTGATGGAAATTATACTAAAAAAATATTTTTGCTTGTGCACCCAGCAGAAGAATTATTATTTAGAAGTGGAATATTTTCTTACAGCAGGTCAATTTCCTTAAAATGGTGTGTTGGGCATACTTTGTCATCTTTGGGAAGCTGGGTAACAGCACTGGAAATTTATTTTGCCAACAGCAAGAAAACTGTTAGTAGTGGCAGAAAACAAATGCCAGAGGAAGCATCACAGATGTATTCAAATGAGTGCTCAGACTAGGGCTGTATTCGCATGTCTATATAAATATGTTATTTTTTGTCTAAAACAAAAATCTTGAATCTCTGCTCTGAAACAGATTTATTAATTGATGTTAAAGAGGTTTTTCTAGGGCATAACATATTTCAATGAAATACAACATTTTCTGATTTGTGGAAGTAGAAAACCTGATCAAAATTGTAGGGTTTTCTAAGCTAATGTGTTGAGGTTGTTTTTTAATAAATGGGTAACAGATTTGTCTTGTTTAAAACCTCCTTTTGTCAGGAGCAACGTTTGCGTTACCTGAAGCAGCAAGAACGTCGGCAGCAGCAATCTGTTTCTGAGAGTGAAAAGCTCCAAAAACTTAAAGAACGTGTTGAAACCCAAGAGACAAAGCTGAAGAAAATCCGTGCCATGAGAGGACAAGTGGACTACAGCAAGATGATGAATGGCAATTTGTGTATGTGGAATTCTTAATTTATTTACTGTTCACTGCACGACTAACAAATAATGATATATTTTAAGTCACTATAGCATTGGTGCAGGTTCTCAGCTTCATTTTTTTGTTTTATGGAAGTTCTGTGTTTCCATGGCATTTGTATGCAACAGAACTTTTTGTTAGCTCTGTATAGTCAAACATAGTCAGAATAAGTCTATTCTTTAACCATTAGAAATCTTATGACTGTTAGCAAATTTGCTATACAAATATTTTATATGTATTTTAGATGTAGAGCTAATATGGTGTATTTATTAGTATTTGTAGAATTAAAAAATTAACAACTTCTGCCTTATTTAATTGTTTTTTTTGTTATTTTTATCTTGTTAATTTTAGCAACTGAAATTGAGCATATAAGTGCCATGTTCCAGGAAAAGCAGCAGGAACTGCAGGCTGCAGTGTTAAAAGTGGATCAACTCACTCAGCAGCTGGAGGATTTAAGGAAAGGGAAACTGAACGGGTTTCAGTCTTACAATGGACAAATGACAGGGCCTGCAGCAGTAGAATTAAAAAAGTTGTATCAAGAGCTACAGGTAAGTAACAAAAACATGCTATTTGAATTACAACTGTAGATTTTAAAAGTTTTGTTATTGCTCTTATGAGTGGCAATTCGGTTCTGTTACACCTTATAAAAGTAGTGTGTTGGAATGCTGTTAATGTGTGAGGTTGTAGTTGGCATATAGCCTTTTTTCAGAAAAAACTTCACTAGCATTAAAAACTATTTTGTTCCTTATACATGTAATGATACAAAGTGTGCAAGTGTTTTGAAGGGAGTTTCTCAGACCCTAATACTGAAATACTGAAAGTCTACATAATTTATTATTTGTTTTAGTCTCTCTCAAAATTTTTTTGTGAAACTAATTTTGGTACTTCTCTATTTTGCACTTATCTGGGTATAGCAAGCTCACTTACATGTCATCTTAACTTGGAGACGTGACTGTAATTTTAAAAGTGTATTGTAAAAATATAGCTACATTGTCTGGTGTGGATAAACAAAATACATAGGAATGAAATAACACATTTTAATAGAGTAATTAGAAATGCAAGCTGCACTATATTCCCTGCACTAGATAGTGTAACATAGTGCAATAAGTATAGTATATTCACACAGTATTCCCTGCATCAATGTTGTATATCTCCTGCAAGAAGCTTGTTATATCTAGAGTGTAGCTCTCATGCAAGTAGTTAAGTATCTAGTTTAAATTGAAATTTTGTCAAATTCTGTGCTAATGTATTAGGATTTTGAGGGCTTTTTTATTTGAGGGCTTTATTCTGATTGAGGTAACAACTCTAATATATTTAATTTTAAGTATTTCACATTTTAAAATTAATTTAAATTTCAAAATTAGTCTCATTTATTTAGATGAGCAAATACAGCAGAACTTAATTCTGTTTTCATGCATTAGGAATAAGTCTCCTTTTTTCTCTTTTTACTCCTTCCTCCTTTGTACAAGGCATATCTGCCCTTGAGTATTTCTAAGTGCAAAGATGCTCAATAGATGAAGATTTCTCTCTTGTGCTTTGCAGTGATCCCATATGTGTTTATCAAGACTTAAATTTGCCTCAGGTGTTTTTTGCTTGTAACGTTACCATGAAAATAAGAACACTGAGACAATGTCTGAGTTATTGAAGGTGTGAAAAAATGCCAACAGCAAAGCAAGAGAAGTAATTATAGAGAGTGTCATGGTTGATTTAAACCATAAAAGTAATCCACCTCATAATGCACTGGAAAACTGCTGTGAAGGTTTCGGTTTAATCCCCATGCAAAGAGGAAAATCTGTGTAGAGCCCCTGCACTAGCAGTTCAGTTAACACCCCTTCCAGACATCACAAAGTCTTGTGTGGATCTGGAAACAGAATCAATAGCATAATTTCTGTAATAAGTTTTGTATCACTTAGTTTTCGTGATAGACAAACTGTCTTGGGTAAGCATGACTTTAAACAAACATTTTCTGTGATTTAATTCTTCACAGTGAAATTTTCTAAAATGTCTTTCTGCCTAATTCCTCAATCCATTTTCTATAAATGAGATGCAGTCTCTATGTATTTAATAGGCATCCACTAGCTTTTTTAGGATATTTTCTCAGTTTTTTCTTCTAGGAGTAGTTCATGGTTGCAAATGCTAACTTGACAGGATGTGTGGAACCATAGAGACACCAGAACAAGTTGTTGATCCAAATTCCTTTGGGGTTTTTTAACACTGCATTGCAAACCATCTTGCCGAGAACTGTTCTAACAAGTGGGGTTTTATTTGTTTTATTTTTTTGTTTGTTTTTGAAGATCCGTAACAGGCTCAACCAGGAGCAGAACTCCAAGCTCCAGCAGCAGAAAGAGCTCCTGAACAAACGCAATATGGAGGTGGCCATGATGGACAAGAGAATCAACGAGCTGCGCGAACGGCTGTACAAGAAAAAAGTTGAGGCACGTCAAAAAGAAAACATTCCTGTAAGATAAACTGTTAAAAGGGCCACACTTCAGTTTATCAAGGGCCTATAAAAACTGCGTAGAATCTCCCTTTTTCCCACCCAAATAATACAGTTACCTATGATAAAAGTAGCAGGTCTCTTAAAACTATTCTAAGGTTTCTCATAGGTATCCAAAAACTGTAAGACAGAATATGTTTTCTTTTATTTTTCTTTATGGCACAGATGATACTGCATTAAAAACCAGAAAAGTTTATATTTCTAGGAAGGAAAGTATGACTGTGTGCTACATGTTTAAAAGCATGAATGCATTAAAAATGAGTTTTATAAAATGCTTACCTTCCAGTATGGAAAATGGATGAAAATATAAACAGTTTGATAAAGTTAGGCTTAATAGTTGTCTGGAGTCTCAGAAAGATTTTAAGAGATGAAGTCTGGATTTCTATATGTATTACTAGCTGGAGGTGTTGCTTTAAAAAAGCCCAACACATACATATTTGATCATTTAAGAACTCATTTTAGACCATTTGCTTGAGAAAGGCACAGTGAAAGAGACTTTGCAGAGATATAGGTATCTACAAGAGACGTATGTGCTGTGACTAAAAAATGTAAGTTTTGAGGTGTTGATTTTAAGGAACAAAATTTGTGCTTTCTACCATGTTTTTTTTCCTCTTTTTGTAGAGTATGATAACTTAATTGTAAGATATCCTAGCTAGAGTGCATGGTTGTAGATAATCAAGTTTAGACCTCCCTGTTCATGCAGAAGGGCCTGGATTAAATGGACATTCACGTGTCAATTTGTCTGATTGTTTTCAGTTGAATCGAATTAATGGAACTTCATCACCCCAGTCATCCCTGAGTGCTTCAGGAAGGGTGGCAGCAGTAGGGCCTTACATCCAAGTTCCAAGTGCTGGCACTTATGCTGTACCAGTAGATCCAGTTAAGCCACAGTCTCTCACCATTGCTCCCAACTCAACACATGGAAGATCAAAATCTGGTAAGTACTTGTGTGATGTTTATTAATACAAATGGTTTGAAAAGGGGCAATAAAGAAAAGGAGTAATTTTCAGAGACCCAGTGTTGGCATAATTGGTGTAGGGGAGGAGGCAAGTTTCAAATGTGTTAATACTGTTCTGTGGATTGGACATCAGTCATTTGATCTGTGGCATTTTTGCTTCTTTCCATTATTTTTTCTTATGAAAATGAGTGTTTTCTTTGAAATTTTACTGGCTGGTACATCCCTAAAAGGGGCATGTTTTCTTCACAGATTCTATGTTGTGTCTTTAATAGCTTTTTCAATTATTTTGTGTGCTTGAATGTAATAATGAAATCAAATTTGTAGAAAACTGTATTATAAATAACTATTTACACCTTGTTGCTTTTTGTCAAGTAAAACAAAACTAATGAGTTATTAATAATAATAATAATAATACTTGTCAGAAAGAGACTAAATAGGAAAATAGAATAAAACTATGAGAGGTTTTTGCTCCATCTGGGATGTGGGAATTTGTGGTCTTTGAAGCATTTTTGAAATGGAATAACCATAACGTTGATGTTGTTTACTTGTTTCTGCCCCATTTAGTGAAGAAGCTGCCCCTCCAGAACTCCCCAGAACTTTGTGTCTGAAATTGGCTCCCATGTTTCCCACTATTAATAATTCCATCTAAAATTTTCAAATAGAATTATTCTTTAATTTTTGTTAGAGACTGAAGGAAGCAGGTTATATTTGTGCCTTAAATTCTCAATTCCAGCGAATCTCATCTGTTTGCTCATACTTTAGAAAAATCATAATTCTTAAGAAATTATAAGCTGGTAAAATATACATAATACAAATAAAAATGCATGATCCCATTGGTCCAACTATAGGGCTTATTTTACCTGGTCTCCTAGGAGAGATCAAAAAGGGGATAAGGAATGACTAGGAGACAAAAGCTGTTGCAATATTCACATACAGTCAAGGACTTAAAACTGAATATTCCAGCAAAATTCGCATCATTATTTCCAGATGGGAAGGAAGAGATGGGAGAAGACAATCCGAACCTCTCTGTAGGAAAGAATGTCAGAAATGCTCCCCCCCCCAAAAAGCCCCAAGGTCAGAAAGTAAAACTGGCCTAACAGAACTTAAAAAAAAGACTCCAGTATTTCCCATTGATATTAGTGATTTAACAATACCTTTATCAGCTAAATGTATTCAAAATCTGTGCAAACCCCATCACTGTGGTTTAATGGAAAAGTCTCAAGAAGATGGAATGACTTAATTGTGGGGGTAGAGGTGCAGATTTGCAACAGTTTTGTTTGCAGATTCATGGATCCTTCTTCCACATACGGAAAAGGACAGTTCCTAACTTTTAAGTTTACTAACTAAAAACCACAATTTTGTAATATCAACCTCCCAAAATATATATACCCACTTCTAGACCTACCTTGGGACTTATAATATTATAAAAGTAATTATTCTGCCTTAGGACTGACTTTGTATTTATTATTTTGAAGATACTTGAATGAAATTCTGTAAAATAGATTTATGTAAGGAGAAGCATACATGCTCCCAGGAAGAAAAGAAATTGAGAATTTATTTCAACTGTCATGCTTTTATTTCTCATTATCTGAGTGTTCCTGTTCTAATGTTCTCCATTGTCATTGTTATAATTTTTCCACCACTTTTTTTCTTTCTTTTTCTGTGTAACTGGATCTGCCTTGGTGCGTCCGGTAGAGACAGACTGTGGGTGTGTGAAAAAATCTCCAGACACCTGGAAGGTTTCTGATTTAGACATAATAGTGGATCCTATTCTGTCACCTCCCACTTCTCTTCAGTCTGCTGTTCACAATGTCATCCGCCTGGCACCTACTCTGTTTGACACCCAGCACTGTGAGTCCGTAGAAGATCTCTGGCTAGCTAAGAACTCAGTTTTTAATATGGTCATCTGAGCTCTTGCACACAGATGCATATTAAACAGCATCTTTAGAACTTGTGTTGTGGTCTGGCATGTAGATGATGCTGTTGAAATGTAAATTGGTTGAGAAGTTGCTTTTCATCTTTGAACGAAACAGATTTGCAGCAAATGCATCCCAGGAGTACTGGAGTAGTATACCAGGGATGAGTTGTCTTCTCTGAAAAACCTCAACATTTTCTCACTGTTAGAAACTTCTGGCAATCACTAAAGGGTTTTAGTGTGTTTTGGATTGGATAGATGCATAAAATACATCTTAACTGAGTTACTTAATTTGAGGATTAGTTTGAGTTACTTTGTGGGAAACCTCAAGTTTCTGTGTTGCACTGACTCCAGAGTTGGGATAAAAGCCCAATCTGCCCAAGTCAATGCCCAGAGTCTTGCTGCCTTCCATTGGACTTGGAGCATGCATCAATTGCTGTAGTAAGTAACCTGGATCCAGACCTACAAAAATTTTAGGGAAAGTCAGAGAAAATGCACAAAACCTTTTGTGTCTGTGTGTCACTGTCTTATTTCTGTAAATGCACAATGGCCTGGTGAGAGCTGAAATGCAGTGGGTGTTAGGTTTACAGGCACAAGCAAGAGGGTGCATTTGGAAGGGTGGATGGAGCCAGTTGGCTGTGGGGTGGCTGAGAGCAGCAGCTGGGGTGGCTGAGAGCAGAAGTGTTGGCATCAGATTCCCCTAGACCAGGTTGCTCAAAGCCTCATCCAGCCTGGCCTTGAACACCACCTTCAGGGATGGGACATGCACAACTTCCCTGGACAACTTGTGCCACTGATTCCTCACCCTCACAGTGTAGGTCAGAGAGAGGAGAGAGAGTCTGAATTTACTTCCAGTCTGTTATCTGGGGAAAAATATGCTGTTTACAATAAGTTTTTATGTATCTGTCTTTCTAATAGAAAAGTGTTGAATTTGCAGGTAAGATGTTTAAATGTGTCATGTCTCTTGCTGTTGTTTCTTTAAGTGCTTTCCTCATAACTAACTTACAGATCCAGATGCTTTCATGAATCAATTATAACACCTTTCACTGATCTTCAAAACAAAGGTTTTACTGAACTGTAACCTTAGTGGAGCTATAGAATGTCTTGTGCATTTTGTATAGTAAGCATTAATTCAGTGCATAGTTGAAAAGTTTGCCATTATTTAGGGCCTAAGAGTTTAGACACCTTTTTGGTCTCACTCTTGATAACCAGATTATTAGAAACAATAACAAACAAAACCCACAACATTTTCAGTTTGTGGATAATGCCAATATTAAAACTGGGCCTCATTACTTTACTTCCTAGCAGCTTGCAAGTGTGAAAAGTGATTTCTGGACTGTATACTGTATTCTCAGTGTAAAAGTATGCAAGTGTTAATCCTGTTTTGAGAGATACTCAACAAAGAGGGTAAGGCTCGTGAGTAGAAACTAGAGTGGTGGTGGAAAATTCATTCTCATTAGAATGTTCCTATGCAGCTTATTTTGAGGCTATCTACTATACCAGACAGAGAATTCTAGAAATAGTCCTGCTGATTCTATTTTCCAGAAGCTTAGAACTAAAATAGGAAACCTGGCCTCCTCTAAACACTTGATTTTCATTTGATACTGTATTACTGTGGGGTCCAGAAATCTCATTCATTCTCCACAAAGGCACAATCCCCCTCCATTTTAGCTCCTATCCTGTAGTAAAGTCAATTACATGTTACACATCACCTTTACACATTTAAGTGCTCCACTACAACAATTATAAGCCATAGGGATGGAGGAATGATCTCCAGTCTCCTTACAGGAAGACATGCCTGATGTTTAATCTTTTAAAGGCAAATCAAATCCTTAGGGTCGAACATAGGATTTATTTAGTTACTGTAAACTATATCTAATTATTAGGCTACTTAAACTCTTTTGCTTACTTAGAGAACTGAAACTAAATAGTCCCACACAGTTAATAAAGTAACATCAATGCCTCTAGGACTTCATTAAGGATTTGTTGCTTCAGTTTATGTGCAGCTATGCATGATTTTTTGCATATGATGAAGATAAAAGCCCATGACTTGCATCTTCACGCTGTGAGTTAAAGTTGTCAGCTGACTTTATAAATTTATTTAATATTAAATTGCTGGGGCAATTCTAATCGGGTGAGTATGTTGAGGAAACACAAAAGGTGAGTTAACCACCACTTCCAGCAAAGGAATGTGTGCTTTTGTTCCACCCTGCTGTTGAAGGGAGTTTTTACATCCTGTTATGGGTGAATGAATCTGGTAACCATAGTTTAAATTTGGAGTAAGTCCACTCAGGGCTTACATAGACTTAACATTTACTGTAGTTTGACTTTGTCTCTGGATGGTACCCAAAGAATTGTGTTGATGAAGTGTTTCTGTGCGGATTGCTACTCTGAATTTGTTTGCTTTCTAATAGCAGAATATGCAATACTCAAGCCAAAATTTTGATCACATTTTTTCTATAGAAATTTTCAGTGCAATTTGAATTTTAAAGGGTTGTGAACAGCACATTCTATGCAGTGATTTGGCTTTCAATATTGATTTCTGAATCAAATATTAATAATGATTTATCTCTCTTCTAGAATAAAACTAATCCCACTGTAATCTAAGCTATTTTATTTCACATGTTGTTTTGCTTGTTTGCAATGCTAGTATGGATTATCTTAAATCTAGTATTTTTGTCTGTTTTCAAGCTAATGATGGAAATTGGCCGCTACTTAAACAGAGCTCAGCCCCTGTGGTAAAACCCCCTCAGATCTCCAACACCGACTGGAAAGAATCAAGCATGGATACTGCTTTAAAACAAGGAACTATATCCAGCCAGCCTCTGCCAACTTCAGTATTAGGAAGTACTGATAAGCTGGTGGGTTTCATCTGATATATTTATAGTTCTGCTTTGCTGAAATTATGAACCTTTGGCTTTCATAGCTGAACTCACTTCAATTACACATTCCATTTCCCTTCTGCTATTTATTTAAAAAGTCATAAAGAAAATGATATTTTTTCTGTTCCTTCCTGTTCTTATCACATTAAAATGTGTGGGTTTCTTTCAACTTCAGTACTTTGTATTCCTTCCTGTTCTTTTACATATCTAGTCTCCCCTTCTTCCTCTTTGCTTCTCCTAATCCTCTCCCCTCTCCTTCATGTTTTTCTAATTCATATCTTTGTTAGTCTCTTTCCTTTGTATAGATTATTACTTTTTCAGTGTACTCTTTTTCTCAAAAATCTCACAAAAGAAGTCATTAAATCCATCCTTAAGTGAGACTAATAGTGGTATCTGTCTTCACTGTTGTAATAGTACTTTATGAATTCTTTATGACTATAATCTTTAAAGAATAAGGACTTGGTCTTCTAGTTGTTTTGCTAAACTCTGACAGTATGTGTTTTCAAGATCAACTAGACACTGAGATCTGGAACCTAGAACAAGTTAATCAGGCTTTGCATGTATGCAAATAGTTTTAAATTGATATGAATGTGTTAGAGCTGAAAGTGCCTTTCAACAGTGGCCTTTGTCTGAGGTATGATGAAATCCTCAGATATGATTCTACCTGAGTTTATCTAGTGATAAAGGAACACAAATTGTTTATGTTGACTCCTTTTCTGTCCCACAAGATTGTATGGTATGTTGAAAAAGGAATGTTCTTGCCCGGAAGTACTTTATTGAATTGAATGGTATATACTACTTATTGTTCTTACACAGGGCCTTGACCTGGGGAAGGTGCCACCAACAGTTCCTGGTGTAAGCAAGCAGCTGTCTCAGAACTATGGGACCTATCCAAGCCCAGTTCCCTTAGGAACAGGTTCTACAAACTCTCTAGAAAGGAGGAAGGATGGCAGCCTGCCCAGGCCTGGCACCAGCATAGCAAATCGGCAGAGGCCGGTCCCGCTCCCGCCGCCCAGCAACGTGCACCAGCCCAGCTCCTCGCAGCAGATCCAGCAGAGAATTTCTGTCCCTCCCAGCCCCACGTATCAACCCTCTGGCCCCCCCTTGTTCCCAGGAGGAGAGGGCAGGCCAGAACTGCCTTTGACTGTGGCAATCAGACCTTTTCTCGCTGATAAAGGATCCAGACCTCAGTCTCCCAGAAAAGGGCCACAGACAGTGAACTCCAGTTCCATCTACTCAGTGTATCTTCAGCAAGCAACACCACCAAAGAATTACCAACAAGCTGTGTACAATACTTTAAATAAGTCAGTAAAAGCAGGTAGAATATATTTTGCTCTTTTTTTCTTTGAAATACATTAAGATCTACTTGTTTAGCTTAGTTGACTTCCCATATCGGTTTGGAAAACCGTGTCTAAATCTGTGAGGAAAATAATTTTTGTGCATGCAGCATAGCAGAAAAATAATTTAATATATTTTTTGAGGTTATCAATAAGTATGCATTGATTTTATTTTAAAGCAACATGCAGTTGGAACAATATAGCCTGGATACTTTATCAATACTTTGATAAATAAGTTGAAAAACCAGTGTCTAGATAAGAGTTTTGCTTCTCCTACTGTTTCCTTGTGAAAGAGGAAAACCATTCCAGATGCTCCTTGTAGCTTATAATTGTAAGCATCAGCATCACCAACAGGTAACTATTTATTTCTGTTTTGACAGTCCCCAGAACAATATTTTTTTTCTTTCTGTATTAGTGTCAAACAACTATCAATAGTTTATTTATAAACATTTTATTATGTAATTTAAGAACAGCTCTTCACTGTTGTCCATCTTTCTTTTCTTCAGTTTATGGAAAGCCTGTATTACAGTCTGGTTCAACCTCTCCCTCACCCTTGCCATTCCTTCATGGCTCTTTGCCTGCCCAGTCTCCCTCACAGCCACCACCTCAGCCTCAGACCGAGGTCACTGAAAAAGATCAAGAGCTGGAAAATGCTCCACCACCCAGTGAAAACAGCAATGTGGAGAACATTCCCCGTCCTCTCAGTCCTACAAAGCTCACCCCTATCGTGCACTCGCCGCTGCGGTATCAGAGTGATGCTGACCTGGAGGCTCTGAGGAGGAAATTGGCCAACGCTCCGAGGCCGTTAAAGAAACGCAGCTCCATCACCGAGCCAGAGGGCCCCAGTGGACCAAACATACAGAAATTGTTGTACCAGCGCTTTAACACCCTGGCTGGGGGGATAGAAAGTGCTCCTTTTTATCAGCCCAGTAATCCACAGGACTTCATAGGCAACTTAGCTGACGTTGATAACGGGAACGCCAGCACCAATGGCAATATTGAAGAACCGATCCCCGTGCAACCTACGGTTCCTGTCCCTGATGAACCGCCCCCCTCGTCAGATGCCAATGACAATGAGTTACCTTCTCCTGCTACCGAGGAGTTGATAAGCACTGAAACCACAAATCAAACATCTGAGACAACTGAAGACAACAACAACAACCTTTCTATAGTTCCTTCTACTGAGCAGTCACCCAGTCCCACGCCAGAGGTCAGTTCTCCAGTAGAAGATGAAGCTCCTTTGCCACCTGCTCTTCCTCCTCCACTTCCTCCAGTAAGTAATAAAGCAAAAGAACAACTTTGTGAACTACAGAATTAGCTTTGTGCTTAAGCATAACTGGAACATGGTAGGCTTGTGCTCAGCAATAGCTTTGCACTTGAAGTCTCATGATATTAAAAGGAAAGAAAACCAGGGGAGTTCCAGGGAGAATTCTGATGGATTAGTTTCTTTGCTACTCTACCTGCTTAATTAGGAAAATATGCAAATAGGTAATGGGAGGTTGTGTATGTGTTTCTCAACTTTTTGGAGGTTCTTGTTGTAGAACTAATTCAGAAATTGGAGATTCCATTATTTTTTTTAATTTGTTCAGGCCTTCAAAGATAGTTTACCATTAGTTTCATACAAATAGTTAGGTCAGTGGGAAGCTTTTTAATTTGCAGGCAAGCTAAAATAGCTGTTCTGGGGAAACTGCTCTCCTTTTCCCCTCTCAGAGGAGATGGAACAGGACTAACTCCAGCAGCAGCATAGCTGGCTTGTGATAGCAGAAATGTTCTGTCACATACTTTGAATTTCTTTCAAAGTCCATCCTCCAGCTGCACTAACATCTTTTAAATACTTGCCATTACCAAAATCTACCACATTTGGAGAATTGAAAAATACAGAAAAGAATTAATTTTATTCTTTGTTGTTGTGATATCAATCACTCTTTGAAACCAAAGTTCATCCTCACTCTTAGATTCAGGTGGGAACCTTGCATTCTTCTGAGAATTCGACTTCAGTGTGCACAAGGCTTTGTATGGTTTTCCATGAGCATAAGGGCCAGGATACTTCTGGGAGAATGGGAAATGCTAGCAACTAATATTATTCATAATATGAAGGGTTTATTTTCCAAACTGAAATAGCCATCCTATATAGGACCATAAGTGAAAACAGATCCTACAGAGCTAGGGACCAAAAGCATTCTATAAAAGCTGTAGTTAATAATAGATTATTTTTTCCACAGCAAGTGACAAGGACACATGTAGGGGATTCAGAATATTCTCAAAGCACATTTAAATGTGCTTTAGATCTTGAAAATGCAGCTTCTGATAACACCAGCTAGAATGTCACATAAAATAGCTTCATGTTCTGTACTTTTCGTTCCTACAACAAAACTCCCAACTTGCCAGGTCTGACCTTCAACAGAGACTCCTGCTCATTCAAGGCATTGATTCCTCTAAGTACAGACTCTGGCTTAATTGTGTGGTGCTTTCCAGGCTAAGCAAAAGTTTTCAGTGTCTTAGATAATCCACCAGTAATATGCACACCTTATATTAGATACAATTAAGATGATGATGCTTAAAACACTGGCTTAAGTACTTCATGCCTTGTACTCACTATCTTTAATTAGAAGCTTTGAAACTATATTGGCTTGCTTTTTCATTTTTTTAACTGCATAAAATGTAGTAATGTATCAAGGCTTTTATTTAGAGACTTAAATAGAAATGATTTCATAGCTCTAAATATCATTTAAGGAAGATGAAATTCATAAATGAATCATTTTTCCTACTTGTACAACCTGAAATTTTGCCTTCCAACCTTCATCTTTATTCAGACAAAACGTACCAACTTGAAGAAACCCAACTCAGAAAGAACAGGCCATGGTTTGAGAGTGAAGTTCAATCCCTTGGCTCTCCTCCTAGATGCTTCTTTGGAGGGTGAATTTGATCTGGTACAACGAATCATATATGAGGTAAGCTTTTAAACAATGGCAACCCCATTGTTTAAAGCCTTTTTAACCCTTTTCCCATTCAGGGAAAAGGAAGTGCTAAACTATTTTATGTTTTCGACAGGTTGATGATCCCAGTAAACCAAATGATGAAGGCATTACACCTTTGCATAATGCAGTGTGTGCTGGTCATCACCACATTGTGAAGTTCCTGCTCGATTTTGGTGTAAATGTAAATGCAGCAGATAGTGATGGCTGGTAAGTATCAAGATTTTTAGCCTGGTATCTGGGAGAAGCACCATTTAGATGCACATTCAGATTTTAATTGAAACCTGTTCTGGGAACAATTTCCTTCCTCTTTATCCATACCAAATAAGTACTCTCTAAGCTGTAGGTGGAGATGAACTCAAATGCAAGGTTACAGCTCCCAAGCAAGCAAACTTAAAGCATAAATTAGATTACAGTTTGTGATAATTAGTGGTAGAGTTGCATTTCTTGTTCAGGTGCTGAAATAATTGAACTATAAATAACAAATTACAAAAGTTATTTTGCTTAAGTTTTTTCATCAAAGATACCACTACAGATGTTGGTGTTCTGAAGAATCTCACTTTACAGGTAGCTGTAGCATTCCTAAAGTCTTTTTGAGGGGTGAGAATGTGAATCCTTAACTTTGTTTTACCTTTCAGGTTTCCTTGTATTAGAAAATACCCTTTCACACCCAACAGCTTTGTAAGCTGCGAAAATTATTAGTTTTGTTATCATCTGTTTCATAATGCTTGGCTTTACTGGAGTCAGGTAAATCCTGAAATCTACCCTAGCTGCTTGACAGGTTTTAGACAATGCATACACATACTTTAAACATAATTTTCCTTTTAAAATAGACAGGCTGTAAAGGGCAAGATGAAAGTTAGGATTCATGGAAACTTCTTTTTTCACATGTACATTTTTTTGCTTTATTTCAGGACACCCTTGCATTGTGCAGCTTCTTGCAATAGTGTTCATCTCTGTAAACTACTGGTTGAATCTGGGGCAGCTATTTTTGCTTCAACTATAAGTGATATAGAAACTGCTGCAGACAAGTGTGAGGAGATGGAAGAAGGTTATATTCAGTGTTCCCAGTTTTTGTATGGTAAGCTGTGACACCACATCTTTCTTAAGCTTCATCCTGACTTGTCCCTCTGATCTGTGTGAAACATCTGCTTAGGCCCCAGACTGGATGATATGGCCCATCACGTCCATGTGCCTTCTAAGTGCTAAAACCAGCATCACCTTTTCATTGTGATGTTGGTCTTAGTCCTTCTGGGTTTTGAATTACTTCACAGGCTCCTTCAAATGTTAAGATTTTTAAAGTTTTAATTTGGCTTTATTTCAGGAAATGCTTCTACAGGGAGGTTTTGACCATAACAGTGAGTTGGCAAGTGTTTTGACAGAGAGACTCCTAACTTCCTGATGCACAGGCTGTCAACTGAATTCTAGTAGTAGGAGCAGCCTTTTATTTCCCATAAAATGTTATTAAGAGTTGGTGTTTCCAAGGCATTTTGACAAGGCAGCATGTGTCTGTGTAGTGTTGCTGTGCTCTGATTTTCATCCCTATGCTGAAATTCAGAACTATCTATTATCATCTGAGATCTATACCCAAATTTCTAGCAGATCACACAAAGAAAGAAATATGCTTTATGAATAATTATTTTACAGGAGTGCTTGGTTACTAAAATATATTTTGCAGGAAAAGCACTTCAATGGAGCAGACAAATTTTTTATTTCCATGAGAGGATTTAAGCTTCATTAAGGCTGTTTCAGATCTGACATTGTATGAGCTTTGAAAGCCTCAAGTGTCCCTGTAGAAGGCCTGCTGTAGGAAGCAGTTTCCACTGCACGTATAATAAATGAGAAAAACTCATTCTCTAAATTATTCTGCAAGATTTTGTTTTATCATGCAGTTAAATTTCTGACAGCATTTCATCATGGAAGTACTGAAAACTGTTCATGAAATGTTATTAACAGGAGACTAATATTAGGGCCACTGTGTCAATAATAAAAATCTCAGAGGCAAAAAAGTCTATTTTACCATCTTGTGTTGTTAACAGGAGTGCAGGAGAAGCTGGGAGTGATGAATAAAGGGGTGGTGTATGCTCTGTGGGATTATGAAGCCCAGAACAATGACGAGCTGTCATTCCACGAGGGCGATGCCATCACTATCCTGCGGCGCAAGGATGACAATGAGACGGAGTGGTGGTGGGCCCGCCTCAATGACAAGGAAGGCTATGTGCCTAAAAACCTCCTGGGGGTAAGTTCTTTACCTCTCCCTTCTATTTGTCATCTGCACCTGAAGTAGGAACAAAAGATGGATCTTTAGTCAGAATCCCTCTGTGCACCATTCGCAGCACATTGAAGTGGTGTAAAGCAGATTATTCTCTCTGGCCCCTGTGCCATTGTAAACAAACAGGAGAGGCTACTGTTAGGAAATTGGTACTGGTTGTCTTTGAGCAAGATAGTATATTTAATATAGTTTATGCTTTAATGAGACTTTTTCTCCTCCTTGGCTAAAATATAGAGCCCTTATGGAAAATATGGTGGCTCTATTAGGAATTTTGAAGCCTTGGTTCACAAAGTTCTTTGAGAAGGTTTTTAATACCTGGCACAAGATAAGGACATAGGTGTGTGTGAGTTTATAACAGGAAAGAGCCTTGAAGATGACAACTGTGGGCACATTGTTTATGCTGCTCAGACAGATGGAACACTGTCAGGAGAGGCCAGGAATGTAAGGTGACTAAGTAGAGAGCTACTGAGGACAAAATGCATAAGAGAACCTTGCAGAGCAGGAAATAAGCTCTCTGGAGTGCTCAACAGGGAATTTTTGTACTTATGTAAAAGCATCCTTTGTCTGTTCTGGATCTTGAGCTAAATGCACCATGTCATTTTCAGAGCAGCCATGTTGCTGCCATTGGCAGGAGTAAATCAGCCCTTTTCCTCCTGCTTCTTTTTTTTCAGGAGTGGCCTAAGAACACTCTCAAGCTTACAGAAACCCCACCCCCCAAAACACTTCAGCACCCAGTTCTGCCTAATAAGTTCTGCCTAAAGTACCCCTTTAGTTATAAATTATTTAAGTTGGTATTAACCATGCAAAGCCTAATACTGTTATTCTGGTTTTTTTTTAGTTATATCCACGAATAAAACCTCGACAGCGAACCCTTGCTTGAATTCAGTTGTACAACAGTGCAGTACCATGCTGGTAACTGGAAACTTAGAACATACACTGGAGCCATCATTTTTGGTCATTTCACACGGAGAAATAAAACTATGATATTTAGTTTTAATGGTGCTTTCTCTTGTTAAATGGACAGCATCCACGATTTCCAAGATCTGCAGTTTGTAACGAGGATTGTTTGTGTGACCAGCACTGAGGAGGAGAGCGATGCCTCCGCTACCGCCAGTGCTGCGCCAGCTCTCGTCTCACGCGGTGTTTTCAGTCAGAGTTCCGTGGTAGGAGCTTCCTTGTGTTCCATGTTCAGAGGTGTCATTTGCAGAGTGCAGATGCACTGTTCAGTTTGCTCCAACCCCCCACAGCAACTGTCCCATGTCAGGATTTTGGGTATTTCTGTTCCATACCAGTGAATGTTGAGTTCTCATTACAGATCAGCTCTTTGGGTTCTAGGACACAAGATCTTCACCTGTTACATGCATAATTAAGTAGTTACCAAAGCTTGGTGAAGGCTGGGATTTTAGGTGGCAACATGGTAAACACTTAAATCCTAGTCTGGACAACCCCAACGAAAGCTTTACCTAGTCTAGCATCTTGCAGTATTTGCATTTAGAATCAAGCTAGAGAACTAACAAAAACCAACAGTATTTGTACACTTCTCAAAATCCCTACACAATATTCACTTGGTGTTTTATTTTCTTATTATTCAGCCTACAGCACCGCTGTTACCTCTACGAATGTAAAGGTTCCCCTACTAACCCCCCGAGCTCATCCAGCCTGGACACAACAGTTAGTACTGAAGTTGCAGCAGCTTAAGGGATCTGTATGTCTGCAGGGATGAAAGTGCAATAGTTGAAAAGGGTAAGAGTCTGGTAAGGGTTATACTGTGTCACCTGAAGTCTGCCTGAGTAGTCAGTCTAGAAGAAAATATGAAGGACTGGATAGAAGTAGAGAAAGAGGGTCGTGTAGATGCCAAGTGGAGGAGAAGAAAGAAACAAGGTTTAGAGAAGGATTTAAGAAAGGCAATAGCTTATTTGAGGACAGTTTCTGTGGTTCTTGGCAGCCTACAACTCTGCCAAGGCAAGTTATGCAATAACCTGTTCCACTACATTGTAGTTTCAAGCAAAAAAGAAAAACCCCACAAACAGGCACTTCACTGGAATTTTAATTGTACATGATTTTATATACCAAAAGTATATTTTGGATTTCCCGTTATAAGTTTTAGCCATATTTCTTGTAATTTTCTCCCATTTAACAGTATGCAATTTGATTAACTCTTCATGTACAAGTTCTGTGTATAATTTATATATCCATTTCTGCAGTGCTGTAACTTGCTTTTACCACAGGTCAGCATTAACTGTATATATTGTGGTGAAAAGTGAAAGGGTATTATTGTTGAAGAATTTGCTACATGAATGTGATGATTTCAAGAGCCTATGATACACTAATTCAGAGAACATGTAAATGTGCACAATAAAGTACTGCTAAGGCATGGCTGCATTCTCCACTCTCTTTATAGAGGTCTCAACAGCAGATGTGGCTTTGGTCAGAGTCTGCATGAAAACACTGATTGTAGTTTGCCAAGGTTACAGCTGTCAACCCACCTTTCCTCCTTGTTTTATCAGCTTCACTGAAGATGTGCTTACACACTAGTATCCCAGTATTCCAACTGGGAAAAGTTAACTTAGAACTAAAAGTAGTGTTTTCTTTAGAAAAAGTGAAATTTTTTACAGTTCAGAGACTATGGTGGCCATTACTAAAGAAGCTGTATATTACAAAATTAAATAACACCTTTTTTTAAATAAGTGAATTAATTTATTCATATTTGTACATTAAATTGTATACAATTTCAGATAGCATTACAGTTAGATTAACAAAAGCTCATTACCAAAAAAGAAAATACAAAACTAAAAATTATTCTGGAAGCTTATTACAGAAGTTAAGTTTCACGGTCGAGTTCATACAAGTCAAATCTGGTGGTATTCAGTGAAAAATTTAGATGTTCAAAATTAAATGTTTAAAAAAACCCATGTGATTTCTATAAAATCACATCTAAGGCAGATTTCTTTTTGTACATTGATTTTAAACATTTGGATAGAGGGAAAAACCTGAGATCTATACCCAAAAGCTATTCTCTGCAGAAGAGACATACACATTTGTTTGCTTCCTGTAGCAAACAGTATATATAATGGTTACTATAAAAGTTGTGCTGTACATTAGCTGTAGTGCAGGTCACTTTCATATTTAGTGCCAGTAAAGGCTTAACAAAATATACAAAGTCTTAAAAGGTGAGGCTGTTTAAAGCATTAACTGTATACATATTGCACACTACTGTGAATACTCATGGTTCAAAAAAATACTCGCATTTGCCAGTTCTTACATAATGAACCACGCTGGAATGAGAGAGAGAGTCAAGAACAGCAAATATTTCCAGCTGTCAAATCAGCACAAAGTGAGAGGCAGGTCTGTGGAGGCTGGTGTCTGTGTGTGCCCTCAGGAGGCCACAGCTGCAGTTCTCACTGGTCCCGAGACTCATAGAGAAGTTTTGTTGCCTAACAGAAAGGGAAAATGCCAGTGTTAACTGAAGTTTCACTTGCAGGCATGTTATCTGCTTCCCACCCCTCCAAAAACCTCCTTTAAATCCAGGGCTTTGAATTCTTCCTTGTTTTCCTCCATGTGAGGCCTGTACTAGCATTCAGGAAGTGCTGAATGCACTTACACGGTGATGGAAGTTTGAGCACACGCTACTGAGCAGAGTAAAGGCTGGGGTGGGGCACCTGGGGAGCTCTAAAAAAGCAAAAAAGCAACAAAGAGCCACAAACCTGCCCATACACATTATAAATGACAGTTCTGATCAGCAATCCATCAGCTGACTGATTGGAATGGGGCTTTGGTTTTTTCCCACCATAACTTTTATTTACGAAATACCAACCTTCAGTTTCATTACCCATGCAGGACCTAACACCAAAAGATTAAACTCTTCCATTTCCAAAATCAATAACTTCTTTAAATCTTCATGAAGCAGTAAAAACAATTAGCTGAACTTAGGGTCAAATGAGTATTTCATAGTGCACATTCTTCAGCCAGTAAGAAAATCCAAGGAAGTTTAAAGCCAAATTCTTAGTTCTTTTCATCTAATAATATACATAAGATCTTGGGAAACCCTTCAGAGTGCATAAATTCCTCAGTCTCTGAGCAGAAACCTAGTTATGTTCATTACACCCAGCCATAGCTTCTGTTTTCCAAGCAACAAGGCCCTGAAGTCCTTGATAAAAAAATAACAGAAATACTCCTAAGGCTGAATGCTCTCTCTGGTGCTGCTGAACAGCCTAGGTAAAGATTTTTTCAGCCTTGTCTAAGTTTTGGCTGCTTTGCTTACCTTATGCATAGCTGCCAGCCAGGCTGCTGACAGCTTCTTGTTACAGCTGAAGTCTTCACCAGCAGTAAACTTCATCTGCATCACCTCCTCCGACCCTGGGACCTTGTACTGCAGGACCATTCCTATGGCACGAGTGTTGCCTCCTGGAAAGAGAAACAACATCTGGAACAGCAGCAGCTTTTACCAACTAAGTAACAAAACATTTTCCAGCTCATGAGTATGTTTGGAGAATGTGCTCACTGCTCAGTTCAGAGCACAAGCAGCTGCTGGATCTGAGGAGCTCATGACCACAGTGCAGGCAGTGGGACCTGCAGCCTCCTATTGCTTCATTCTCTCTGCCAAGCACCAAGGCAGAACCTGCATCAGCCTTCAGGTAAAGCCACACGCCTGGAACACCTTCATGATTTACTAGCACCATGTTAAGACACTGTTACCACAGTTTCATACAGTAGCCTGCAGTCTGTAGGCTTAGGGTCCAGTCAAACTGATGGCAAAGCAGGCAGCAGTCCCTCCAAACCTGGCAAAGGATGGAATGATGCTTACATAAGGCTAGAGAACAGCTGGCAACATCATTTACTTCCTGAAGGAAATTGCTGCCAAAGACTGCTCTGCCAAGAGCGCAGTAAGTGAGGTGTTTGCTTCTCTCTTACTGAGGCTGCAGAGATGAAGATAAACCAAAGAAAAAATACAAACATTTAACAAGAACTTTTAGAATGACACATTACTGTCATTACTTCCTGCAGCAGTGGAGCACAAACTAAGCTCTAGGAGCAGCACTAGCATACACAGGACACTTCTTACAAAGCTCTTTTTAGAAGTGTCTGCATGAGAGGGCCCCTGGAGGCTGTTACTGCAATATCTGAGGAGCCAAAACAAATCACAATCTAAGCCAAACTCAATCTAGTTAGTGCTGTTAATGTACCCAACCCAATCAGAAGCCCACAGCAGGGTTTATAAAAGAGCTACTTTCTACTCTCCTAGGATAAATGGAAATTCAACTTCATCAATTGCTTCTCTGCACCTACTGGTCAGAATAATGGATTAAGGGTCTACTGAAAGATAAACCAGTGGAAATCACACACCCACAGCCTTGACCAGCTTGCCCATGTCTGGCATTACTAAGACAGAATACACCTTGCATAACAAAGAGGCCTTTCTTTTAAAGTTGTGTAAATGCAAGCCAATAATTAACAGTTTCAGTGCAAAGCCTTTCCAGACAGCCCACAGGGAGTATATTTATTTCTAGTATGCCAAATTCAGCAACCTGCTAAGCAGATGATCTGTAATCTGTAACATTGTGTACTACTGCAGATAGCATTTCTCATCTCTCCTTCTCCCAGCACGGACAACAGCACTTTGGTCTAAAGAAGGCCTTGAGCACCTTAGTTCTCCTCCAGAGTGTTACAAAACATTCACTCTTGGTTTATTAAACAGACATATGGGAAGGAACAGATATGTGTCAGACTCAAACATAACTCAAGTTGAACAGCAATTATGGATCAAGCACATAATCAGCACTGCAGAGAAGAAAGAGGTGAGGGGGCCATGGCATGCTTGGGTGAGTCATGCTGAAAGGCACTGCAGATACCTTCAGTAACAGGCTGGCTCTCCAGGAGGCTGGTGTAAGTGTGAATATCTTTTTCTACCATCAACAAGGAAGGCAGGCAGAAAAGAGATAAAGCAATCAGAAGAGTAGTGAGCAAGGAATTACAGGAGCATTAAGTGACTCAGCAATATACCTGGGTGATTTAAATACCAAGGTAAGTTTATTCAAGTTAACATGCTGTACTGACTGAATAATGCACAGATGGGCTGTGCAATTAGAAAAACCCAGCAGTGACAGAAGTGTTGATAGAGAACAATTATTGAAATTCCTGACCTTGTTTGTTCTCATTTCAGTCAATTCATATTCAGGTTCATCCTGAAATACTCTAAAATCTGGTAAGAGATGGGGCAGTAAGTTGCTGCACTCCAATTTATATGTTACCAGTTTCATTTGGCCACCCCTTTGTCTTGAATGAAATTAAGAAAGGATAGTTGAATTATTTACTCCCCCTCCCCCATTTCATTCTGTTAACAATGTTTGAACCAGTCAAGGCAAAATCCCAGCTGGATTCTGAAATGGAAGCTACCAAAGACTAACAGTTCCCTCCTATGAGCTCTTAAATTAGCAAATATTTTTACATACCCAAGAGAACAGGTGACAACCACCCTTACTCAGGTTTATCAAGAGTCTCTCCCACATTAAGGCTGTGGGGGAACTTCTAAATCTTTAGGTGTTCCCCCAGCTCCCAGCAGCCACATGGGACAGGGTGTCACAGACTGTGCTCTATTCTGAGAGCAGTTGTAACCAATAGTTAAACACTGAATTCGCTGTCTAGCTCAATAACTACAGCTTCATTTTTTTTCTTAATAGTTCATTTATATTAAAAGAAAAAATTACCTCCAGGAGTAAATCCCTCTGTAAGTATCTGAACAGTTGAAATCTGTATAATTTCAATTTCATAATGGCTGTCTCCATCCAAAACCAGGTATCTACATAATAGAAGAAAAAGGGTTTTTTCACTTTTTTTTTTTCCTACAAGATCAATTCCAAATCAGAGGAAAAAAGTTAAAAATCTCTCAGTGACATTGTTTATCTGTTATTTGGGGTGAGGAGGGATAGAAATCAGGCAGAAAATGTTACTTTTCATTGAAATTTCACCCTTCCAAGATATTCTGATCCACACTGTTAGTAAATTCAAGCAAACATTCCAGTATTGTTGGATCTATCCTTTCAGTCTGATGACTCTCTCCAGTATCCTCAGGGCATGTTACTCTCCTATTTTTTTAAGTTATTGTGTAAGAATAGAGCTGTAAGTACATCAATGCTACAGTTTACAAGTGCAGTTTCCATCAATCTTTCTCACCTCTGGTTGTTGGAAAGTCGACAAACCATGAGCTCAGATTTATCAGATGTTCCCAGAGTTACAAAGAATGTAGCACCTGGAAAGAAATGGTTTAGTATTCTAATACAGAATTCAAGAAGCAACATTCAAGTATCAGAAAGAACACCTAACTTTTACTTACTAATGCACTGAATTGAGTGAAATAAGGGAATAACTGAAAAATTCAACTGATTAACATCACAAAACACTCAAGTATAAAAAGCTGATCTTTAATTATCATGTTCTGACTTACAGGACCTTTCACACATGCTATGCAATTTCTCCCATGTGTAGAAATGCAGATGATATCCAAGAGGAATCTTTTTAAAATGAGAAGAAATTTGGAGGTGGCAAAGACAGGCAATTAAAGACCCTCTGTCATCACTGTAACACAAATGATTGTTTCTGTATTAAAAAAAAACCAATTTAATAGCAGGATGTGACCTTCAGTTCTATGCTTAAGAAGCTGTAAAGACATCTCTTTTTCATTACTGAAGGCTGGCTCAGTATTATTGTGAGGTCAATGAACTTCAGCTTTCATGTTGATTCTTCCCCCTCCAAACTGCTTTGGCAAGGGGAAGGTCACTGTTGCTCCACTAGAGAGGTGACTCAGAACTCCAAGCAGCCCTGCTTCCTCCTCATGTTCCCTGTGTTACCCAATCCCAACAGGGCTGGCCTGGGAAATGAAGAAAACAACATCCAGCCCTGCCCAATGGTCTGCAATCCATCCCCACAACCTGAACCATGCAGCCCTGGAGTTCCACAGTTCCACCTCCTTACTTGCCAGCTCACCCAGGGCCACTGACCCCCAGCACAGAGCCTGTGCTGCTGAAGTGAGACAGAGACAGCAGCACCAAGGCTGGAGAAGGACATTACAGCCACCACCACCACCTCTCTGGCCACCATCTGTGGCTCTACAGCAAGGCAGGAACAACTTCAGAACATGAAAGCAAACAGGAGTAGCTTTAAAAAAAACTCTTCAATTTAAAAGATGGGATTAAAAAACTCATCTACGCCCTCATGGTAAAGCAGAGTGAAGAATGATTTATGTGCTCCAGGATGAGCACACTCCCTTCTGAACCCAGGATCTCCCCAGGAACATCCTTGCCCATCACATGTGGGGCTTAGCTTACCCATTATGCACACAGGCACCACGCTGAGAGATCATCAAAAGGCACTGAAGGATCACAGACTATTTTAAAAACTGAAGTTTCAGCTTTCTTAATGTAATTGGAACATGAATTACTGTATTGTGAAGGTTTAAACCTATGGAAAATTGAGTACTCATGATGATCTGCCATCAACCACAGCTGTAGGCCATGGACAAGATCAAAGCTCTCAGATGAAGCTTGAAACAAGCACTCTATCTTGTTTGAAAATGTTAAAATATTCTCTCAAGTATTTTTCATCCTTATTTAATGTAACAGGAATATGGTTAAAAGATGCATTATTTCAAGGAAAATGCCAACTGCACACTCATCTGTTCTCACAGGTATTAAAAATTTATCTTTAATTAAATCACTCTCCATCAAGACCAAGAAGTACAAACTGAGAGGTGCAAACACTGACTACGAAGTGTGAACCTGTCTCTGAATAAACCCGTAACGCAAAATCACTAACTGCAAAACAAGAGGCACAGCAAAGAGGAAACAAAACCACAGCTTGTGGGACAAGAAGCACTGCTCTTGCTGTTCACTGGAATTTGAATAACCACAACCAGGACCTTGGGTGCTTACCATTCATGAGCACTTTGAGCTGTTTGTCGTAGAACTCGGTCTCCTTCTGCGACACCAGGGCGCACTCGGCGCACTGCCGCACGGGGTCCACGAAGCACATGCGGGGCAGAGGCACTTTCTTACTGCAGCACTTGTCACAGAAACACTTCCCACACCTTCTGCAGTGATGCTACAAGCACGAGAGAACACCTCCTTTACTTATTTACTAAGGAAACTAAGAGGTTACTACAAGTTTCTCAGGTGTGAAACGTGCAAGCTGAGGGACAGGTAGAAGAAATGAACTGTTACAGGGGCAGACAGGAATCTCTGAAGGTTGGACACAAAGGACTGAGTATAATATAAACAGCAGCACTCTAAGCCTTTGCTGGCACTCTCTAAAGATGCTTCTGGAGCAAAAAAGAGCATCCTTTAATTTCCAGTAAATCCTTCACCTCCCTGTCAATAAAAACCCATGACAAGAGTGGTTTCCAGGTGCCTTCAGACTTCTGGCAAAAGATCTTGGAGAACTTCAACTGAAGTTTCTATTCTTCTTCAACTGCAAATACTATTATTCTCTTTTAAAACTTATTATCTCTTTTAAAACTTATTCTCTTATTCCCATGGGAAAAATATAAGAATCTTCATAGTTAGAACCTAAAGCTATTCCTTTTATCAGAAGTATCAGGCAGCACAGCACAAATCCAGGGAAGTTGTGAAACCAGAACAAGTCTTGCAGTGTGTTTCACAGCCCCTAAATCTGCAACCAGTGGCCTGTGCTCCAGATCAGGGGTGTGACAGTACCAGCAGACCTTCCTGATACAAGTTCTCATGACAGAACAAGTACTCCCAGGCAAGCAGGAACTCATCTGTGGCTCAAAGCAACCCTCAAAGTTTGATACAAGGAACTGGTAACACTGCACTTTTGGTCAGTGTTAGGTTTTCCTTCCAAATGTTCTGCAAAATTCTCTGGAGTACCCATTTCCCAGGGCTACCCCCAACTGCTTCCCACAGCTAACACAAGGGAAACACAGCAGCTTGTCAACTGGTACAACATGTGAGTGTGTCTGGTTTAAAACTGAAAAACATGAACTATGTCACTGCACTACAAGTCACACTTTCACATCTTTCTTCACTTTTGTAAGCCTGTGCTAACAAAGTGTCAATGTAATTATACAAAGGAATGATGTTCCCTCCTAAAAATTACTGCTGGCCTTCTTTGGGAGGGTGTTTTGTAGAATTCTCCATGTCATACTCTGCCCACCAGTCTGCATTCCACAGTGACCTCTTACCGTTAATAATAGAATTTAATGTCAGTGTTTTCTCTTCATCCAGTGAGCCTAATTATGTAGTTTTCACTTTCTACTTTAATTGGAATTTCTCTCTTCCAAACTCAAGACAAATCCTGGTTTACTTTTCAAAATATGTCAATTGTAGTACTTTGCAACACTTACTGCTTCATATTTCATTAATTTATCTTACCTTTCTAGTTATGAAGTCAAATTTTGTATCACACTGCATACATCTTGGGCACTAGAAAACAGTACAAATTAAGATTAGTCTACAATCTTTTTAAACCTTTAATTCCACCACCATATACAAAGAATGAGCTTCATATTATGCCCCATAAAGAAACACCTCCAACAAATTTCCATCTCTTATCTTTTCACCATGAATAGCTTTCATTTAATATTGATGTAGCAAAATAACGTCATCTCCATTTGCAAGACAAAAAAAGGAGCTGCCAAACTTTCCCCTAATGAATAGTGCATCCTGCCAGCAGGCAAAAGTACATCTCAGAATTATTTACCATTCAAACATTGATAATGTTTGGCTATCTAGACAGTCCCATATCCCAGAATCAACTGGTTTTATGTAAGTTGTCCTCACTTTACTCTACTACCATGCTCTGCTGACTCGCCAAAACATTGTTTACACAATTTAATGCTCTCAATACTCACACATATTTGAAACATGCTAAGAGATATTTGGTTTTCTTCCAAGCCACCAAGACCTAATGCTTATTCCAGCTACAAAAAGTCACTTCCTGAAATATCTCTTTCCTAAAACAAACTTACACCCACACACTCCTTTCAAAAAAATGACAGAAAAAAAATTGAAGGAGTTTCTCCCTTCCAAGTAAGTAGAGTTTAAGGGGTGACAGCTTTGACTGTGTTAACAACCAGAAGTGATCAGTGACTGCTGGACAATCAAAATTTTCTGTATAGAAAGTCACCTACCAAAAGGTTGATACCCAACCCTTAGGTCACTGGATTTTCAACAAAACTTTACATCTTTTTATCTACCATATCAAACCCCAGTCTGAGGCTTATAATGCAATTTTTGCTGTATTTACTAGCAAATATTAATGCAAAATTATGCCTGGTTAGAAACTGAAACCCCTCAAAGCAGACTATCTCAGACTACAGCAGAATGTCCTCTTCACCACATGCCCTGAGCTGAGCAGGTGCTATTTGCTAAGCACACAGTAATCACCCTTTGCCTTTAATTAACACATTTCAATACTTAACCCTTTTTCTTCTATAAATCCCCTCAGGTTACAACAGCTTCTATTCAGGGATTTTTGCTCCAGCAGACACTCAATCACTGTCACAAATCCAACAGCTGTAGCCAAGAAAATATTACAGCAGCTAAATTAAAAATTCTCCAGAAATTTTTCATGTCCTTTTCAAGTGCAAGCTTGTTAATAATTGGTGATAGTTTATATGAAAGGCTCTGCTGTCTAAACAGACATTTAACACATTAGACAGTAATGGCAGTCACTGTAGTGGAAGGTAAACACCTACTTGCAGAATTTGTTACAACAAGCTGTTTCCAAATCCCACACAGAAGAGCACTGGAAGTGTTCCTGAATTGCTTTCACAAACACTGAACTGAGGCATCCAAACACAGCTTTTCACAATGGCTGCAGAAAAGCTTATTTCAACACTCACTGATAAATAACGTCAGCATGAAGCAATTTCAGCACACACCAGGTTTCACCTCTGTAACAAGTAGAACTCTACAGCTAATGTCATCTTCTGCTCTACCTGGTTTTAATTTTTGACATGTAGCTTAACAACTTGCCTGGGAGCTGGTCCTGGCAATAATTTTAGTATGCCTTCAATTTACCCAAGTTCTAATTAATTTTCATAATGAAAATATTTGGGAGGTTTTTGGTTGGGTTTTGGTGGTGGGTTTTGTTTTTTTTAGTTCACCTGGACTGGGTTTTTTTATTTGTTTTTTTGCCAAAAGGCAGAAAGCACAAGTCACAAGCTAGAGGGAAAAAAAAAATCAAACCCAAACTCTTCTAAATACTGTGTTCTACATAGATTCTATGTTCTACATAGATTTCATACAGAATGCTAGGCTAAACATAAAAGTGGTTTTTAGGAAGGAACAAAATTATCCATCCTCTTATTTAACACAAACTATAGAAAATTATTTCTTAATTCCAGACCCATTATGAGAGCCCTGCCTGATACAAACAGCAGTCCTAAATAAATCACAAGTCAAGCAGCACATGGTAGCTGGCATTGCAATATAAGATTTTCTAAGGAAAATGTTCTGACAGAAGCAAGCTCAAGATACTGTTCCTTCAAGGTATTTCTGCTTTAAGTAACCAGAATGGAGTGAACCATTTGCATAATGTCAATTTCTGCTTTGCCTGGGACAAGATATTTATTGAGAACATCTTGAAATGTGAATTCTTCCCCTTCATCCATACATTGACATAATCAGAGAGTGACTAGCATTTAATTAAGTTTTATTGCTTGGAGGGGTTTTATCACATTAGCAGAGAAGGAAGCACAGTGTCCAAGTTACTTCTCGTGTCTTCAAATAAAAAGATGTGAAGCAAGAAATTAAGTAAGAATTCATATCAGAAGTACATTCATTTCATGTGCAGTCAAGCACCAATGCCAGTATCAGATTACAGATTATCAGAAAGAGGAAAATGGAAGAACATCCAACAGCTGTTGGATCTTGGCGTTAATTTAAAAATACCAAGAGTTGGTTCATTGCAAACTTGTCATGGGTTTGCTCAAGTGTGAGAACTTATTTCCATAATCCCACAGATCCAGCCAGAGGTGAGGATCCCATGGATGGCCAGGAATCAATAGTTACGCTCCACATGCTTTATTTGCATAAATAATAACAGAGTGATTCAAGAAGGGATGCTTGGGAAGCCCTGGCTGAGCTCCCTAACACAGGAAACCTCTGCAAAGGAGGAAGTTGAGGGAATCCCACCTGGCCAGAGGGGGAAAGGGCAGGATGCAAACCCAGGGCAGGCAGAGCTGGGCTGCTCTGACCCTGCTGAGCCCGGCCTTGGCCAGGGGGGCTCAGCTCCCTCCAGCAGCAAGGAAGGAACCCTCCAGCAGAGCCGGCAGCTCCTGGGCAGCACACAGAGCTCCTCAGCCATGGAAACATCTGCTGCACAGCTGCATATCACAAGCTTTGGCCACCTCTGCAGGCAAACTGACACATCTTACTCAATTTCTAGTCCAAGCTTTCCTTAACAGAAATATCATCAATTGAGCTCTGCTGGTGATTAACAAAGAAATTCTGAGTCAGACAAGGCACATGCAGATGCCAACATCCTAAGTTAAATGATGCTCAGCACAGACTTTCATAAATCCCCCTCAACTCATTACCTCTACTACAAATAAAATTACTTTAAAAAGTAAACTTTTCAGTAGTCCTGCTCCAGCCTTGCATTTCAAATTCCTCACAGATACCAATATTTTAAGACTGTATAATCTTGTGATAAAAAAATTTAAAACTTAATTACATTTCAATGCTGTATAAGCTGCACAAAACTACCAACTGCCATAATTATTAGGTGGCCTTAATTTAAAAAAATAAGCCAGTTGACTCTTGCATAAGAAAAATAAAATTACTGGATTTGTGAGTGTTACTGGCTGCACAGCAAAAGCCAATGGATTTGAAAAGCCAGATAAGAATTTGCTAACACCACTCAAGGTCTTGGACATAGACCCTTCATTTTTAATAATGTCTGACATGGTAACAAGAGCAAGCATTCTCAACTAATTCATTGCCTAGGTAACCCTGTGTCTTTAAATTTAATTGTTCTTAACAAAAACTTGGGATTTATAAGCTTCTTGGTGTATCACATACCTGCTTTATTTAAGGCAAAATTTTGCAACATATTTGGCAATTGTTAACCAAAGGGATGTCAGAACTCTAGCATACTCCAGAAATCTAGTAAATTTTTTTTAGTAAAAAAATATTTTACTTCCAGAAATCTAGTAAAATAACTAACCACAAAATAACAATTCATAGTCTTAATCTTGCATTAACAAATGCATTTTAAATATTTACCTCTATCACACTTCCTCTCAATAGCAAATATCACTGAGCACATTCAGTCACAATTCAACACCCTCAGCCTATAGATCTGCAGACTACAGGGGGAAAGTTGAATTTTAAGGAGAATGAAACTACAATAAAATTGTAATAGAGAATTCAAACTAACAACGCACTTTATACTGATGTAGCTACAATACACAGATTTAATTCTCTCCATATATCTAACAAGTTTAACTAGATGCTACCACAGTCCCCAAACAATCTTTAGCTGGATTACACAGAACGTTCTGCCCGCAGAGATACGAGGCAGAGGGAGAGGCTTTGTTCTCCATTCCTGACCGAAGCAGGACTCGGTGTTCCCGTGCACAACAGCCCAGCACGTCCCAGGAACGCTCTGCTGGCTGACCCCGGCCGAAATCCACACTAAATAAATCCTCATTCCGCTCACATGTAAATGCGCGGGCGTGTGTCCACGCCACAGAACGCAGGCAATAAATAAATAAACCAACAATGGATTCTATGTTGTTTGTGCATCTGGGTGCAGCGGCTGGCAACAATCGACTCTCCTTACGTGAAATTAAAAATATCACCATCGCTAAGTTGTTTACTCGGTAAATATTTCAAGCAAAGCTGACTGAAACAGACTGCGCTGTTCAGTGGCTGTTTAACCACGAACACTCACACCAAGAGCCAGAAGGGCTGTTCTACCTCAGCCCTATTGCTTCAATAATGTATGCAGTTAGTTTTAAACCAGAACCACCTTTAGCAGCACTTAAAGCAACACCGACCAGCTCGCTACACTTCTCATCACCAATCGCGAATTTTCGCGCCGGGGCCGCACAGCGGAGAGGAGCGAGTGACAGCCCCGTCCCTGCGTCCTTTAACCCATCAGCCTAAGGGAAGCGAAAAAGCGGAGGGAAAGGGAGGAAGGAACAGGGGGAAGGGAAGAGCGGCACCCCTGCCCCGGCGGTACCTCCTTGTCGGGCACCCAGGGCGGCTCGTCCAGGCCGAAGGGGCTGCGGGCGGCGCGGTGCTCGGGCACCATGCGCAGCCCGCTGGGGGAGCGCACCAGCTTCTTCGCGTCGCCGCCCGACATCTTCCCCCGCGCGCCGCCGCCGCCAAGGGACGCCCGCGCCGCCGCCCAATGGCCGCGCGGCGCTGCGCGATGGACACGGCACTCAACCAATGGGAAGCAGCGGCTCACCGGCTCCGCCCACACGGTCAGGGCTTTCCAGCCAATCCCGTGCCCCTTGGTGCAGTACTCCCGCCTCCTTCGTGTCCCGCAACCCGGAAGCGAAGGGTTGGTCGCCGAGTTCCAGGAAGCGGCACACCGAGCCCGGACCGCCGCGGCCGCGAGGGGCGGCTCCGCAGGGCGCGGCTCCGCAGAGAGCGGTTCCGCAGAGAGCCCCCGGTCGCTGCCGCAGCGCCCGCCCGAGGCTCTGAGCCAGCCCGGCCCCGCCGCTCCCGGCCGGCCCAGCGGGAGGGGAACGAGCGCCGCCCCGCCATTGGCTGTCCCGCCGGGGCAGTCACGGAAGGGAGCTCTGATTGGCCTGCGGCGGGCAGGCTGCTCGCTGATTGGCTGCGCGGGCGGCGGGAGATTCGTGACGGCGTGAGGGCCCTGTGGCGGCCTGAGGCTCCTGTGGCGGTGCCCCGCTCTGTCCGTCCCTGTGTCCGCCTGTCCTGCTGTGCCTGTGTCCGGCTGTCCGCCCCTCGCTCCGGCTCCGTGGGACCCTCCGGCTGCACCGTGACCCGCTCCCGGTGGTTTTTTCTCCCCCGGGCCTCATCCATGGAGCGGCTCCCTGTGAGCGGAGAGCGCGCAATGGTTTGGAGCCCTTCAGTCGAGGGCCGTCACAGCCATGATTGATGTCGGTAAGTTTCGGCTTCTAAACCTTCTCAGAACGTTGCTTTAAATGGGTGTTACTTAAAAGTAACTTGCCTCTCTTTTAGATTTATTCTGCTATTAGCGGCCATCACAACCTCTCCCCCCCGTGTTGAAAAAGGGATTGTTCATAAAGTCGTGTATGCTCATATAAATGCTGGCTGTCTGCTGCAATCCTTCATAAATTTATCAGAATAACGCTAAGAACCTCTTCTAGGCATCCATGGGGCTAAATTGTTGTGGTTTTCACCGAAGTATTAAAAGAGCTGTTTAATATTGTCACAAGTAGCAAACAGATTTTAACGATTTAATATTAAATTTGCTTTTAGCTAATAAATGTAAATTTATAGCTAAATAAATGACTGTCCAATGCATCAATAATCCTGGGTCATCCTAAACTGCTCGTGTGTGAGATTTTTTTCTATGAGAAAATGAAAGCCTCGTGTGAGGACTGACAGGGCAGGAATAAATCACTGTCCTGCTTGCTTGTGAGCTGCACATAGAGCAAAAGCACTATGCAGAATTACAGGCAATTCAAACTACCAGGAGCTCTGAACTGCAGGATTATTTGTTGAATTCTTTAATAGGATAGATGTAAACAGCCATCAGAGAAGACTTCAGGATTAGAGAATAGCCAGGGTTGGGAGGGAGCTCTGGAGATCACCCAGCCCAGGCAGGGTCACCCAAAGCAGGGACACAGGAATGAGTCCAGGTGGGTTTGGAATGTCTCTGTGGCAGCTGTTCCAGTGTCTGCCACCCTCAGTGTAAGAGCTGTTCTTCACCTTGAGGTGAAGCTGAAGAGTTTGGCTCCATCCTCCTGGCACCACCCTTGGATTGTGATGTGCTTGGATGGGATCCCCTCTCTGCTTTCTCCAGGCTCTCCTCAGCAGAGAGATGCTCCTGACCCCTCCTCACCTTTGCAGCAGCTCCTTGTGTTTGTTGTGCTGGGAGCCCAGAACTGAGCTCAGCACTCACTTGGGGCTGATAGAGGGGGAGGATCACCTCCCTCAGCCTGCTGGCCACACTCTTCCCAAGTAAAATTACATCAATATATAAAATAATAATAGCAATAGTTCTCATAATAACCCCAGAGTAATTGCTACTTCTCTAAGGTGACTGATAAATGTATTAAAAATAGGAAGGAAAAAAATTAGTTCTGGAAACTTTTGACACTGATTTATGCCTATTTTTTTCTTACCCGTGTCTGTGATAAAAGCCACTTTAATCACAGATAATTATCTTATATCACAGATAATTATCACAGATAATTATGGGATGTGCTGCTCACTGCTGTGCTGTGTCAGGAGATGGACTGGGACCAGTTTGACCTGAACCCTAAAACAATTGCTGCCCTGAAAAAAGGTAATTTAATTTGCCATTGTCTCTAACAGATCTGTCACCACAGTGACATCCTTGACAATTGTGTGTTTGTGGGTATAAGCAGGCAGATGGACACTAATATTTTAGAACTGTAATTAAGTATTTCATAAAGAAGTTTTCTGAGTAATTAAAAGTGTTGGGTTTTGCCCATGCTTCAATAATAAATTTCCAAACACTTTTACAGCTTGTGTTGGTACATTCCACGTGAGTGTTGCCTGCCCACCATACAAGAATGCAGTATAGATAAAACTCAAGTAAATGAGAATTAGAAATTGGGAAAACTTTGCTGTGGAAGTCAGCCAAAAGTATTTATAAAAATTCCTCTTGTTTCAGCTGACATCAAATCAGTAAAAGAGATTTTACACCTGTCTGGAGCAGACCTGCAGAGGTTGATGAAGCTCTCCAGTGCAGACACCCAGTGCCTGCTGAAAACAGTCTCTCACACACTGAGGAGGAACAGCATGCTCACAGGTAATGCAGGGCATAAAAAATCTTCTAGATAAAGTTCAGAACTGTCACTGTGAGAAAATGTGGTTCTGGCTCCTCAATGACACAGAAATGTGGGGTTAAAATGAGAATGGAAGTGTTTTAATTGTGCTGTAGTGAATTATTTAACTGTGCCAAGGACAGCTCCCCTGGGGGTAAAGGGAAGTGAACGGGTGACATTTTCAGGATTGAGCCTGCTTGAAACAGGACAACATGTTTCTCCAGTCTGAAACACTTAAACACAGCAACAAAATATTTCCTTTTTCTTTCACACTCTCTTCCTCTCTCTCACTATTCTCCTTTTGGACTAAGACTAGTTGAAAAATGTATATCATATATTAAAAGCTTCATAAACTGCTTTGTCATGAACTCCTCATTCCAAAACAAGCAGGACCTAATAGCTCCTTCTGCACAAATTCTTAATAACAATTTTGTGTTTAAAACCTATTTTCTTGTGGTTGCATGTGTTTTCAGGCTTTGACCAGATGCCTGCTGTGCTGTTTTGTACTCTGCTATTCCCATTTCCATAACTGCTGTGCTAGAACCTTTGCTGTCAAATCCTCTCAGAGTGTAACTTTCCTCAGAGACACCTTAGAGGCAGAGAAAGCAAAAAAAGAGTTTGAGAGCAGGAGAGAACTCAGTGTAAATTATCAATCTTTGTCCAGATACTCAGCAGAGGTCTGATGGGGAGAGAGAGGTGGGGAAGACCAGGCTGAATTAGGGAAATTCTCTATCAACAAAGAAAGCATCTCTTGTAGAATAAAGCTTGTGTACAGCATCTATTTTGTATCATTGTGTGTTAGAAAAATAATAAATGAAACTACCTGTTTCTTTTTAATCATTAAACCTTGCAGCACTTCAGCTCTACCAAGATAAAGATCCTTTCACCTCCCAGCACCAGAAGCTGAGCCTGGGGTGTGCAGTGCTGGACAGCTTGTTGAAAGGAGGCATTCCTTTGGTGGGAATCACAGAGCTGGCTGGGGAGAGTTCTGCTGGGAAGACTCAGATTGGTTTGCAGCTGTGCCTGTGTGTGCAGTACCCTTACAAGTACGGTGGCTTGGAGTCTGGTGAGTGCTGAGCTGAACCTGGGTGCAGTTCCCAGCTGAGGGAGTGCACTGTCCTCAGGAGCCTCAGCACAGGCTCAGTGCATGTCACTTCAGCAGGAGAGCAGTCAGTGGCTGATGAGTGTTTGCAGAGAGAAAAGCTGCACATCCTGCAGCACAGCTTAATTCATCCACAGTTCCTGTTGGCCTTTGTTTGCCTGCCTTCAACTCAGCACACAAACAATGGAAGAGAAGTGGTGCTGTCATTGGCTCCTCAGGTCAGCAGGACAGCTCAGCAGATCACTCCCTACAAAGAGAGTGGGTCTTAGGTCTATGGTACATATTCCCTTAGCTGGGGATTTCAAATTTCAAAGATTATTTGTTTTGATAACAATAGTTGTACTGATTTACAGAGTAAAAACAATGGAAATATAATTGAAAAAGGTAACATTGTTTTGTACATGTGATTTTCCTGGGTTTACCGAAGTATACAGGTTTATTCTTTGACTTGAGTATGGTTTTTTTACCTTTCTGTCATATTAATCGAACTCCCAATTTTAAATTTTTTTTTACTATTGCTGCCATAGAAAGGGAGGAAGCCTGTGTCATTTCTGAGGATTCTGGTACTCTGCCTTAGGTGTGTTTTGCCTGTGACCTTGCTGCTCCTTCCAACAGCACTGCCTTCATCTGGCAGCTCAGTGGCTCCTTGTGGGGAAACTCACTCCTTTTACTGTATCCACCCTTGTGGAAAAATCATGGGCTGTACAAATTGAGATCTTGCTCAAAGGGCTGTGAGTAGCCCATGGCTTACATTACATGGTGTCATTAATCAGAGCAGAAACAATTCTATTTTGTTCTGTTCCTTTGTGTGCTGCTGCTAACTGCTGCACATAGTTTAAATAAATACATTTTTATCCATGCTCCAGCACTTCTTCCTGTTTGTGTTGAAATCAAGGAACAGAGCAAGGTGCCCAACACCCTACTGGCACTCTTGTGTTGAGCCTCCCATGAGAAATACAGCAATTAAATCTTAGGTTAAATGTGAGGAGTTTTATCCTTCAGGAAACTTGAGGAGAACAGCAATGCTTAGAAACTCTCACAGAACTCTGCACCAGCAGTGGAAGATTTTGCTACTGATTTAAAATTATCCCTGTATTATTATTATCCCTGCATTCTATTTTTTTACTGATTACAAACTTCCCTCCCTTCTTATTAGTGGTGAAGCTGAAATATATTTCTTTAAGCAGTTACTTCATTAAATTTAGTGCTAGTCTTGTTTGTAATTCTCAGGGCAAGGGGGTTGGCAGCAAAGAAATGCTGAAAGTAAACAAAGGCCTCCTTTGCCTCCAGGATATCTTTCTGCTGTTCTGGAATGTCAGTTGTGTTCAGTTGTGTTGGCTGAATTTATTTTATATGCCCATATTCATAAGTAATATGTGAATATAATGGAACAAATTAATTTCCTTATTAGAATTCTGAATTAGAAAATAATGTTTGCTACTGATTCTTGGTAACAAACTTGGTTTGGTGCCTGATACATTATGATCATAGGAATCAAATTTTTTTCTTTTTGAGGCTGGGGGGTTTTAAGAGGTTTTATTCCTGTTTAGTTGATTTTTGGTGGTATTTTTCGTCAACAATCAGCATAACACATTTATTGGCCTGAATAACAGTTTGATGAAATTGCTGATTTCTGTTTGGGTTTTGTTGGACTTGTGACTGTGTTTTCAGTGTCCTGAATGTTGCAATAACTGTGGATCAAAATACAATTATTTAATCAATGGAGCATCAATCTATCTAGAAATGCAAATCTGCATCTGGAAGAACCCCAGTGACTATGAAATCTGAAGAAATGGACATTCCACCCTTTTTAAGTAAACCAAGGCAAGGACAAGTGACCTCCTGCTTAAGGCAGGTCTGGTTTTCAGAAAGCAGATGATTTCTCTGTGAGCCCACAGTTCATGGTAGAGAAATCCCTGTCTTTCAGCATTAAAGCACCACTGTGCAAAAGGCAGTCAGCTTAAATAAGCATGGCAGCTGAGAAGGCCAGAAAGTTTTACTGAGGAGCTGTTGTCTCAACACAAGTTAGCACAGGTGTTTTAGCATGAAATTCATAGTGTGAATTGGATTTCTGTGTTTTGGATTTCTGGCTGGAGCAGGCAGACTGTGCAGTGCCACTCTGTGGGTTGGATAAAGTGTGATACTCCTGATCCCAAGGGCAATGATCAGGTGCTCCTCAGCTGTGCACAGTGAGTGTCACCCAGTGCAGAGTACAAATCCAGTTGTCCCAGCTGGTGCTGAAGAAAGGACCAGGCATCTGCAGGAGAGTCACAGAAGGGGGGTTTTTGTTCATCTTATTCAACATGGTTACAAAATAACCAAGCAAACATGATTTTCCAAGTCTGTATGTGTAGCTTTTAAATGCAGAATGTGTGCTATCATTTGTGTGCTGTAAGAAAACTGTGTTTGTAAGGGCCCTGTGGTTTCCTTGGCTACAGGAGCTGTCTACATTTGTACAGAAGATGTGTTCCCAAGCAAACGTTTGCAGCAGCTCATAGACCAACAGCATAAGCTGCGTGCAGATGTTCCAGCTGAAATCATACAGAAGATCAGATTTGGAAACAATGTTTTTGTTGAGCAGGCAGCAGACCTGGTAAGTAATAGCACAATGTTTCTAAGGCTCTTGATCAATATGGATTTGAGGCAGTATTTTACTGTTAAGGTCATCAGTGGAAGAGCAGCACAGTTTGTAACTGGTTTGGAACACTTAATGATAATGTCATGTCCTGAGTGTTTCAGTGAGAGCCACTCCTTGCCCAGGTAGGCTGAGAAAGTTGGGGCTGTTCAGCCTGGAGAATAAAATGAGGCCCTCCTATGGGGAGCTCACTGGAGCCTTCCAGTGTCTGAAGAAGCTGCAGGGAACCTAGAGAACCTGTCTCTGTCAGGACATGTGGACAGGGCAAGGGTACAAACTGAAAGAGGGGAACTTTAGATATTAGGAAGAAATTCTTACTGTGAGGGCGCTGAGATACTGGAAGAGGTTGCTCAGAGAAGCTGTGGCTGCCCCATCCCTGGCAGTGTTTAGGGCCAGGCTGGATGTGGCTCCAAGCAACCTGCTCTGGTGGGAGGTGTCCCTGCCCATGGCAGGGGGTTGGGACTGGATGATTTTGAAGGTCCATTCCAACTCCTTAACATTAAATAATTCTATGAAAACAGTAAGTTTAGGAGTGTAGTACTACACCCTTGAGATTTAAAAGTATCAGTGAAGTCAGAGCTGCAGGTAAATGCAGGTTGCAGTTTTGTCTCCTCCTCAGTAAAACCACCAGCTGTGGTTACTGGTGAGACTCAGAGATCCACCAGCTGCCTTCATGATTCAGAACTCCCTGAGCTCATGCTGCAATGGTGATTGCTGCAGTTCAGTCTCCTGATGTCCAGCAGGGCTCTTTGCCTGTGTCACTGTCCCTGTGTGTGTGCAGGACACGTTCCAGCAGTGCCTGACGAGGCTGTCCCTGCTGCTGGCGCGGGGCATGGCGCGCCTCGTGCTCATCGACTCCATGGCCGCGCTGTTCCGCGCCGACTTCGGCCCGGCCGACGCTGCCCTCAAGGCTCGGTACCTGCAGGCCTTTGGGGCTCGGCTGCACAGCCTGAGCACCAGCTTCAGGACTCCCATCGTGTGCATTAACCAGGTAAGGTATCCATTGCTTCTTACCTGTACGGACTGCTCAATAAATGGCTGGAGGGTGATGGAACGATCCGTGAAAATGCAGATTTCATGGTGCTGTATTTACCACCGTCAGCTGATGACTGATGGAAACTGAAGCTTCCTTAAACTGATGTGCCTTAGTAAATGTTAACTACTCAAAGTTTATTATTTAAACTTTTATAGGCTGTTAATTGTAGGGGGATAGAATATAAGAAAATAAGGTGGTATAGAAAGTAATCTTAGCCCTAAAGGAGTTGCTGCTGAGCCAATTATTGGAGATTAGGAACAGGCCTGACTTTAACAGGCCACAGCTGTAACCAATGAGAAGATGAGTGCTATAAAAGAGTGAGTGGTTGGTTGAAAGGGAACTGGAGTCAGTTGGCTGCTTTGTGAAGAAGGAAGAGTCAGTGCTTAGAGGAGCTCCCTATGAGAAACATTAAGGAGGTATGAAACTCTTGCAGTGAGGAGACAACAATATGGAATGTTTGCTATATAATGACAAAAGTTAATATTCTCAAAAGTTGTCCACTAAAGCTAACAGAAATAGATATGTATAGCAACTGCACAGAGCATCAAAGCAAAATAACAGAGTTCTTATCACTGGCTTCAAATGCCATTGTCAGGAGGATTGCTCTGGGAGCTCTGCAGGCAGTTATATCCCAGGAGACAGTGAAGCACCAGGGACTTTGCTTCACTTCTGTGGAACTCAGCATTTTTTTGTGTAACTGCTGAGATTACTGAAGCACTGAACTGCATGAACTGACTTGAGCTGGACCAAAAGCCCACAATGATACTGGTCACAAAGAGTATTCTTTTGAGAAAACAAGGCAAGACACTGCTCGCAGTCCACTCACAAACTGAAGGAGCATCTGAATGCCAGAGGTGAAGCATTCATACTCCAGTGTGGCCTTGGGAGGGGAATGTGCAGGCCACAGAGAAACTTCAAAGGTCTTGAAATCATTGAGAACATGGCACTTTTGGGAGATCTGGGCTTTTGTACTTTTTATCTCCAGCTACAGCACTGGAACAGTTTTGTGAATGTGGGGGTTCGTTTGTGGTTTGGGTTTCTTTTTTAACAAATAAGGCATCCATCTAGTAGTAGTTTAATTAATGTAAGCTGTACCTTGCTAAGTAGTTCTAACACTGTAAGCTCAGCTTGTGATTTCCAAATCCATTTTAGTTTGCCTTGAAACAGTAAGTGTTTTCTAACTTAGCTTAATGTATGCTCTGATAACTTGGGATTTCCTTGCCTTGGTTCCCTTCCCTGCCCTTGTGCTTGCTGAACACAATCCCAGAACCCCAGGTCAGCTGCACATCTGTGTTTGTGCTCCAGGTGACGGACGCAGTGAGCGAGTCGGAAGCTGCTCAGTGCAGTTGCAGGTGAGTCACCCACACAGAGTGACAATGCCAAACACAGCAGCTCTGAACCGTTCTGATCTTTGTCACCCCAGGGTAAGCTACAAGATCATGTGAGGAGCACTGGGACATTTACCCAGCAATGCTGGATTTGCTGGAGATCAGCACTAGCTTGTGCTGTGAAGGGGAAGAAAGTGTCACACACATTTACACTGTAATCCCTGATCACAGGTTAGCAGGAAAAATGCCCTGGAGTTAATGGCCTGAGTACCTGCTGACACCAGAGTATTTCTGCATCTTTCTCTGATGTAACTGCATGCACCTCCTGTCTGCTTTAAAAATACAGCAGCCAAACCCTAGCAGCAAGCTTTGTTAGTGAGCTGAGGAAAAACCCAAAATAGTATCTTCTGACACCAAGATATTAATGTACATATTTGTTGTTTGAATCCTAACTATAACCTTGATTTACTGCATAAGCTGGGTACTACATAAATGGGTGTTTGTGAGAAGTTCACTGTGTCCTTCAGATTCTGGAACTGACACAGAACAAGGATAAGGTTCAATTATTATTTTTGCCTGATTATCTTGTATTTATTTTACTGGAGAAATCGCACTTTTTCCAGGAAAAAAAATTGTTTTAAACCTTGAGTTAAAAGTCACACAAATGCAGTGTTCTGTTTACCCAACATTTCTAAATATACCTGCAAATGGAATCCAAGGCCAGCAGTTACACACTTCAAATATTAAAAGTTCAGTCATTTTTCTCGTGTGGTTTTCCTGTTGCAAGAGAGGCCTGTCCAGATGGAGGCAGGTATTCCCCCTAGCTGTAGTTGAAAGAATGACAACTGTTCTGTGTAGAATCACTTCTCCTCCAGCTCTTTCCTTGCCAAAGGGAGAATCTAAGTTTTGTGAGTAAACCCTGTCACCTCTGTCTTCAAAGACCCATTGTTTTTAATATATGTTAGAGAAACAATACCTGATGCCTTCTAGTGCAGTTTGGTTACAACAGAAAGTATTTCCTCTGAAGTCCATGCATGCAGAAATGTGTAATGCTTCCCTTCCAGGGCAGTGGGCAGCAGAGTGACTCCAGCCCTGGGGATAACCTGGTCCAACCAGCTGCTGGTGAGGCTGATGGCCCGGCGGCTGTGGCTGCCCCAACACTCCCCTGCAGCAGCACCCTGCCCTGGCAGCAGGAGGACTTTAAGTGTTGTTTTTGCTCCTCATCTCCCTCCATCCTTCTGCTACTACACAGTGCAGCTGGAAGGTGTAAAAGGAATAAAGTAACACTTTTGCATAGTAAAGGCTCCTGCTCCAACAATGTATCAGGACTTTGCTTCAGGAAGAATTACTGGTGAAATGCAATTGTTCCTAGATGAGAGAAACTGATGGTGAGGTATGTGAACAATGGTATGGCTACATTTAGCCTTGTCTGCATTGTGCAGAATTATCTTTTTTACTCTTGGATATTCAGCTTTTCCTTGTGAGATGAGCACCCTGGAGGTTCTGAAGGAAAGGGAAGCTGTGGGCAGGTGGAGGCTGCACAATGGAGTGGGATGTAGCAGTCCCCAGGATGGGGGAGATCTGATGTCTCATTTTATTTTAATAGCATGCTCATCTAGAAACAACATTTACTGTAGTTTTGTACCCTGTTTCCAGACCCAACAGGACTTGAAATTCAACCAGTTTATGTTGCCTGCTGGTGGTTCTGGGTCTCATGCTGCCAATTAAGGATAGCCATTCTTTGTCACAAAGCAGCTGGCCTATTTTAAAACCATTTGTTATTAAGATTTTAAAGAAAACAATCCCAGAAAGGTACTTTAACATATTACTGTAAGAATTAAAATTGCACTGCCTTTGTACTAGATGAGTGTATCTAGCTTCACAGAACTCTTTAAAATTTTTCAATGGTTCATTTCTACTCTTTTCCTGCTTTCCAGTCCCTTCCCTTCATAGCAAAAGCCTCTTTAGTCTCTTTTATTTGAAGGAGAGCAAACCACATCCCCCATCCCCTTGTTCTCTTTGCCCATTGCTGAAGCTGTGTAGCCTCAGGGCAAGCTCTGTGTGTTCTCCCTGATGCTCTGCCCTGCTCTGTGTTCTGCTAAATCAGCATTCTCCATGGGCTGCTGGATTGGTGCCTCTCATGTCCTGTGTCCCTGCTGCGGGCTCTCAGCTCAGCCATGATCCTGAAGGGCACCTTCAGCTCTTCTCATCCACTCAGATGCTATTGCTCTTCTGAGGTGATTTTTGTTTTTTAGTTAGAGCTTCACATGGGTATTCTTCCTGTCTTTTTGCTGCTTGTCACATTTTTCTGCTGTCCTCAGATCACTGCCATGACATCCACTCTCCAATAGCTGAATTTTTCCTTTGCTCTGTTCCATGAGAAAGCAAGCCAGGTGGAGTTACACTGTCCAGAGGCCTCTGTTCTGTGGGTGCTGTCATGCTCACTTGTGTCACACACTCAGCAAGCTCCCACCTTTCCCCTCCTGCTGCTGGCACAGGCAGGAACTCCCTGTGTGTCTGTGGGGTGGCATTGCTCAGGTCCCTTTTGGCCAGAAACCCTGTGTTTGTGAAAAGCTGCCTCCTCCTTCAGGACATTCACCCTCCTTCCATGTGCAAGCATGCAGCTGGGGAGCTGAAAGCTTTGTCTGGCTGTAAACTGCCTCAGCTGGAACTGGCAGATTTCTCAAGGGACAACTGAGTGTAGTTACTCAAGGAAAAGAGACCCTGAGTGACTGCCTGGGGAGGTTCCAGAGGAGAACAGGCACAGCTTGAAGCTGAAGGAAAGAGGTTGTAAGCAAGCAGAAAGGATGACTTGCTTTCAGTGCCTTCTGCAACCCCTTCAGATGTCTCAGGGGCCCTTGTGCAAATAGCACAAGTTGTGTCTAAATCATTTTTGTAAAATGTCTTTAATTCTCTGTATTTGGAAATGACCTCACAGCTTCTTTTAATAAAATCCAACCATGAAACTTAGAAACCTTTATGTCCTCTAAGGAAAATTGACAAGCAGGGCCACCTCCTGCCTAAAACCCTCACCTTCTGTGCCTCCTCCCTATCAACTTCAATAAAGGTCAGCTAATGCAGCACAGGTGCCATTCCAGTTCTGTTCCTGCCCTGTGCCCCTGGGCTGGACCTGCAGCCAAGGCAGTGATCATCCCATTGTGGGACTGGGAAAAGCAGCCACACAGAGGTACTGCTGATTCATGGAGTCACCAAACCCTACCTGGTTATTCATTTACAGAAAAGCCTCATCAAATGCTGGGCTCAGCCATATTTTGATATTTTGATCAAAATCTGAGTCAATGATATTTTGATCACTCTTTTTTGCAACTTGCAAATGCTTGCTGGAATGGCCCTGAAGTGTTATAAGTGACAGATGGGTGTGCAATCAAAGTTTTAATTTACCTGGTGAAAAACACTTGTACCAACAAACAGAAGTAACATTTTGCCTGCTCAGATGTTGTGTCTGTACCCTGTTGGTTTGTTGGTTATTTCTCTCCAGCTGAGTGAGAGTACATGACAGTTTGTCTCCTGAGCACACACAAACCCTGCAATCTCAAATGCAGCTGAGCCCCACTGAGGCTCACAGCCAACACCCAATCACCCCCAGCACAGCTTTGGGGCTGCAACCCCTCACAGGAACCCAACACAGCACCTGTCCATTGAAGCTTGTGTTATAAGTGTTGAAAGGTGCTTAAGTTTTAATAAATGCAAATTAAGAACCTTCCCTTTATAGAGCTTTATTCATCTTTGGGTTTCACAACTGAGATTTGTATTCTATACAAGGAAAAAAAATGGAAGTAGTTTTTACAAAGAAGATTTACAGTCTAGAATGTATTAAGTCTTTATCCTGCAAGACTACTTAAATATTCTACACTTCAAAAGAAATGTTAAATGACACTTGAGAAACTATGGTTCCCTAAATATTTCTCATTTACAAGCAGATGTAAAAGAAGTGTTGCAACTTCCCTGCGAGCACAAGCACCCTCCCAGTGTGGGCCTTTGCACCTCTACCAGGCCCCCACACTCTGTTTGGCTTCTTGCTTTCTTGTTTCAGGTTTTTTAACAACTGATCTCAACTATTCAGTGTACTGGCACAATTGTGAATGGTTTTAGGGGAAAAAAACAATCCACTGTAGATGTTTGAGATACTCCTCAATTCTAAATATTTACACACACACAGCCCTGTGTACTTCTGTAAATCCATGACAATGAAGCTAAACTTGTCAGCATCAGATCTGTTAACATTTATTCTCTCAGTACAGACTAACAGGACCAAAAATGCCACTCCTGGCAGCCTTCAGACACAACATGTGACCTACATAACAAAAACCAACTATCAGCAACTGCTGTGAACACAACTGGCAATGCAGCACTGCACACATCTTTTATTAGATATTTACAACACAATCACACCATCTGCAAAATCTCTGGATTCAAATTATACAATTTACATAAAAATACTTCTCAAGCTCAAAGCCATTTTAATTTACTAATAAGGAGTGCTTGGGGGATGAAGGTGTCATTTACTGTAAGCACAAACTGTAGATAACTGACTCTTTTTGCATTGTGTAAGTGCAGGCACACCACAGCACCAGGTCAGTTACTCCTCCAGAAGAGGAGCCAATCATGAAACAATTACATTTTACAAGACTATTCAGTAAGCTCTAAACTCAAGACTGAATTTTGCCAATATAGCACACAGCCAGAGACAGAAGGGCAACAGGCACCTTTCCATCAGGAACAATTCCATGTACACCAGACTCACCACTGATGTGGGAGAATCTGAGTCCCAACATGGAGTCCTCATCACCTTTTCATTCAAGTTCACCCTTAAAATTTTAGTTAAGACCAAAAATGCCAGATTAAAACCACAACTGCACTGTTGCAGTTTTCCTAACAAGGTGTATGTCAATTTTGAAGGTCTTTTCTGGTTTTCCATTTCATCAGAGCTGCTGATTTAATTTGGTGCTAAAGACATCCCAGAATTATACAACTGGATATTCTGGATATATTCTTTATGCAGACTCTTAGCTACAACTACAACCTTACAAAAAGAAATCCAGAAAGAAAATCTTGCATAAAAGCGAACTGAGAAGCTGTCTGAAATACAAATGTACATAAACCATGTCCTGACAGTAACTCATCCATGCTTCAAACACAGGGAATGTTGACTTTGATTTGGTTTGTGTTTTTTAAAAGTTCTCAAACTGCTAACAGCTCACTGGCTCCTAACAGTAAGGCCTTGGCTACTATTCTCAGGGATTATGGATTAAAGAACTCTCGAAATTTGTTTCTTCCCACAAAAAAAAATGAACCTCTTAAATATAAAAGTTGTTTAATATGCATTAGCTCAACAACTTAACCTTCCATCACACTTTAAAATACTACATAAAGGATTAGAACATTTAAAAGCACAGTATTAGTAATGCCACCACCAGCAAGATCTTGACCAGGAAATTTCCCTCACCATCACCCTCTACAAACTACAGTCTTGCACTTTCAAACTTACTGTACATTGTCATTTGGCATGGTTACATAACTTACTGCTTATTTACACAGGGCTGGGGGTTTGAGAAGTTGCAAAGAATTCTGTTTCAAAGCTGAATGTGGGAATCACATCCTTCAGTTTAAGTAATTCCTTACTACCAAAACATTTTGTGTCTGAATAGTTCTGTGGGTTTTTTTGGAGACTCCAGTGGGGTGGGGGCTGCACAAGGGCCCCCCTGGCCTGGCAGCCTGACCTGGATCTTTGGGCAAAGCCAGCCCAGTCTGCCTCTGTGCAGGGAGCCCAGTCAGCCAGCAGGGACACACAGCACGTTTTACTTTAGGGGGGGGGAAAAGAAGTATATATATTACATATTTTTTAATATAAAAAGCTCTTAATAAAAAGATTAAAACTCAAGAGTCAACATTATATGAGTATCTATTGTTAAGATAAACGAGCAACAACCTGTTCCTGCTCAGGTTCATTAAGGAATTGCACTATGTGCTAAAACTCCTACAAAATGATTAGCAGCATTGTCTCAGCATTCCTACACTGTCTCTAAAGCAGGTGCACCATGCACGGCTCCCTCTGCAGAGATGCTCAGACGGTGCCTCCTGGTAAACACTGCTAAGTGCATTACACAGACAACTTCTGCAGCAGTTACTGTAACCAACTTAGAACCAGGTGCAAACCCAGTCAGAAACTCCTACTAAGTACTAGTTCTAATTACTTTTCACAGCCTGTTCAAATACTAAAATTTTCCTATGTTCTTGTGTTTTACCTTCTTCAGTTGGTGCTGACTTTGAATGAATTTTCCAGCTTTTCCCAAAGTTAATTTTGTTCGACATTTTCCAACTCACAACTATGACCACAAATACATTTTTACACACACTGCTTGGTTTTTTTTTTACTTTCTTATCCAACTTCACACAAATAGGAATTTTTACAAAAGATGAACAAAATTACAAGCTTTACAGAAAAGCAAAAGGAAATTCTAAGGTCTATAAAATCCTTAAAACATACATACATACTTTGTTCCAGCAGCAGTCCTGTATACAGACAGCACATATATATTAACCTGTAACATGGATATGTGGTCACACAGGTCACTTACAGCCTCTGAGTGCTTCCACGAGGGCCTCAGCAGGGAGTGGTCCTTGCAGAGCAGCCACTCCACAGTGTGACATCCTGGCGTGCAGTGCCTGCTTCTGCTGTCACCAGCTGGTGTGGAAAAAGGCAGGATTTGGGATCAGCATAAGGAAATGTTGGGCACTTTCAGCAAACACAGAATGGGATTGTGAATTCCAGTGGACAAGCGAAAAAGTCAACCTGAGGCTCGATGCTCCCCTGAAAGCAGCAGCAGCTGCTCTGGGACAGTTGCAGTCCAAAACTTGAGTATTCTTCAATCACACAAAGTAAAGGATTTTTTCCATTTCTCCTGATGTACACAAACCATCCTATATCCATTGACTATTGTGCCCTAAGACTTGCAACATCAGAAGTTATGGTCACAGGTGTTGCTGTTTATTCTATCTAAGTGTAACTCACCCCCAGCCATCACTTTGTAAGATTTAATAGCTCAGTCTAGTGGTTAAGTCAGTCATGTCTAAGTGCTGTTTGCTAGCCAAGGCTTCTACCATTACAAGAATCAGCAGTGCAAGGGCAAATCCACCACTACAGAATGCTGAACTGGAATTTTTACAGTAATGCACATAGATTTATCCATTTCTCATTCCAGCACTGCATGGATTTACTGCCACACAGTTTGCTTATATTTTCCAACACCAATGCATTTTGGTACACATTAAATGTGTTTGTTTTCTTACTCTTCTTTTTTTTTTTGGCTGCTGTAATAGTCAGATCTATTAAAGAAATTAATGTAAGTAGCATGAACAGGGGCAGTGCAATGAGCAATACCTATCTATAGTTTTCCCTTAGAAGAAAACACTCACTAATGCTGTGTTTAAAATTGTCCCTATTTCAAAAGTAAAAACAGCAGTCCATTGGAAAAAGACCAACAACATCTACAAACTAGGTGTTCCTATGGACAAGGATGAGGAACCAAAGCTTTGAAGGTCTCAGTGCTTCTTTATTCACAAGGAATATTAGCTAGCTTCTGTCCAGCTCTCAGTGTGCCAGATCAGAATGACTGACACTCAGAGCTCGCGAGTCTGTCAGACAATTATTTCGTTCCTGCGTGAAGGGGAAAAAAACAAACAAAGAAATTAAGCACATGTCCAGATAGTTCAAGCAAACAAACAAAATACCAGTTTTAACAAATGGGAACAAACATAGGGAACTACTGAGAACCATTCATGCTGGATAGGGAGATGCTTTCCAGAGTCCTATAAACATATTTTTCCCCAATTTTTAACTAGCAATACTATAAAGCATAAACACCCTTACAATCCAGCCTAAGCCTCAGAAATGCAAGAGCCCATTTATGGGAATTGCCATGGGTATGGATAGTGGAGGGACCACAAAAGTTCACAAGAAGAAAGAACTGATTTTACTACTGGGTTGTACAACCAACAAAAATCCCCTCCTCTGGAAGTGACACCAGTTTAACACACTGGGGACCCATCCAGTCAGGGGCACCTGGGACACAGCTCTCTGACACCCTTGGCACTGTGGCTGCAGAGAATTGTGCTTTACCCTGGACTGGTTTTGGCTGAACTTCACCCCGAGCAAAGTTTTGCTCACACTTCAACCACAGAGAACTCTGCAGCACATTCATCAGGATCACACAGCTCCACCACCTCTACACCACTGGGGAGTGCAACAAGAGCCACAGCTGGAGCCTCCCTGCTGCTACTTTAGGAGATGGTGATGAAGATCCTCACCTACGGTTTTGTTAGTAGAGAAGCAATTTTATCCTCCTAAAATTAGTAGCAGTTACTGTGTTAGTAAAACACACAGCAGTGTTTAGAAGAACATTGCTCACTCATTTGACAATTTAAACAGTGATTTGTTAGGTAAAAACAGGCAATGAGGAGTAGCACTTGGGCACACCATGAACAGTTAAGCAAAATAAGTTTTTATATTAGCAGAAGCACAACACAGATCAGACAAACTTTTGAGACTGCTCCTGTGCCACCTCAGAAACAACTGAAGTGTTTAAGGGCACCTGGTAACATACAGCAATTACAATGACAGGGCTCTTTGCAATAAATGGGCTGAATTAAAAAATATTGAAAATATTGGGCTTTAACAGTTCTTCCATTTTTAAGTTGCTTTTACAAGAATGTAATATTCCATAAGCTTTATATCCACTGTAATAGAAGTCCAAAGCAAGAGACTGCTTGGTATCATAAAAGCCAATGCTCTTTCCTGGTTAGACTTGAACCCTTTCTTAAAATTAATCATAATTCACCAAAGTGTCAGAGAATGATGCCTTAAGCACAGCCTTCAAACACCTTACTGAAGTAGGATCTTACAATCACTGTGAGGTTGTTGGGTTATTATTTATCACACTCTTTTCATCCCAAACCCTACTAACAGTATTTATTTTTGTAAGAGTATTGTAGGGCTTCTTACTTGAAAATGATCTTCAGTAGCCTTGCCACCCATGTTAAGAACATTCAGAGAACTGGCACGCTTCATGCTGCAACCAGGACAGTGAACATGCAAGGATAAACTGATCAGAATGGCTGAAAACTACAGCTCTAAAAACACAAGTACAACAACGAGCAATGCACAGTGAAGGGAGGGGGAACAATGCCTCACAACTGATCTGAGGCACAGCCTTTAGGGTAACAACTACACAACTTCAAATAGATTTGCACTCACTTCTAATTACATACAAACCCCCCTGAAATTACATGTTCCTGGGAGCTTAAACATTTCAGGCAACTGATTTAACTCAAAATCTCAATTTTTAAAGCATATCAAATTAATACAGTGACTTACACTGAGTTTTAATTAATAATGAATTAATTATCAGTTTCAATTTTGTGTGGCTTCTTACAAAAGCATCAAAACATTCAAACAGTTTAGGAAAAAACATCTGAAAGATGACTTTGTTGTGTAGGCAGCATTTACCTTGAAAAATCTACAACAGAAGTTAGTTTGGTACTTTCTGCCTCATTTAGCTAAGCCTTCAGAATAAATTTTTAAAAGCATTTTAAAATGTTTTATTTTAAGTATTTCAAAGTGAAAGGAAATAAGATGGGTTGCTGCTGTTAACTTTGGTTGTGCTTTTGGCTTTACAACACTTCAAGCAGTGGTAACATGGACCCTGGAATACAGTATGGAAAGCAATGGAAAAGGGGAAAAAATTAATCACCAACCAGGAGCTACTACAGTCAAAATATCACTGCATTAACTGCAGTATCTGCTGCTCTTTCAAATGAGAATTAATTTGTAGGTAAATAATTTACCTCCATTTCTCAAATAGACACAAAATTTAACAAAAAATATTTTCAAGTTTTTGCATCATGAAATTCACAGTCAGCCCTAAGACTCCTACCGTGGGATGTCTGATGTCCTTCACACCAGTGCCTGTCCACTCCTCAGAATATTCTGCATTTGCTCTGATTTTTCACAAGCTCTTTACCTATTTCAGAACTGAAGGAGGGCTCTGAATACATATTTGATGAACTGGTCACAAGACAATGAGCCCCAACCCTGCAGTGCTACCTGCAGCTCAGGACAACTGGCTAAAGCAAACTTTCCAATGCCTTCCAGTAACATGGGAAGGTTTTTCCATACACATCACATTGGATATTAACCAGATTTCCTTCCTACTGAAGCAACACTGCTCACAGTCAAAGCACAAGTTTGAAATGCTTTGGTAAAGCAAAAGCTGAGCAGGACAATGAACCAAAACATGAGGCAGCAGCTTCCACACAGCACAGCCTGGCTGGTTCTCCCAGCACTAGATCTGGGTGTTCCAAAGCCAGAAGCACAGAATTTACAATATCTGACATGAGTGTTAGCAACAACAAAGCAAGGACTCATGCATGGTGTACACCTCTCATTTATTCAAGGAAACGGGTACAACAGGGGTTATATATGGAAGTCAAAGGAAGTTAATCTGTAAAACAAACAAAATGTTACAGAAAACTCTCCAAAAGAGCACAAAGGTTTATGGAAAACATTCCAGGGAAACAGAAAATCCACCAGTAGAAGTTCACACGGGTGTTTTAGGTTCTTGCTAAAGTGCCAATTAAAAAAAAAATATTAATACCTGAGATACTACGTTGTTTGTGGGTTGGTCTTTTATTTGTTTGGGTTTGTTTAAATCAACACTTTTAAGAACTTTAAGTCTAGCAATTGCACTTATAGTTCCCTCCATGTTACAAACATGACTCCACAAAGAACACGCAGGAATTTTTTTTTGTGCATAAGTAATAGCAATAATGAAAGCTTGATTTTTTCTTTTAGATTAGAGATCTTAACTGTTCTGCTGTGTGGTCATTATTTTTGAAGTGACAAAATAAAGAACACTAAATAATCAAAGTTAAATTATTACAGAACTGAATTTTCTAAAGAACTGATACCTTGCTTCCGGTATTGCATGTTTCAAAGAGCAGTTTTAAGATACTTATTTGTCAAAAAAGGCATTTGCAGGACTGTAAAGAAACAATCTCCCCGATGAGTTTTCCATTTCATTCTCTTCAACCTTCTGTATCAAGTAACAACATGGACACTAAGTCCTTCCTTCATCCTGTGAGTCATTGTTATTCAAGTATTTCTCACTCAGCGCTCACACCAGCACTGTCAATTGCTATTTAGAGAAGCAGAGTACAAACAAGAGGTGTAAATCGAGTTCTAAGTAAAGCCTTCCTCGAGACACAGGCAGGGAATGCACTGGCAAGGAGGGAGGCACAGAAGTGTTCTGCCTGGAGTGGCTGCCTTCACAGCAAGGATGATTTAGAGTTGTGCTGTCTGTATTGAAGTATTCAGCTGTCAAACACACTAAAACCCAAAGGTCTGCATGGTAACAACTGAATATGCCTTTTGCTACACTCAGAGGAAGAAAAAAAATAATTCTATTCATTTAAGTTTCTTCACAAAATGAAATCAAAATGATTTCTTGGAATACCAATATGTAAGCTATGCTTCATGACCTACAAAGCTGGTGTTTAATACCAGAAGTTTCTGCATCTGTTATTAAAACCAGCTAATATAAATCAGGATTTAAAAACTCTGTTTACTACAAGAACAGAAATGACAGCATTTATTGTTCTATACACTGGAAGTGCCTATCTACAGAAAAGCCTGGCAATATAATACACTTATTGTAAGTTTTATTCCTTGAGAACTATGGTGACATCTAAAAACAAGATAATTTTGTCAGAAAGGGAAAGCAAGGAAGATACAGCTTTGCTTTCAGTTTTGTTTCACATTAATGCCTCCATCTGAGGAAATCTCACCTGGTGCTCCAGAGCCCAGGGTGTAGCTCATGTCAGCCTGGGGAGAGGACTCTGCCCAGCTAACACAGCTCAGACAGTAACAGGGCAGGTGAGTCCTCACAGGCTCTGCAAAGCCAAACATCTCCAGTTCTATGTGAGCATCATTTTCTACACCCAAAACATGGAGTTATTTACCTGCAGAAAGAGCTAGCTATAAATACTACAAATACTATATAGTATACTATATATACTATATAGCTATAGAAAACAAGGAATAAACCTCCTGGCTTTTGTGAAACTGAAAGCCTTTCCACATCTCACAAAAATGAGGAGAAAATGCAAATTCAGCTATGGATAAATGTATCTATTCATACAACAACACACCTGAACTATGATGTATGAACTCTGGACAGAATTGAATAGAAACAGAAAACCAATGTATAAAGCTGCTAATACTGAAGGAAAAAAAGGAAAAAAAAGAAGAAATCTCCCTTTTATTCTATTTTGGCTTACCTTTGTTTTCCCTAAAGCATTTTACATTTACATATTTCATTCTTCTAATCTTGTGCTTTCCATAGTTTATTCCCAACCTCTTATCTCAGAGGTAGTTCTTAATGATGGATCAATAAATGCAAAGGAATTTTGGCCTTCAATTCTATTCAATGCTTTCCACATGAAGTGTTTGGCAGTGAAATTTTAAATAACAACTCTAAAATTCAGATCAGGCTGAATTTGAAACAGATATGCAAGGAAGATAATTCTACATGTACTGCTGCTGTACTTCATGTTTTACAGCCATAAAAACAGTAAGACAAAACTTCACTGGAGCACTTCCAGAAACACAGTGAGACCTTGCCTCCAAGTCACTGTCTTAACTAATACCATCATCATCATCATCTACCACATTACTCAGATTCAGCTGCTCCATCAGAAGCTACCCCAAGTTCTCCAATATGACTGTTTTAAAGCACAAATTCACACTGTCAGTTTCCTGTCAACTAAATAAGTTGTAGTTTTTCACAACAAGGGCAAAAACCCTGTAAAATTGACTGCAATTGTGTTGGGGGTGAGGGGAACACCCAGAAGTGCCACTATGAAAAGCAGCAGGTCCATTTTAACATTTCAACTTCTCTGCAGCAGCCATTAAGTGATGAATGGTTTTATGGATTTATAAGAAATATTACATTAAAATCCATCATCACATGGCAAGTTGGGAAGAGTGAGCAGTCACACTCAGTAAATGTGGATTTTTACCAGATTTCATTGGAGCCAAAATGTTAGTAAGATGCACAACTAGGCTCAAGTTTTTTCAACTTCTCCTCTGCTCTCTGACATCTGAGTCTTCCAAAACCAGAAACCAAGAGGGGCTTCAGTTGGTGATTCTCTTTATGCTCACAGCAACATATAAAGTTATATCAAGAATATATCAAGATACTAAGCTATATCGAGAATGTTAGTTGCAGGTTTAGTGTATTCAGGCTTTTACTGTAAAAACCAGTAATATTTATTATTCTCCACTGCTGTGTGAAAAGAATAATTTTGCAGGTAATTAACATTTATCAGTAGTTCTATGAAGCTTTTCTAATCTTCAAGTAGGTAAAGCAACAAAAAAATAATTAATAGAGTTAAATATAAATCCTCAGATGTTACTGAACTTACAATGGAAGTCTGGAAGTTTAAGAAGTCATTTCCTATTTTATTTTTCTTTAAGACATAGCTGTGTCTGCTATGCAGCTAGCTAAGCAGGGAAGGGAACACTGCCCTAGGAGCTCCCCTGGGCTGCAGCGGGGCACAGAGCAAGGGACAGAGCACAGCCAAGAGCAGATAAGGAATTACCCTGGGTTCTTTGGTTCACTGTCCCGGGAATTTCCTCCCTTCAGCTTCCTAACCAGCTTCTCACTGCTGCGCCTAAGGGAGGCTCGGAGCTTGCTAAAGGAGCCACTGCGCTTTAGGGATCCCGTGCCATCCTGAAAGAAATGAACACATGTGAAACTGCAGGAGCTGCTGCCCTCCCCCAGCCTGCCCTGAAAACAGCTCAGGCATGAATTAGTACTTTTTAATTGCTATTAATATATGCTTATACTGTATACATTTACCTAAACATGTAATTCCATACAGCTACGACTTTACCGAAGCAAAAGGGTTCCTTCCAAAGTGCAACAAAGATTTCTAAATGTGAACACATGCCCAAGCCACAATTCTTCATTCATAAAGCCCCACCACAATAGTCCAACAATTCACCACCACCATTTCATATGAGCACATCATGGTTACAGAGTACGAGCCCCAAGCAAAAGCATTCCATCATCTTTCTACAGATCTACATTACTTGCAAACATGTTTAACCTTAAAATCCTTAAACAAAAATATTTCTGATCAGAAATACTTATAGTCAAATTCCTGTGCTTCATTTTTAATTTTTACCAAAAAAGTAAACCACAATGAAATTCATTTTTCCTATATTGCATTCATGTTTTACACTGCTGTGCTGACCCAGAGTGACCACGATTCTATTTTTAAATGTTTTTGCTCTTGCAAAACCCCAACAGTTTAGTAAGATTAGAAGTGACCACTTCCTACTCCACAGAAAACCTATGTGATTATGAAAGAAGAGTTGAAAAAGAAAAAAGCACTACTAAGCAAAGACAGACACCTGAGTTGGAGTGAGTTTATTAGAAGTTAGAAAGACAAATACACAAATCACTGAACACCAAGATTAGTAGAGAAAAGCATAATTGCCAAAATCTCACACAAAGACTAAACAGCAATGCTACTTTAGAATAATTGTAAGTGAAGACATCCAGAGTTCCATATTGATGTTAACCATATAATAGGTCTCTAAATACATTTTAAAGCACTTGGAGAACATGCTTTACTTTTACGGGTTTGGTTTTTCTCCTGTAAAGATCACCATCATGCCATTTCAATAATACCTTGTGTGATACTTTTAACTACCTTTATTCCATAGTGAACAGCTACTTATAAAGGTCATTGTTACTTGTTTGGTTTTTTTTTTTACTAATGTATTACACAGCAAATGGTTGTAATAACATTTGGTATGACTAGATACATATCTGGCAAAGCTACACAGGTACAGAAATAGAAAACCAAAAATGACACCAGCACTGAAGGAATGGCCAGTTTACAGGGAAGTGTAGCTCTGACAAGAATCTTAAGGGGTTTGCTAAAACACAGCAGTCAGTACTGAAGAGAGAAGTTAAAGCTTGAAGATGGTGCACGCCCGTCATGCAGGAGACAGTATAAGAATCACAAAAGGCATCTAGGCCTGTCAGAAATGGAGAGAGAAAAACTGAATGAAACTGTTGGGAAAAATTCAACAGTTTTCAATTTTGAGCAGTTAGTTTACAGTATTTCTAGGTCATGTTCAAAACTTGTTTTTTTTTTCCAGAGTAACTATTTGGACAGCCCTTAAGTACAAAGTGCAGGCCCTTGCAATTACCAGAACCTACATCTTCATGCAGTTTCACCTACATCACTGAGATGGGACTGACAAATGAGCATGACTGATGCTGTGCATTTAAGTTAGAATTTGTGTGAAATACAAAACACCTTTAACAAGAAATAGCTTTGCTATTACATTTCAGAAACAAAAAAAAAAAAAAAAGGATTTTTTTTCAGCTGACATTCACAAAAAAAAAGGAAAACAAAATAAAAAAGGAGAAATAATAGAGCAAAGTGCATTCATTTCAGCTTTAACTTCTGTCAGGAATTTTCCTTGAAACAAAAGTGCAAGAAGAAAGAGGTCTTCACCTAACCTCCAGACAAAATTCTCATCATTCCCTTAAGGAACTAGAATCCAACTGGCCTGGGTCAGTCCACTTTCACAAGTATTTTTAGAACATATCTGTGTTTTTGTCTATATTTATAATCCAAGTGGAATTTTCTCTACTGTCCCTAATGCAGTGAGGGGCAGCTGAAACAATGTACCTTTAAAATAAACTGTGGTTCAATTTGCACACTTTTAATTCTTTGTACAAGTACAGAGACCATTACTGATAGGTTCATGATACCTGTCTTGAGAGCCTTTGCCTATAGCAACTGGAATAAACAGTAATTAAAATTATCCTTGGAAATGGCAAAATGCCCTGCTACCAAGTGATCAGAAGACCTAAATCTAACTGAGTATTTATGCTTCAAACTAAATTGCATATGTTGTTCACACTTAAAGACAGATTTCAGCTTTGCAGGAATAATTAAACTGAATCTAAATTCCAGCTAGGAGTACTAGATCAGTGAAAAGGCTAAATATTCCTGTGGTTTGCAATCAGCAATACTAGAGTAGTGAAAATGATCCAAAGGCAAGACAAATTTGGTAGGTATAGAGTATAACTCTATACAGTAAACATAACTAGAAAAGTAGGAATAAGCAGACAAGCTTTTGGGTACCTCAAAAATAAAAATATCAAACTCCTAAGTTAAACACTGACTGCTTGATTAACAAAACATTTCTAAAATATTGAGTTCAGGATTAAAAAAAAAACAAAAAACAACACCATTCCTGATTCCAGAGGAAACAAAAACCAAACTCACAAGCTGTTTTTATGGCAAAGTTTAATTGCCAATTTTTATGTCATTCAGAATGAGAATCCCATTATAACTGCTGCTTACCATCACCATCTCCTGCACTTTGCCACAACATCTCTCTGTCTGGCACTTATTTAAACAAGAGTAATTCTTGTCTGTGGCAGTGAAATCCATAGTTCTCCCTTCACACCTGGAAGTGCACTTAGATGCCCAAAAGCCTGTCTCTCTGAAGCACAGGGCTGGAGTTATGAAAAGATAATTCCTCACACTACAAACATTATAATAAGAAGCACAAAGATTTTCATCTGTCCTGCAGCAGGCTGCCAGATCAGTTAAAAAATGCCAGTTACAGGTACTCACTGTTATTTTTTATATAACAGTATAATAAGAGATCCAAATCTGGGCCTTCCCACTTTATATTTTTAAGAGGAAGTACTTCCTTGCATTTTCAAGTATCTTCTGTTCACTTTAAGCCATGAACTTTAGAAGTGACATGTAAAGATGCACCATAACACCTCAATGAAATGTGTCTGTTTTAATCATTACTGGCTGATTTACTTCAATAGAGATTTCTGTTCTTTTGTAAGAGTGTAAAATATTACATCAAAGCCTTCAATGCTTATTATGGATTACATTACACGTGGAAGGCCCTTAATTACATCTTCTGACAGAATTTTGTTGAGTTTGTCCCTTTGCATACTCCACCTATTCTCTCAGTCAGCTTGACCACTTCAAAAGAATTTAAATGGAAAAGGCCTCTCTTCAGGCTCTGCAGACACAAATAAAAGATCCTACACCACTTTATGAATCAGAGTATTTTGTCTGGAGGGAACACACAAGGGTAAAAAAACTACACAATATAAAGAAGAGGAGAGGAGAGAACATCACTGAGATAGAAACACTTGCAGGGGAGGGAGAGAGAGTTGCCCACTTCACGTAGAACATGTAATACAAAATACCTTCTCTCAAGAGGGGGGAAAAAGAGATAACAAAGATGAGAATGAAGCAATGCCACTTCAGCACACTAAAAATGAAGTTTGATTACTCTCAGATGTCAAAATTTAATTTTTCAGACCAGCAAATTTTATCACTGAGTTTGATTCGAATATTGACCTAGAAATACTGTCTATTGCTTTTCCCCAGGAGGCCCTTTCCATCCAAACCCTGCATGCATTAATGTCTATAACAGAAAAAAAGTTTAATCCATTTAGAATATACAGTCATGCAAAGTATAGTGAAAATTAGGGGAGGAGTACAGTACACAGTTCTAATGTTGAATGGGCAAAATGAGAATTAAAAAGAGAGTTATTCAACCTGACTTTGGCTTTATTAATGATGCAGTATTAATTCACAATAGATGCTGATTGACTGTCTTGGCACTGAGAGCACCAATGCCAAGAAAACAGTAATAAAGAGACAAAAGCAAAGATGGAAAGAACATTCTCCTTTGAGACTAAAGCACTACATGTTTTCTCAAGGTTGCTTTGGAATGCTAAGCTTTGTCTCATGTGGCTTACAAAAAGATGGGGAGAAAAAGATTGCTATTGTAAGAGAAATGAAGCTTCAGAACACTCAATATTGCAAAGTAGGCTACTTCCCCTCCCACACAGCAAAAGCAACACCACTTTTATAATCTAAGAGTATTTTCAGCAGAACTGCAGCTGGGAGTTAGTTAAGAGTGCAATGTGTATCCCATTGCCAGCAATGGGATAAAGCATGGGAAAGCTGGTGACAGAAGCAAACTACATAGGCCAGGTAATAACTGAAAGCTTGCACTGTCCTTCTAATGAAAGGAAAACAACGGTTAGAGAAATGCACATGTAATCACATTATATATATATATATATTATATCTATGTTTTTACTTTATGACAATCAGTGTAACACAGTGAAGCCAATATATGGGAAACAAATAGGAACAAGCCCTGGCTCCAGACAAATTTTAATATGGGAAAGTAATGAAGTCACCATCACATCGTTATGTGATGGCACTGCCTCTTAAAATGGACTGTACAGCAGTTTGGAAAGCTGTGTTCCTTCCTCCAGCAAGCTGGGTAAGGAGGAGATTAGAATTATTTTAGTGTTAGACTGGTCATTTTAATTTACTTTGAAACTGCTAACACTCAGTATATTTCCATAGGAAATGTTTTTTATGATTCCAACTGAGGGAGTATTTTTAAAATAAACATTTAAATTACAAGGAAATATGGCACCAAAAGGAAAAAAGCAAAAGTGAGTTAATTGCAAGAATATTTCTACCAGTAAAAACAAACCACTGACAAGCAATTGTACACCAGACCACAACCAGGACACTCAATCAGCATTACACAACTTGGCCTTAGATACAACTGCTTGGGATTCTTGCAGAAATATCACCATTCAGGACAGCAACAGAAAGGATGTCTTAAAACTTTTAAATATGATGAGTTTTTTAGCATTATGACAGACAAAATGTTATTCTTAATTTCTTAATTGTTTCTGCAAAATTAAAAACTAGGAGGTAGATGAAGCAGGAGACTCCTGAGAGCACAGCAGGCTGGTGAGCTGTTAGGGGATGAGCTCCTAGCTAGTGTGTGCAACTGTGTACTGTACTTACCCCGTTCCACTCTACGCTCATACTCACTTCCTCGCCGCCGTCGGGGCCGCTCTCGTACTTTACCACATCCACGTTGAGGCTCTCCCTGCTGCGCCGCTTCTCCGTGCTCTCAGGGTCATTCAGCACCTCGGCCACTCTCTGTTTGTGAACATTGTCAAGACCCTGAGAATTTGATAGAATGGGAAGAGGCTTTATCTTGTTACAAGCTCTGTTAAGCTACAACTTACACACACAGCTGGGCCGAGCAAGGAGTGAAACCAGCCCACAATTCCATCAGTCCAGTTCTGCTCCCAGAGAGCAGCTCAGCTGCCCTTTCCAAATTGCAAGGATCAACACAGCATCAAGGGAACAGTCTAGCAGTTTGAGAATTCCTGACTTGTCCTTCTTTTCTTCCTTCCTTATCACTTGTCTAAGCCTTGTGGTGTTCGTGTCACTTACCTGAAGCAATCTGGCAAGCAGCTAAATATTTGAGCAACTTATAGATCATGACCCATCAATGTAATTCTCAAGTTTTGCACCCATCAAATGGTGCAGTTTTCACCTGCCTCTGGAGAGGTGTCTGAATCTCTAGTACCTCAGAAACACGTTGTGTTATTTAAAAATACTGACATAGAAGAACACTTGGCATTATTGTAATTTTCCTTCCGAAAGAAATGGCACAGAATAGAAACTTGTAATAAACATATTTAATATATGGTCAATACATTTACTTTGTGTTAAAGCATGCCTATCATTTATAAAATAATCCTTTTAATATCTAAAGTACCTTCTATAAAAACCCTGCACTAAAACCAAATTCTTTAACACAGAAACTAGAAAATATCAAAACTCAAATCATACTTATTTTCAGTTTTGTCTTTTTTATAATAAACCTATTCCACATCATAACCAGTATTTGCTGACAGGAAGAGATGAATGCCTTATATTCAAGAAAATATTCTGCATCTTCCACAGTACAGCACTAGCAGCAAATGAAGCAGGGACGTGGTGTGGCAAACCCATAAAGCCAACCACAATACAGAAAGTGAAAAGGATGCCAAAGTTCTTAAAAGTGCATGAAAAAGAATGAAAGTTGTTTTAGTGCCATGGAGATGTCAGTTTCTTGTTCCCATGTAACAGTTTTTCCCTAAGTGAAGAGCATTACCTGAATGACCCAGAATAAAAAGGCAATGTTAAATGCTGCTGTAACACAATATTGTCTCCTACATCTAAATCTAGGGGTGTGTAAACTGCCATATATTATGGATTAATGGAAGAGGTGGTATATGATGCACAGTGAAAATCTGAAGCATCCTTAAAAATAAACAGTCAGCAGCAAGCTTCAAGACAAAAATACAAGTCCTATTTATTCTCATATTAAAAAAATGAAATTATAACTGAACATTTATGATGTTTATTTACTTCTATTTTCTTACTTTGCTTTCCATTTTAATACTAATTGACAACCCAAGTTTTCTTGTTCAGTCTTAGACACTTATAAAAGTGTCTTATAAGTGTCACTTATCAAACCATCCAAAAGGGAAAGAAAAAAAAAGCCAATAAACCCCCAACAAACCCAAACTCTCTTCTATCTTTCAAGAGAAGGGAGAAAGTGTTACTTGAACAGTAGATCTGAGAGGACAAAGAGAGTACATTAAAAGGAAGGCCCCACTGAAACTGTAATATTTATCTCATTTGTTTACAGAAGTAACAAAAGGTTTCTGTTAGTCAGTTGTAGGCAGCAACTGAACATTTTTAATTCTGACAGCTCCTTATTAAAAATAGAACAGCATGATTGGCAAAGGAGATTTCCAGCAGAACCTCCCCATTTTCCCCCAGCTACAGTCTGTTTCCCAGGACAAGCAGCCAATTAATTGAGCACTGCTGGCCAAAACACAGTTTCTGCTCTTTCATTTTCCACATAATTTCACCTCCAGTTTGAATCATGTCCCCAGTACATGGTGCCACTGCCCTTACAATTAACCAAACTGCAAGTGTTAAGATGTATCAGTTTATCACCAGCTCAGTCTGAAATTAGAGGGTGACCAGGCACTGAAATTTTCTATATTCTGCATACAGGAAGTTGAAAATCTGCATGACCACAAGGCAGAAAGACCATTCAGGTGAATTTTCATACTTGCCTGTTTACGAGATCTCATTGCTGCCTCTTCTAATGTTTCAGCAGCTTCAAACTTGCCCTGTCGTCTGTAAAGTGCCCCAAGGTTCTTTAGAGTAGTTGTTACTGTTGGACTATTGAGAGAAAGGAAAAATAACTCTGTGTTAAATATATACTCATACAGTAAACTCTTCTCAATTCACTAATAAAAGCTTAAATTAACACAGTGTTTATCATATTTTGTAATAATTTATTCTCACTTATAGTGAGAATAAATGCACTTACAGTGCATTATTGAAATGCACTACACTGTACTTCATGTACACACAATAACCTGCTGACCCCTTTCAAAGCCTATCAGTGTCTCTGTGACTAGCCAACATCCCTGAAACTGCAATGCCAGAACCTTCTACTCCCCAGCTGCACCTCAAGGTGAAAATTTAGCTCTAGAGGAGTGTATCCAACTGAATAATTGTGCAGCTTCCAAAATAAATGCTTATTCATGCATAGACTATTAGAGAGACCACATGTAGCATGTGTTAGTCACAAAAGCAATTAACAGCTGCTTTCATCAGCTTTTACTTAACACCTATTTGCAGTTTCTGTGCATTCCAATTTGCTTGAACAACAAAAGCAAAAAAATCGCCCATTTCATTAACAAGTCTTATATAAAAGACACTTTTGTTTCAATGGCACAAAATTAGCTCCATCATAGTATTTTTGAGTGAAGTTTTGCTCCACTAACAACAGAGAAAAGATCTTCTCATGCATTAGAATGAAAAAGTACATGAAAAACAAACCACTAAAATGTATTGTACACAGAACTCAGGATGGAGAAAAAAAGAGATTTCAACAGTACAAGGGCTCTGAGTTATGTTAAACATGAGCATTAAAATACTCAATAAACAAAAAATTTTCACTGACTATCAGTACTAGTTGCAGATTTTTTCAGGCACTGCACCACCTACAGTGGTTATGTTAAAAAAGCTTCAGTAATGGAACAAAATTAGAGCAAAAAAAAATTTCACCAACTATAATCCAAGTTGAAATCCTTGTTTCCCTTATTTCACTTTAAAGTACACATTGTCATTCACACAACTACATTCTGGAAGATTTACAAACTCAAGTAATGCTTAGTTGTGGCAGTTCAGCTTTGTTTTCTTGTGCCAGCTATGTAACTGAAGGTGCAGTTATTGCAGGCTCATCTCTGGCCCTGCAGGGGCAGGGAGGGGCACAGAGGGAAAGGTGACCCACGCTGCCACCTGAAGGACTGCCAAGAACACAACTGGGGCAGTTTCATGTCACTGGATCTGAGCAGCCTCAGGACTTGAAAACTGCTGCTGCATTCCTGAAAACCAGTCTTGAGCCTGGAATGTTTAATACTTTCATTTTTATACTCCTAACCAAGGAGCTGCTTTGGTTCCATTTTTAAAAATACTTTAATCTGAGACACTGAGCATTAATGAGTTGTCCTGTGAAGAAGTTACTCACCTATCAACTTTGCAAGCTTTGTACCAGCCCCCATACTCTCCAAAAGAAGTGCCATCTTTTTGCTTTCCCTAGAACAAAGGTACAGTTGAAAAAAATCTGATTTGCAACCTAAACAAATATAAGCTCCAAAAAAGATTTACAACAGCCTTACTTTGCATTCTTCTCTCTCTTCTGCATGCATCCAGATAGGCTTATTTTCATCTGGTGAAACAAGAAAAGTATTTTATAGAAGAACAAAACTACAAGGTATTGATTGTTGTATTTTCACTACTCTGAAATGAAGCTGAGAACCAGGGAATTATACTATTGTTGCAAAAAAAACTTACTGTCCATGTAGAAGCAGCAGATAAATAAAACACAGAGCTCTTTTACAGTTTTACAATTCTGTCTCTTTCTTATCTGAAGTTAGAAACAGTTACTCCTGAGAAGCTTTGAAGTAAGTATACACTGTCACCCATTTGTCATGTGTCTAGTTCTGTGCTAGAGAACATGAATTTATTTATTTTATCCTAACAACTACTTTGTCATCTACTAAGTGGTGCATATGCTACTGACATGGAATGCAGTGGAAATGCTTTAGTGGGATTTTTGCTTTATAAAATGCATATGACTTCAATGTACAGTGTAATTCTCAATTTAAAGGTATTTTCCCCATTCTTTAAATATGTTAATGGGGAACTTGCATTAACAATGTCTTTATTTATGTCACCAAAATCCTGCATTGACTTTTTCCTGTGACTGAAAAGTGATGTACATTTTTCTGCCTCTATAAAAATACCAAAGTTGGGTTTAGTGGGGTGTAAGATAAATTAGGCCTGAAACAAAATCCATAAAACATAAACCCACTAAGTCTCATGGTTTTGAATCAAATGTCTGCTGCTGTATCTAAAAGCCTTCTTATGATGAATGTTACCTCCAACACATCTATCAGCTCACCTTTTAAGTCCACCTAAAGCAGACAACAATTTTAATCAGGACATTTCTTGCAAATTTTATTCCATAAGTACAAAAATAAAACATAAATTCAAATCTAGGGACTCATTTTCTTACCATCTACAGAGCCAAACTCCCGTTCATGAGCACGAGTAAGAATCTCTTTGTATAAAGTTTCCGCTTGCTTAAACTTGCCCTGTTTTAGATAGCAGGATGCCTAAAAACAAAATACCCCCAAAAGATATCAGCACACTGCTTTATTTGTCTGTATAAACAAGAAATACAACACATTGTGGATAGAAGTGCATTTCAATTGTCTCAGGTCTACTTTGGGAAAGGCTTACCAGATTGTTCTTTGTTTTTGCAACATTTGGATCATCTGGTCCCAGCTTAGTTTGGTAGATTTCAAGTGCCCTCTGATAGTAATATTCAACCTCCTCATATTTACCCTGGTTCTGGCATAGCAAAGCCAAGTTATTTAACTGCTTGGCAACATCAGGGTGATCTTTCCCCAGGACCTGGAAATGAAATACACTGTATTAAAACATTCTCTAATCATCATGTCAGGGTCTAGAAGTAAATAATTTAGAAACATCCTGTTAGTTTTATTCCTCCTCAATTCAACAAAAGCAAAAGCTGCATTTCAAAGATATGAAAATGACTCAATTCTATTGCAAACTGAGAATGATGCAGAACAATCCATAAGAGGAACAAAGTAAGTAGTAAAACAACATTATAGGGAAATTATTATTTATATAAAACAGAAGATGCAATCTCATGGACTAAAATAAATATCCACATAGAGAATAATCAACTTAAAAATTTTAGCTAAGTTTCATTTTTTAATTCCAATGCTCTTGTCAAATCAATTATTTAGCTATCAAAGAGGAAGGAAAAAGGTAAAGAAGTTTCTCATAAAATACAGAATTTAGCATACACCCAGAGTGCTCCAGCAATTTCGTAGCATTTCTGGAATTTCCTACTGTTTTCAATTTCAGACACTCCTAACTACTAGGCATTGTTAACTCTGGGGTTTATCTGACAGATCTACCCAACCAAAGTATAAAAAAGTAAACATTTAACTTTGCTTTCTCCTTCCCTAAGTCCCTCTAGAGGCTCTGTATTTGTCACTCCTACCTTTTCTCTGATTTCCAGAGCTCGCTTACACAAAGGTTCTGCTTCTTTGTACTTTCCCCGTTTACCATAGAGTACTGCAAGATTGTTAAGAGTTGCTGCCACCTGTCAAAAGCAGTGAAACATTAAGTGCACTGAAATGTGCTGATACAAATATTTGACAAATGAACACATCTGCAAGGCATTGATGTTATTAAATTTTCCATGCACAGGATAGACCTCTTGAAATTTGGAAGTGAAGAAGTAATTATTATTAAATGCATACATACACAACAGAGAAAAGAAAAACCTAAATCATGAAGTAATTTTGCTTCCTTTGTGGAAATGTCATTTAGTGCACACATCTTCACATGTTCTTCTCTTACACAGGCACCTCTCACATCTACACTTTGAGCTGCCATGTGTCCCACAGGCCACAAATGTATCACATGAATTTTCCAAATGCTTGATTTACATTTCATTTACAAGCAGCAGTAAATGAAACCAGAAATGCCCCTTCAATCTGAGTATAATAAAGAGATTTGAGTAAGCAAAAATCTTTCTTCACAAATTGATTTCCCACAAAAAATCCAGGCAATCCAAAATCAAGTATGGGCAAATTATTCATGGTGAAACAGCACTGAATAGAATGTGGCCTCCTACCTGTACTGTTTAAAGACAAGCCAGGTCTTACAACCTTTCCTGTTGAGTTTGATATTGGAATTAGTTGATAAAAAGCAATTAGTTGAATGAAAAGCAAACTAAAATGATGCTATTGCAAGTATACAAACCGCTGGATGATCTTTGCCCAAAGTCTTTTCGCGGATGGCCAAGGCATCATTCAGGAGATTTGCTGCATCTTTGTATTTGTTCTGGTCTCTGAATTGTAAAGAGATGTAATTAACACTGGGGATTCAGGAATGAAAAATCATAACAATTAAGCTGAGTTCACTGCTGACCTAAAGATGCTACTATTAAAGAATAATTGAGAATATATTAATAAATTAGGAAGTAGAATCCTGAAGCCTGTGACTGCAAATAGTTTAGTAGTTGAGGACTATACTGAGCATGTACCATTTCTACACTGATGTCCAATTTCTACCTCTAGATTACCTTGAGGTGGATAATCAAGACATGTCCCCTCAGAAGACAAAAAAAAAAAAACAAAAATCAAACCCAGCCTCATTCCCAAAGCAAAGGTATAGGCAAAAATACAGCAAATTTTTTGACTTTTAAGTACAGGGAGACATACAAAAATTTAAGGGACTTCTGGAGGGTTTTAATAATAATTTTAAAAGGAAAATAGAACAGGGAAAAAATTCTAGTCTGAACATCAAAAGGTTGTAGCCAAACAACTAAGTATTTATTTCACTGGTATTTATCTATGTCAGCATACCAACCTGTACACCAAAGCAAGTATGTTCAACATAGTGGCAACATCAGGATGGTCATGACCTGAAGTCTTCTCCAGATCTTCAAGAGCTTGTTTACAGAGAGGCACAGCAACCTCATATCTACCTTGGGAAGCATACTGGATAACAAGATTATGTAGGGTCCGTAACCTTGCTGGAATTTCATAGCCCCCTTGTTGGGCAGCAGCTGCTGCACTGCTGTGCTGCTGTTGAACTGAAAGAAATCCACAAAATTTCAACTTTTGTAAAAGATGCCTGTAAATAAAACATCTCACTTGAGTGCTCAGTGGCACAAAATGAGACTCACTGAATTTTATTTCTTCAGTACAGAGAATTAGCATTAGAGCATAGGTCACAGCAGTCAGGCTGTCTTCAACAGTGACTGTGGAAGTATGACTGTTTTATTCTCATATCCTGTCCAGTATTGTATTACTATTATTTTTACAGTTCTCATAGCTCACAGGGCTAAATGCAATAAACTAATGAAGAAAGCAGGAAACTATTTTGGCTCAGCAAACCATTCTCAAGATGATTCAACAATTTTGCACCTACAAATATTGCTGTTTTCATAGGCAAGGAACACCAACATACATAAGCAGAATATCTGCAGAAAAGCTTTTTTTCTTTATTCTTCTTCTCTAAACATACTTTTTTTGTTTCCATTTGTTTGCTATGCCAAGGAACACTTAAGATTAGCACATAAAGGACTGAAACACCTTGGATGCCAGAAACAGCAGCTGCAAGACAAAAGGCCCTGAGTCAAAGTCAACCTTCAAGTTTTACTCACTAACCCTCAAGCTTAGCCACTTATTTTCCAGCAGCTCCTAACCTTTGGTTGTTGCAACCCTTACTCTCCTATTGCCCCCAAAAACCCTTACTCTCCTACTGCCTCCTTTTCTCTTCACCTGACCAATTTCTGAGATTTAGAATATTCTGTCTTGTTCATTTTCATTAAACTCTAGAGAACAAGTTTATCGTTCTCTGAGCCTGGATTTATTCTCTCCTTTCTATTAAGCAGAAACCACTCTCACAGAAAGTGGGAGCCTTTTTATGGCAGTGGAATCACACAAGTCCAAGCCTATACCCAGAGTCACTGCCTGCCAAAGCACTGAAGAATTTCAGCATTTTTTTGGAAGGTCAGAGAAATCACTGACATGTCAACTTTGTCTTTTGTAAAGAGAAGTAAGGGAGCTTTTCCTCTCAACCTTCCAACTACAAAATTCTAGGGAAGCAAGGATGAGCTAGGAAGGAGCTCATGACAACAATGACCTGCTGCAAACCCTTCAAGCCTTCCTTTCAGTGCTGGTTATGGATAGCTTTGCTGTGCTGACAAAAATGCAGTGTACCTTGTAGGCATGCCCATAAAGGAAATCTGAAATTGCTGATTGCAAAGGTGGGTCCCTTCAGACATTGTCCCTCAAGTTATTTTTGTGGTAAAAACCATTCTGCTCCCACCACACTGCACTGACTCCACAACATCAATATGTTCTGTTAACAAACATACAAAAACCACATTCCACTAAGCAGAGTTTACTTATCTACCAAGAGCTTTATTCAATCACACTACCAAACATCTGCCTCAAGTTCCACAGCATATTCCTCAGTCCTGCTCACCTGAAGACAAACAATGCTTCCACAATTAATATTAAAACTATGCAGACAATCTTAGCAAAGGACAAAAGACTATATGAAAAAGATTTCTTATTGAAACCTGCCACAAAAGTCTCAGATCAGATTAATTTAAGAGGTCATAAACAGAATCCACTATCTGGTTAGAATCTGCCTCAGTCACTTGCAACTAACCATTCTGAGAACCCTAAGAAGGAAAACAGGAGAAATTCTGAATTTAAATCAGTATGAACTTTACAGCACCTAGTAAACTCTAAAAAACCTAAGCCCCAGTTCTGTACACACCAATGTACAGAATGTAAATCAATTATTGGATTCCTTATTCTAGCAGAGGCATTCATCACTCCAGTTATGTTGCAGTGGAATGGTGAAGCAAGCATTTTTTAAAAGTGCATCTTTATATTCTGCACTGCAGAAACACACCAACAATGTAAGCTGAAGTACACTTACTTCCTTGTCCTTGGTCATCCTCATCATTGGGAAATAGATCATCCAAAGGCTCTTTGGTGGAATCCGAATCTTTATCCTCCTACAGAACAAGCCCAAACCCAACAAATTAAAGCTAAGGCAAAAGAGGGCAGGCCAATTAACCAGCAATGTTAAAGGAAAACCCCACATTCAGAATTGACAAGAATAACATTTCTCAATGAAGTTTTATAAAGGTAGGTCTTATATTTTAATGTATTTACACACTCTGTCCCAAAACAATACAGGACACCTTCAGAAGGGCCAGGAATGGAAATGAGGTCTCCTAGATTTCAGTCTCAGTTTGAGCACACAAGAACACATTTGCCATTCTCACAGAGGCACTAGGTCTCATGAAAGTACCCACTGAAGAGAAAGCACTGCTCAGTACAGAACTGTCCATGGTACCTTTCTCAGTCATAAACACAGTTATAGTTGGGCAAGGGAAAGGAATAAGGAGATCTCAATTTCTGAGTACTCAACTTCTGTACAAATAATCAGATTTTGCAATTAGTCTGGAAGGTTCAAAAATAAAAAAACAAAACAAGAACACTTGAAAGGAAGTTCATTTCCAATAGTCTCCCATCTGGAACCATATTAATTTCTACACAATCCATCAGTTTAAAATTATTTTAAGCATCTACATATAATTTCAAATATAAAATGAAGAGACAGATCATCTCTCAGTCCTGTTTCCTAAATGTTGACCCTACACAATATAAATAGTTGAAGTTCTCAGAAAGGATGAGCTCAGTAAGGAGAAAACCCAGAAGCAGAACACATTCTTATTTTTCTGTCTCTCCAATCAACACCTTTTTCCACAGATGAGAAAAAGCCAACTGCTGCTGGCATTCAAATTCAATGTTAGCAGAGCAAGGGCACTGTAAAACCAGCAAATTAATGGGACTACATCTCAGATAAGATGTCCATAATTTTAAATGTTGACTCCAACCTCATACTGAGCCTATACAACTAACTATTACGAAGGCTAGAAGCAGACACCATCCATATGGTTAGCAAAACTATAAAGATGCTTGGCTTACTTGGATTCTGTTTGTTAATTAAACTTCAAATAATGGAGCTACTTAATTCATCTGCAGAGTACAGTCTGACAATACAGCACATCACAATCCCAACATTCCCTCCTCTGCCCCTCTTCTGAACAGGCTTCACTGGCAAATCCATCCACAAATACCAAGTCATGGAACAGCACTGAAAAATTCCAGGTCCAATCGATGAAAACAACTCTCACCATGTACAATATTTTTAAAAGGATTAGTCAAGCAGTCAGTTGAGCATGAGTAAATCACACCCATTTTCAACCATTAAAATTTCTGAATTAATTAGTTATGAAAACTGCACTTTCCCAGACACCACTGAGAAGGTCTGAACACACAAAATTAGATCCTTCTCTACTGTGCCACCTAGCCTAAGGAAGCAAAATAAAATTAAAAAATGAAGGGCAAATAAATCAGAAGTCTTTTTAAGCATTAAGTTCCTTCTGTAAATTAAGTTGTGTCCATTTTCTCTCTGAATCTAAGAATATGTAACACAATGGGCTTGTATATATGCAGATGATTACAGAGTCTGGCAGATGGTCCTGAAAGGGGATTCAATAACATCTTATCCTTGTGTAAATTCTCAACAGATACAAAAGCTGTGATTTCACAAGACAAAAATGAAGTATTTTTCCTGCAGTCAAAATAAGCCAAGTCCTCTAGGTATGTAAAATGTCTCACAGCTTATACTTCTCACTTATTTTTACAGCTAAGTTTATAGAAGTGAGATTTTTGCTTTGGCCCAGTTCTTCACATTTTTAAGCTACTAAATGAGTATTTACCAATTCTGTTCCTCATGTATTTATTATCTGCAGACAGTAAAATATATACTCTCTTAAAATAAGAATGAGCTTTCAGAATCATTCTGCAAACTATGTGACACTAGTACAAGGTAGTATTTTAATGACAAATACATCTAAGGGACAAATAAAAAGTATCTGTTACTTCTTGTTAAACAGGCAGATTACAACACATGTAAATGTAAGGTGTTTTTACTGTTTTACTGTGGTACTTACTGATGGTGAAATATCATCATCATATTTTTTTAACTGATTCATGAATTCTAGATGTTTCTTTTCCTCCTCCAGCTGAGCCACAGACTGCTCACTCTTCTGCAGTTTCTGCTGTGTATTGGCGAGTTCATCCCGCAGCCACTGATTCTCCTGGCACAGCCGGCGAACCTGAGCCCGCAGCTTCTGCTTCTCTGATTCCACTGCATTTAAGTGATTTGACAAAGCCATCATTACCTGAAAAGCAGAATGTGTCATATGGCATACTCCCCCTAGAATGCAGTCCTGTTCATAACACACAAGGCTTTCATTATTTAAACCTATGTCAACTGTGAAATGTGGAAAACATTCCTATTTCTCTTCATTTTAGATATGGTTCTCACTTTTCCTCTAAACCTTTTTACCATTTAGAATGATTTGGGCTGGAAGGAGCCTCTGAGATCACCTCCTTCCAGCCTCCTGCCATGGGCAGGGACACCTTTCCACTAGACCAGGTTGATCTGAACCCCATCCAGCCTGGCCTTGAACACTTCCAGGGACAGGGCACATGCTCCCCTACCTCACCACCCTCACAGGGAAGAATTTCTTCCTAAATCCAATCTAAACCTACTTTCTTTCAGTTTGAAGCCATTCTGCCTTGTCCTATCACTACATGACTTTTCAAAGCCCCTCTTCTTGTAAGCCCTTCTAGCCCTGGAAGGGGCTCTAAGATTTCCCTGCAGCTTCCTCTTCTCCCCCTCTCTCAGCCTGTCTCCAGCCCCAGTTGTCATCCTGTGCCTCCCCTGGACTTGCTCCAACAGGTCCCTGTTCTTCCCTTGCTGGGGTCCCAACCTACAGGAACTCTTTACTAAATAATTGTTTTCCATGATGCTATCAGAAGTTAAAATTGTTTCAGAATTCCCTGAACATTGAATATAATCTTAAAATACATGAAAAATTTGAACTAGATTACTGAACTGGAAATCTTTGTTCCACTAATATAAAATGGAGCAGTAATACATTCAATTTGCAGGATCATAAAAATAACCCAAAACCTGACACAGAGTTCTAAATTTAGCACTTCCAGACAAAAAAGGGATTTGTATACATGCTTGTATCTCCTAAATTGAACACCTCAGCACAATGGTAACACTTCAAAGGGATATTTATTTCACTGAGATATGCATGTGCAACTGAACACACAATTTATAGATGCATTTTATATTACTAGCCATAAGCTTGAGTGTGCAGACTTCCAAACACAGTCACTTTAAGGGCAAAAAATAGAACACCCATAAAAGCAGCTTACTTGGACTGGGTTGGTTTTTTTTTGCTGAGCAAAGTTAAATGAAAAAGGAGCTTATTAAGTGAAAGCCAAACACTACCAGCAGAAGATATTCTCCTTTCACTGTTTATGCAATCTCCCACTGACACATGTAGAACAGCTGGCAGCAGTCCCAGGATGCACACCTTGCCAGAGTGGACCACTGGTGAGAGTACAAATCTTTCAGATCTGGTAGACATCCCCACGTTACCTGTGTTTCATCTCCTCAGGTTCATGGTTTTTTTAAAAACGAAGTTATCTCTAAGTGGTGTTAAACTAAGTATTTCATGTCAAACAGATGGTACTCTTAGCTGAAGTTTTAGTTGTCAAAATGTTCATTAAGCCTTTAGAAGCTAATTTTTCCTGTAAAGGTAAGGAAAACTCCAGGTATGATTTCCTAATACCAGTCCAAAGCTCCAGACTCCATGTACCTTTTTACATATTAAAAATTTTTCTAATATTTTAATTACTTGGCCAATTCAAACAGTGGCATTTATATAATGAGAAAGCATATTTAGGAAAATTGTGATAATAGGATCAATGTATTCAAACACTGAAGAAGCTACAATGGCAACTAAAATATTTTGTAATCTTACTCACTAGAATTAACTGAAAGAAAAGTCTGATTACTTCTTTAGCAAAGTTAGTTTCATTTTCATGGAAATAACACATCACCAGACCTACATGCATGCCACAAAAAATCTATTTCCATATCTTAAATTTAAAAATTAAAAAAAAAAAAAAATACATTGTTAAAACTCAAAGCATTCAGGAAGAGTAGCCTTATCAGGTCTGAGAGCAGCAGTCTGAAGTGTAATTGGCTCCCTAACAAAGGCAGCAAATGCAGACTTCTTGGCTCCTCACCACTGCAGTTCACAAAGTACCATGGGAGGCAAACAAGGCAGGAACATCTGCAACTGAGGCTCCTGATAGAGCAGAATTGAGAACTGGCTTCTCAGAGTCCTAATACTACACAGAGTTACTTTTTCACTGGCACATCTTCTACAAACAACCATTAAAGGTAACTCAACTATTGCAATTTTACTCCATGTATCTTCTAGCATTTTCCTCCTATACAAGGCACCAAAGAGTGTACAATATATACACTAAGACCTGACAGTTTGTCCAGTGCTTCTATATTCCCCTGCCTGATAACCCACATTTCATTCTCTCAGCCTCAATTCACCATGATCCAATGCACACAGCTCCCAGACCAGCACACAATAATAGCTCAGTCCAGAAGAGAAGTCTGAGCACAGCTACAGACCAACAGAAGGCCTATTAATGTAGAACTAACTCATGGGCATTTCAACTCATTTGCAAACACTCTCCTATTTTACACGGATGAGCGTCATACCACATCATTTCAGGTTTTTGACTTACAAAATATCATAAATATAGTCCTGACAACGCAATAAACATACAACTTTTCACTTATCTTTTGCAGATGGTATCTTCATCAACTAAGAGTCCACAGAAATTATCTCAGAGTCCTCTCTTTAATGCATCAAAGTTGTTCAGATCCTGTACTCAAGTCTTAAACTTTAAAATGCTTTTAGTTTCAATTTTGGTTAAGTAAAATGTTCAATAAACATTAGAGATTCTTAAGCACTAAAAGCATCATGTGCTACTATAAAAAATCTGAGGCAAGGGAATATAAACATGAATTTAAGGCTACACCAAAGCTCAAAGGCTGGAGAAAATACATTTATTATATGTGTGTTTGTTTGAGACCTTTCTATGCCACCTTTTAGAGTTAAAATGCCACTGCTCAGTTCTTGAGCTGCTTCAACATTACCTGCCTGATGTGGAAAGTCTAAACAGAAAATGTTTAGACTGAATGCCACTGATGACAAGTGGAGCCTAGTCATGAGTGCTTTAACACTAACCTCATCATCAATTCTGTAACACAGCATGGTGTACAGTACCTACCCCTATTAATTACAGCAGCTTTTGTCCATTATATCCAACAATAATGTAAATGTCCCAGCATATTACAAATATCTGGGGAGAAATGTCTGAAATGCTTCATTTTTACCACAATTTTACCTGTGCTTCACTAAGGCCAAGCTCCAGCATTTCCAGTGACTTTCGAATCATGTTTGATTTTTCTTCAACCAGATTAGTTTCATCATCTTTCTTCAAACATTTCAAAGTTTCAAGTAAGCTCTGTAAAATTGAATTGTGTTCATTCTTCAGTGCCTCTAGTCCATTAATCACTTGCTTAGTTTTGGCAATGATTTCATCTTGAGTAAGCTTCTCCAACTTCTCTTCCTTTAAATACACCATTGTGGACATGTTTTCATACATTCTGAAATGGAAGAATATGCTAGTTAATACAAAAGGAAAAATAAAATAAGCATATAAGTGAATAAAGTTTGAAAGGTATATTCAAAATACAATTATATTTGTGCACGATTTTTACAATATTTCATGTCCTGAGTTTGTACAGTGTCAACTTCCCCAGTTTCTATTTCCAGATTTAACATTAACACTCATTGATAAACCAAAAAAAAAAAAACATATCATGAAACACAGACTATGACATGGCAACAGAATTTGTAGCAACTACTGAGGAACAGGGCTGCACCTCCAGGATTCTGTTTGTGAAAAAGCAAAGTAGGTGGTGTATAAAATACACACTATAATAAATATAGCTATTTGCAGATGCCACTGATCTGTAGTTCTCTAAAAAAAACTCCACAAAACGGAGCTTGAAGAATTTGAAGAAATATCACATAGCCTTCTGAAAGAGTTCATCAGTCAGTCACGAGAAATGTCATCTTTCTCCTGCAAAAAGGTAACACCAGCCTCATCCTTTACTGACGACTACAAAAGCTCTTATCACAAGTATTTTGAACATCACAACTACCCCCAGGAAACTTTAATTCATTATTTTAATTCTAAACACATAGATATTCAATTGCCTACAGGTCTAGATGCAGCTGTTTGGATGAAGATGGAACACCTGTCTCATGCCAGAAAAAACAGTTTGTATAGTACAGCCCTTGCAGCAAGAAACATTTCACTGTGCTATTTTATCAGTATCTAAAGCATTACACTAAAGATAGTAAATTTCTGGATGTTTGTCAACACCTCTACCAAATGCAAATTAAGACCCAGAAAAGCTTAGAAACTCAGATTCTCTAATTATCACACATGCTGTTACTGAACTGACAAACAAGCTTATAAATGTAAAAATGTAAACAGAACACACACAAACCATTTGACCCTTTTTAAATGTCACCAGAAGAATGTTCTATAATGAAAATAAAGACTTGAGAAATTACTGCTCTATACCTCAGCTATTTAAATCTTTGAGTGAACCAGGAAGTATAAATTAGAATAAAATAGGAAAGATTTTTCAAAAGCAATAAATGACCCCATCTATGTGAAGACACCTGGCTAAGCACTGGCAAACTAACATTTAAAATGAATTAAAACTGTATTACAACTTTGTACTACAAAAACTAGTGTAATTTTAGGAGAAATAAAAAATAATTAGAACCATTGAAGTCTTGAATTAAAACTGCTGTAAGAAGACAAAGGATGTGCTCTTATGCTTTTGTATTATATTAAAGATAAAAGGCTGCTCTTTCTGTTTATACGTGCTCAAATTACCCTCTCTGTGATGATCTCCTGCAATACAATACCCAAAAGGCACAGCCACTTGTTACCAAACCAAAGCTGTAGATGACAGTAGGATTTTTTGTAATAATCTGAAAACACAGAATTTGGGGAAGTGTGAACTTGGTTGAACCCAGATTTGTGAATATGAAGTTACTGAAGTACAGTAACTTCATATTCACAAATAAATCAATATAAAACATATAAATCTGGTAAAAAACATATAAATCTGGTAAAAAAAACATATAAATCTGGTAAAAAAACATATAAATCTGGTAAATCTAGTATAACGCAACTAATCTAGCATGGCATAAGAAATTAACCCATGAAGACCTGATGAGGAGAATGACACTTGCACATTTCCCACTTCTAACCTGAGAACTATGACCCAGAATGCTTAAAAAGACAGTTTTAAAGTACAGACTCTCTGAAGTTGTGTAGAAAAATGAACTGCAATTTAATGTGGACCAAATTTGCAAATAAATGCTTCTAACACACAGTCATGTAGGAAATGGTTATGGATTATACTAACCTCAGCACACAACCCTAATTAGCCCTGGCACACTTTCACAGCCTCAATTAACAATTTCTATCCTGAATGCACAGAACTGAACCTTTGGTTATAAAGAAGTAAAACCAGCAGAGACATCTAATGAAGTGACTATTTGTATATCTTTTGTGAACAGAGATAGCAGCAATTCCTTCTGCATGCCTCAATATTCTGCCATTTTACAGCAAAATGAAAAGCAGATGTTTGCATACATATATGTAATGCACACATAGATACTGTCTTTAAAAAATTACACATTTTAAACACCTCAGTAGAAATAAAATTAATTCTAAGTGATGAATACAGATGAATACAGATAAATTAAAAGGCCCAGAATACCGGCTGAATATATTGAAGCTGTAACTAAGGATGGCCAAGCCAGCACAGCATCTTTTGAAGAGAGGAGAAGCAGGTTTAAACAAGATGGGGCAAAACCACACTCAAACCATCCCAGCAGCAGACTGCTTTATGAACACATTCCCCCTGTCTCACTCCAGTGTGCCAGGTTTTTTAGCTGCCTCATTCCAACCCCAGTGTAGCTAAAAGCTTCCACTACCTCTGCACTAGCAGCACAAGGGATCTGCTGGAGCTGGAGCCAAGCCAAAAGCTGCATCCAGACAGACGGACATGAAGGTCCTTGCAGCCTGCCAGAGGATTCTCAAGTCTCCTCCAGTGAACACTGTTGGAATCCCAATCTTTCCCACTAACAGGAAAGGAATAAATATTATGGGATAAGTTTTGAGGGGTGTCTGTTGGTGTTCAGAGTTTTACAGATTGTGCTTGGGAGAATAATTTAGAAAACAGGAGGATAACAAACATCTAATTTGTCCTGCTATCAAATCTGACTCTGCAGGAGTAAAATTTATGAATAAATATCTAATAGCCTTTAAGGGCAGTAAGTGAAGGTGTGGTGCCATCATGATTTTTTTAAAATGTATTTTACAAAAGATCATTGCCTGTTCACCAAACAAGCCCATATTTGAATACATAATCATATAACTGGGGAAGGTTTTGTAAAGGACAAGGACTTGGATTCAGTGACCCCTGTGAGTCCCTTCCAACTCAGCATATTCTGGGATTCTGTAAATTAGATCTGAATGTCCTGAGGCAGCAAATGTCACACAGGAAGCAAACAAATGAAGTTTGTATGCAGGATGTATACAGAGGAAAGGAGACAAAACCTAGCCAGCCTATTGTCACTTCTCAAAAATGTTAACTCTTTCTTCCTACATATTTCACTACAGAAAAAAAAAAAAAGAGTGTAGGGAAAGGCTTCTTAAGCTCCTCTAAGCTTTGTCCTGCACTCCACTGCACTGCAAATTTCTAGATTCAAATACTAGTTTTTAGCTCAGTATACAACTGAAAACAAAGCAAAGAATTAAGATGTACAAAGGTTTATAAAACAGAATTTTGGATGAGGAAAAAAAATATGTAATGCAGCCAGAGTTACAGATCACTAGCTGGCTTAAGAAATTTACCGTGATATTAAGTATGTGTCTGTGTAGATCTTGAATATTGTCCTCCTTCTTTGTTTGTAATAATATTGACTATACTGAAGTCCAAAAGTCACTTAATGCTTTCCAACTTCTAGAAAAACCAAGTCACTGCCTTAAAACACACCAAAATAAATTAATTTTGACAGATCAACATAAAAACCCCTGCAACTAAAGAGGTTTCCACAATATTTTGTAACATAAACTCAAAACAAATAAATGGACTGAGAATAGCAAGAGTCTGAACCAAAGAAAGCACAAAGAAAGCAAGGCCAAGCTTTCAGCTTTCAGTCTGTAACCACTGGGATAATCTCATCATATACAAACAACTTAAGTGGCTGCTATCTTCAATCAGTTTAAGTATTTTGTTATTCATAAAACTTTCAAACCAACTACACTAGTAATGCTGACATCACAGATTTCTGCCTAAATTCTTCCACAGACATACACATATCACAGCCAGCTACTAAGCTCTCCAGCTCATATTTAAAGATCTCTTACAGAGCTTTTCCTACCCAGCTGCTTTTAAAGAAGAGTTGTTTTCCTGCAGGTCACTTCAAAATATTCTTGTGCCAAAACATGTATGAATCCCTCTTTGCATAGGAAAACTTATCAAGAAAGAATTTCATTCTAAAAACCCACAATAATTTTTTTTCCTTGACTAAAGATTAGCATGGATCCTAAAAACAAATAAATAAAACCATTCTAATTTTTCTTCCTTGGTCTGAATCCCTAAAGACTTCCCCTCTCTGTATTGATATTTTTATTATTTAATGAGTTTCAAGTACTAAAAGCTTGGAAGATAAATTTTTAATGTACTTAGTGTCTGATCAAAATTGTTGCAAAATATAATTTTAAATAAATAAATTATAAAGCCCCCCAAGTCTAAACTGCTTTGTCAAGTGATATTCTCCCTAAACTTTTTCTCTGAGTGTACAGCTAACAGGCAGCATGGCTGAAAATGAATGTGTTCAATGTGTTCATTCATTTTCAAATAAGTCAAATAATGTGTTTGCATATGAAAAAGAGTAAATCATCTTCCCAACAGTAAAAGCTGCAGCAAGACTGGCTCAAGCCATACCTAGGGGCTCTGTCACTGACATGTACTGCAAATTCCACAAAGTTACAGTGAAAAGTTAAATTAATTTGAGCTTTTTGTATCTCTAATAGGAACCTAACAGTTCACAGTTTCCTAACAATAATCAGTCTATTCAAGGCTTTTAACCCTAATTTCACTCTTAGTTCCTCCTAATTGAATGGCAAGGTTCAGCATCCTACATCTGCCATGTACTTGCTTCAATTTTGTATGAGCTGCAAATTACAAGTCATTAATTCCCTGCTCAGAGCAAGAACGCGCCTCATTACATCATGGAAGGCACCATCTTCAAATGCTACGAGCTGCTTTAACTGCTGATCTTCATAATGTGCAAAACTGCCTTCTCAAACAACCAGCAAAACATTACAGGCTGTTCCAAGAACAAAAACCGAGCAACAAAGGCAAGAGATGAAAAGCAGTTTGGGAAGGACTGAGCAGAGTGTCAAACACCGCATCAGCCGCAGCCCTGCTGCAGGCAGCTCAGCAACAGCAGAAAGGACAAGGATGAATCACTCACGGATGCCTTGCATACGCTCAGAAAGGTATTTGTAAAAGCACTCACATAACAAACACTCCATTTGGACTATATTGCTGTTATGGCTTTCAGTCAGAATCTCCAAGTCTGAAAGAACAATGATTATCTGTTGTTTTTTTCAAATTTAATATGTAAAATTTCTCTTTACCTGCGAGACTATTTCTGCTGTCACAAGTCATATTCCCATAAGGAATATTTATAATCTTTCCTTTTTTGTCTGATTTGCCTTCCTTTTACTTAAAATGATCCCTTATAGTCAGGAATTTTGTTCCATGACATGATCCCTAAACTCCCAGAGGAAAGGAGCTTTTCCCTCTTGACATATTCAGGACTGCAGCTAGTCCCTGCCAGTGCTAGTCATCACTCTTCCCATCATCTATATTTGAATCTGCATAAAATAGAAAATCTGGAACTGCATCTGCAAACAGTGTCCTGGTGGAGGTCAGACTTAAGGCACAGTGGCTGACCCAGTTCTATAAACAGAACACTGCTGCACTTCGGCTCTGCCCCGGCTTTCCAAATGCGTGAGCTCAGAAAGCACCTTCAGCATTTAACACACAGGTACACCGGCTGCCTTAAAATAACTCGCTGAGGACAATCAGCAGCACATTCTGGAGGCTGTAAATCACTGACCAGAAGCAGGTAAGAGGATGGAGTTGCACACCACCGAGCAACCAGTATTAAGCTACAGAGAAACTCCCCCTTCCCCAAAGGGAGTCACTTTTTCTACCAATTACCAGCTAGTAAGCATCTGAATTTAAAAAAAAAAATGCTACTGTGCTCCTCCTGCCAGCCTTCAATTCAGAGCTAGCCCTGAATGCAGAAGTCTGCCCTACCACTTGGTTTAAAGCGAAGGTATGCTAGGTAAATAAATGTCCTGTAAAAAGGACATTTGTAGTTCTTTAATGTCAAAGGCACACATCCCAAGAAAAGTTCAGAATCACATCTGGAATTTGACCTACAGCCTTAACATCACAAAATATCTGTGTTGGTAAGTAAACTGGACAAACACTCAACCTTTGCAAAGTTTTGGCATTTCTAAAGGCAAGCCCAAAGGTTTCTGAAGAAATGCACAGAACACTAATAATATGCAAAGGACAGATTGACTAAAAGGAGTAAAACAAAACCCCCTTGAATACTGGCAGAAATCCCCACATCTCCAACAAGGCTGCTGCTTTTCTGCCATGACTGCCAGGAGCAGCCCACTCTCCACATGGCAGCAGTGGGAAGAGGCTGCGGTGGCCTCGCGTTCCACCCCTGCAGCACAGCAGCTCCACCTCTGAAAAACACTGCCAGCCTCTAGGAAACCTCAATGGCTACCAAAGGCCATGCACTGCATTAAACTATGTTTAAGTGAAGAGGATTATGTACTTGTTTAGCTGAAGAACACAGCCACTGTACATCTACCTTGATAAATAATCTTGGAATGTTTTAATGGTGGGGCCTGCTATTAAAAAAATTACAAATCATACCTTTCAGGGGAAATCTTCAGATTCTTCTAAAATGAAAAAATTATTACAGAGAAACTCAGACTAACAAACCATATTTGCTAAAAAAAAATAGATGATAGCAAAAATAGCTCCTGTAAAACCCTTACCAAGGGTGAAGCTGACAATTCTCTTTGAGAAAGCACAAGCTAAGATGATTTGCACTGCTGAGAAAGTACAAGCTAGAAGATTTGCTCTGCTGCAGAGTCCTTTGATTTAGATTTCTGTAGCACGCTACTTCAACACTAATGAACACTTTCTTAGCAATCATACCTGGATTCTTAAAGGTAACAAATTTAATACTATTTAAAAAAAATACTTTTGCACGTTTCAAAGATAGCTGGCAAAAATGCCTTGAGAGTTATTTCAGCCCTCAGCCTTCTTTCTTCTGCAGCAAGCAAACTATTTTAATGAAATTTATTACTTCCTGCTGAAATAGTTAACTGAGTTAAAAATCTGTATACAGTGTAAAAGTATTCAGTGACACAAAAGCTTTCTTTAACTACACAGATTATTCTCCCTCTTAAAGAAAAGATTATGGTGTCAATCCCTTGGCCATGCTGCACTGAATAAACACTGGCTACCAGCTAGCATTTCAATTATCATGATACAGCAAATCTGTATCCTTTTAACTGCAGACAATCCAGATGACCTGCCCATCTAATTCTAAAATCTCTTTTAGACTCAAACATATCTGGAACTCCATAGTGCTGCAGGCCAAATCCCATCTTGCTCTTCCTGTTCACATACTGCAGCAGACAGAGACCCTCAGATGATGTGACTGCCCCTTACACAGTATTATACCATTCCAATTATTTCTGTGGAAGGAATCAAGGGAAAGTACCCTCTTTTTTGCACATCTCATCAACTGTATTTTACCTTCCAAAGGCCTAAAAATACAGTGACTGAAACACAGACTAGCAACACATCCTAAAATCACTGTAGATTCTCTGAGAAGTGTTAGATACTACAACTGGTCTGGATGTATTATAAGCATGTAAGAGAAAAATTAATTCTCTGTACACACACCCAAGCCCTTCCAATATCTCAGATTTCAAATGAAACTGGATGGATACTAAGACCCTTTTATGAATTTGGTATCACATCAAAGATTACTCTTTGTCAAAAGATTACTCTTAGTCAAAGCTGAAACAAATGCAAAAGCAATCTGACAGGCATGTGTGTGTCTAAGGCAGTTCCACAGAGCCAGAGCCAGGAGTCCAGAGGAGCTGCACTAAAAGCCAGACTTTCAACAAGGTACAGCTTATAAACTCTTTGTTAATCAAGGCTGCTATCATCTGTTACATGCTGGTGGTACATAACTTCCTTACTCAAAATCTGAAACAGCCCTGTGGCAAGATTCAAACTCCATTCTTTTCCAGAATAATAAAACTGCATACAATCCTCTTCTGCTGTTTGGTAGTGTTGGGCGAAACTTGATTTTTTTTAATTTTAGTTCTGTCCATGGAATCTCTGAAGGCAGGCAGACTGCAAAGCTCCAAGCCTCCTACCCCTTGGAGCAAGGGAGTTGTCTCCCTCCTGTACCACTGTTGTGCCAACAGAAGCAGCGTCTGTTGGTGTCCTGCAAAGCCAGCACTTCTCAGCTTCTGTGAGCACTAATAAAACACTTTCAAGCAGCCACCAGTGGATGTTGAGAAAGGAGAGCTTTTCCCTCCCTAAAACACTGACACAACACACCAGTTTAGGCCACAGGAGATTTGCCTTCTCCTGTGAGAGATGACAACAAAGCCCACCTCACTGGATCACTTTAACAAAAAGGTCACGACTGTATCAAGAGCAGTTACATAAAGACAGAATGAACTATCTTAAATGAATCAGAAGGCAGAGGTGTAACAAGTTAAAAAGTAGTTATAATTACCTTTAATTATTAAAAAGTCTTGTCACAAGAATCAAAGATACATCAGGAGAAATCTAGGCTAATTGTTCAAAAATTGTATTGTAGTTTAGTATTTTGTAGTTAAAAGGACATGCTTCATAAATTATCTACTTTAAGTGGATTGAAAGGAAATTTTGACTGTATTCTAAAATAAATACTGTCAAGAAAGTCTGAGTAACAGACCCATCATCACTATCAAATTACACAGTTTTTCCCCTCAATATTCCAAGAACCTGCATTGATTTTTGTGTGAAAATAGCACTTGGCTCTTCATGGACTGGCCACCTTGTGCAAACAGGTCTTCAGTGAATTTTGATAAATGTTTTGATAAGGCTGGTTCTTGCTGGTGTGAGAGACTTTGAGACTGGACTAGGGTTAGGGCACATAGCATAAGAGGAAATACAGCAACATCCAAAGCTACCTGTCTTGCAATTTGAAGCTTTCAGTAGTGTAGACAAAACATTTTTTCAGCTTAACTCTAGTTCTTTCGTTTTGCACTGTTATTTTTGGACAAAAACTACTTTATTGACTAATCAAAGCAAGCATCCATTTATGTTATCTATTTATCTAATCTCTAAACAGCACTTAAGTAGAAGCACAGGAATGTTCCCATCAAACCAGTCTTCCAGAATACATTAGAAATGCTATCAGCTTCCACTTGCTAACATCAATTCTATTATCTTAACCAAATCTACTTTTTATAGCATACCCATAAAGATCTGGAAAATGCATTCAGGAAGGGCAGAGAAGGCCACAGCTTGCCTCCTATCACTGCATCCATGTGAGAAAGCTCTGCTGACAATTTGCTGTGGGTACTGACTACAATGCTCTTACATGCTTGACGACATTGAAGAAAAGGGTTATTTGGACTGAAACAAGAAAAAAAGGCAATTTCTTCTGCAGGCATAAAAGGAACATCCACTAACAGTGTTTCAGCACACAGCAGCCTTTAGCTTTAACAATCCTTACATTGGATTTTGAAGCTATTTAATAGTTCACATTAAGATGCAAAACCATGCAGTGTCTCTTCAAGCTTTAGGGAAAGTATTTTCCTCCTGCTCCTCCTTCAATAATTAAAAAAAGAAATGCAAAACCACTAAAAAGGCCGCAGAAAAAGTTTCACAATCAAACTGTTCAGGCATAACCTTTAATATTGATAAAGAATCAATGCTAACCCATTCAATATTACATTAAAATCAACACTTTCAATGGCAACAATCAGTTATGAGAACAACTTTTTTTTATACCTTACATATTTTAGTTCATAGAAAGAACAGCAAATGATACAACCATCTAGATAAACATATCACTCACTGATTCTTACCTACAACTTCAGAAAGCTGACTTAGCTGTAAGGTTGGAAATCATTTCCTTGTTGAGTACTCCATAATCTGGAGGCCTGATTCTGATGTTCTGAACTCTCCTGGGTCAGGAGGTGCTGAGCAACAGAGCAGGCCCTCACTCAACACCTCACAAAGGCACCTTAACAGTCTGTGCACTCACACCTGAGGACCAAACCATAGTCCCAACCCCTTCTCTAGTGATCTTTCACATTCCTGATTTACCTTAGCTAGTGCTGGGCACAGAGGGTCCCTTTGGGACTCTGAAATCCTCACTGTGGTCACACCACTCACATGACAGTTCCCCCCACCCTGCTGCAGGACACTGCTCTTCTGGTGGACTGACACAGAACAAGAGCACACTAACTGGAAAATCAACACAGAAGCTAAAAGTTTCATTTGAATATTGTTTTTTAAACCATCTCACTTGGATGATCTGTTTTGAAAGCACCCCCTCCCGAGGATGGCAGAACAGTGGCCCCTAAAACAAGCACACCATTAAAAGCACCGTGTCATGTGCCTGCAAGCACTGCTCCATGTGCAGCCACACTACAGGCTGCAGCGCAAAAAAGGAAAAGAAAAAACAGAAGTCAGCAAGCAAAGTTTCAAGCTATTTGTTATCCTAACAAATGGGTGTGGATGAAGATTCAATGGCCACACAAAGTACAAGCAGTCACTGCAATTCAAACCCCTTCCAAAATGGGCTGTGCATCTTTGCTCTCCACCTGCATTCAGCACAAATTCCAAACCCAAGATATTTTCCTTTAATTAAACAATGTATTCCAACAGCAGTATTTTAAGTGCAGGCTAGAATCAACATGCAGAATATGATTTTTTTCTTAAAACTCCAGGGAGAGAAATTGATACTAATTGAATAAAAAGTACTTAAAAGCAAAGTAATTGATTCATTAATCTGCCTTTATCTATTTTCTGAACAATGGAAAGATGTATTTAAGTAACAGCAAATTACTGAGACTCTGAGACAAAGTCACCCTGTGGTGCCTCTTGGCTTTTTCAAAAGGAATAGAATGGGTAACAAATTCTTTAAAAATTAGGACATCTGGCTATGACACCAGTACCATAAGAAAACATTACATCTCATCTCTGTATGATTTCTTAAGCCCTTGGGAGTGCCTAGCAAGGATCAGTATCATCTGCTCCAGAATGCTCCCAGACCAGAATCTTATTAAGCAGTTTTATTACATCCTCTCTGTTAAACACAACTCTGCCTTACCACAGCCATAGTCCTCAGGTTCACACATCTCATCTTCCCAAAATACAACATTCCTCAAAATTAACATGTCTTTCTGGGGATTCATTCCCTCACACCTCTAGTAAGACCTCCAGGTCACTATCCTGCAATCTAACACACTGCCAATCATCAGCCTGACTTCTGCACCCCTCCATGTTTCAATACAGTAATATTCATTATACTGAATGCTACTACACTGAATTGGGCCTCTACATCACTACAACAGCACATTCTTTTTTTTCCCACACATTATTGCCTTCTATGTCCAGAGGAATTTAGAGACTGAATCATCTGGTCTGGCTTCCTGCAAACACCTGACCCTGAGCACTCTTTTACTCACCAAGACTATGGCAACATGTCATAACCTGGCACTCTCCTCATGCAGCCACACACTTCATCCACATCCCTGTCACAATAAATCAAAATAAAGGCATGTGCCTTTTACTGGATTATTTTACTGTCAGAAGTGAGGGGACAGAAAAGAAAAAAGGTTCAGGCCAGCCAAAATACACTTATTTCCCCAGCTGTGTTGATGGAATGAGGAAAAGGGAACAAGCAGCAGGACTGTGGAACTACATAAACCAGCACTGAGATTGAAGAACATTTCATCTACATCCTTAGAGATCAATTATATATTCCTGTTCTGTCAACAGAAACATTACAGGAGGTTGTAGTGCCCCTCCCAGCTCAGAATTATAACCTCCCCTGTGTCCTCACATATTACCATCCCACTAGTTGGATTAATCTGACTGCACTCTGCCACTGTGAGGGAGAGATGAATCCACTTCTTTCATCAACCCTCCTCCCTTTAAATACACTCTAAATGTGACCTGGAGCTGGGAGAGAGCAGGGTGGAACACCCAGTTTAAGCACATGAACAAATGAAACATTAAAGGTGGGGATACACTAAAATCCACTCATGGCAAAGACAGGAGGGATGACAGAGTAACAGCAGCCTCTCTGAAATGGAAGCTGCTCAAGCCAGAAGAGAAAGAAACTCTGGCTTTTCCACATTATTCAGGCTGACATTGTTTGATAAAGGAACATTCATAAAAGCACTTAATCTTAAGATAAAATATTATTTAGAATCTTAAGATAAAATATTATTTAGAAAAACAAAAAGAAAGCAGCAGAACCACACCAACACACACCCTGCTCCTCCCTGCCAGTCCCTAATCTATAATGACATGGTTTGCAAATCATTCAGCTACTGTCAGCTGGAAGGAACAAACTCAGGATACAGGGCAGGAATGCAGTTACTGCAATCCTTTCCAAAGCTTAAACCACCAGCCTCTGCACTGAGAAATGGCTCACAAGTTCTAATCATAGCACACTGCCAGTATTCTTAATTTTTTGTTAACATTAACTACTTAACTACTACATACAAACACAGGTGAGAATGAAGATAATAATTTACCTGGTAATCCTGAAAAATATATGTATTGTCCTTTAAAAAGACTAACTTGTAGATATAACTTTTTAAATAGTATCAAAAGGTTGTTTATGTCAGACATTTCTTGAAACTTTTGAACATAACTGCAGTGTTAACTTTTGAAATGGTTTGCTGGGGTACATCCCATAGTAAATGTAATATAATTAGCCCCCACCCCAACCCTACAGATATGTAAGGAAGCCAGTACAATCCACTAGATTGGTGACATCCTTTCTTCTAGTCACTTTAAATTTAATAAAATCAGCTAGGTTTCTGACATAATCCCAGAAAGAAAATCTAAATATGATGAATTTGGTTTATGGTGGGTATTTACAAAATAATCAAAATATGAAACTGCTCACTTTTAAGTCTACTCACAAAAGATATTTTACTGCTTTCACTTGTAAGGAAGACTTGATCTTGAGAAACCATGTACAAAATATGTCCATTTAAGCAGACAACAGACAACAAGTATGTTGGAAATATAAGATGGCATGAGCCCATATTCCTCATTTTCAGCAAGAAACACGACCAACAATAACTATTTGACAAACTAAATTCATTTTAACTCTACATACATGCCAAATGCCAAAATACAGCTTCCAGAGTAAAGCTTGTTTCTTACTGCAGTTAAATAGCAGCATTTCTGGGAGATAAGCTGGATTCAAAGAAACAAACAGTGATTAAATCAACACACAGATACTATTACTTGCTTCTGTTTTCTTAGCTGACTGAATCTGAAGAAACTGTCAACTATCAGAGACTGCCTTTATACAATTAAAGAATTTACCATCTCTAATGTTAACTGTGCTTTAGTTTTCATCTTTTGTTCACATTCCCAAATATATTATTGTACTAGAAGCATACACACAACCTTCAGCCCTCAAGCTTGCCCTTTCAGCATGGCCTCTTATTATTAAGCATGTTAATTGTCTAGCAGAAAAATCCCCATGTATAGGGTCATCTCATGCCTGATGACTATAAAACACTTCACACAGAATCCTCTGGAAGTAATTCCTGTATCACTGAGAGCATCTGCAATTCTGGCTCTAATCCTCATAACGAAGTGCCCAATTTAAATCCCGGAAGATGACGACAACAAATATCTCAGCAAATCCAAGTCACAAAAAGGGCACCTTTCTCTGGTCAGGCATTTTTTTAGTAATTTTCAAAGGAACCACACTTCCTTCTATATCCTACTCTCAGAGAGGAAAATATTTCACTAAATCAAACACTGCAAAGACTTTATTACCTCGAGAACACCTGAAGCTGACTCTGACTCAGGGTAACTGCTACAACCAGTTCTATTTTGAAGTCAAACAGGAATCTTTTTAGAGTGAACAAGGTGTCTCTGGCTGGTACTTGGGTACAACAAATACATTTTAGACATTATGTTTGTCATGCTTTTGCTTGAAGGAAAATCAGAGTTAACATCGAAAAGAAATGTTTTTCTAAACTTTGGTCAAGGTAAATACTGTGTTCATGTAAAACAATTAGAAATACTTTAGAAATGTGAAATATTATGAAGGCTGTATTAAGAGAAAGCCTGTGGCTACCCACTTTATTGCCATGATGATGGAATTGGTCCATTTTTACAACAGTTGTGTCATACTGAACAACACCCTGGAGGAATACTGACTACAAAAAATGTTAATTTAACTAGACCTAGCATGCTTGTCCCCATCAATATCTGCAACTCTGCTCTTCAACACCAAATATACTTTTCTTTGTACACAGAGTACACTTTGCTTATTCATGAATTTACCCAGATTTCTGTATTTGTTACTCCTCTTATAAAAACTTTACTTTACAAGTATTTGTACACTAAATTGAGTTTTAAAATAATCATGAGCTATGCAACTGGAGAGACGCTATCAATCCCAGAGTAAATTCAATTGCACATCTGCCAGAGAAGTCAAACAGAAGAGATGGAAGAGTAACTGCACAAGCCCACATTTCAAGAGAAACAGAAGCTGCATTAAATGGACTCAGAACTGAATACAAGGCTATAGTATTTCCCCAAATTCCCAATTAAATAAGAGACATATGTAGGTATGTGTATATACACAAAAAGATACACAGAGAGAGAGATATGTGTACTGTATGAGCAGCACATGAGTGACAGGTTTCTGACATGAGCATGGCAAGTTCTGCACACAGGAAGCAGCAATTGTCCTTATATCCCTTAAATGTCAGTACAGTGTATTTTGTTCTATGTCAAAAACATTCAGAATGACTCCTGCATATTTAATTTCAAATTATGTATGTGACTCCTCTGTTGTCAAACACAGACCTTTTAAAAGAATCCATTTCCTTTAATAAGGCACTACTAACCATATCATAGGAATCTGACAAACAATTCATGACGCTACTTCACAGGACCTTTGGGGGTAACCTTATACTCTTTTTTAGTTATATATAGCAGCAAGTAAAGAGAAACTATGCTCAAATTGCTGTTAGAATTTCTGATTACTGGAACTGTCCAGCTCCATCATCATCCGTCAGAAACATGAAGGTTGCCAAACTTTAACTGCAACGTGATGCAGAAGTGATACTGCATTGGTGAGCGAGTTTCAGGAATGGACAATTTAAATTCCCTGCCTTTACCCACATGCTTCTCCATTTTGTGAAATGTCTACCTAAATGGAACTGCAAGAGTTCTCCATAGCTGTTCTAATTTCATGGGAAAGGTCCTCCTAAACCATGTGGTCACAAAAATAATTGCGCAAGTGACTTGCAAGGTCTTCTGCTCAGCCTCACCAGATGGATCAGCTTTCTCTCTGCTGCCAGTAAATGCTGAATGTGTAACTTCCAATTGTATCTGTAATCCTAGGGTTATAACATCCTCTATCATGTTTCGCTGAAGCTCTGGAATTCATACTCAATTAAAATAAAGCTATTTTCCAAAAGAGTTTTAAATCAACAGTGCATTCTAAAAGGTGTTGCTTTCAGTTTTGTTGGGCTTTTATTATTTTTAATCAAAATGCTAAGCTGTCTAAAACCTCAACAGTTCCTCTTTAGCTTCCAATGCACACCCTTTGTGCATAAGTTTCCTATTTATGTGATGAGCAAATGCAAAACTGGAAGTGAAAGAGACAATTACTTTCCAGAGCAATTGCTGTTAAACCTTCTGTCAAGCACAACACAGCTAAAAATGAATTTTAACTGCTTTAGTTTTTTGTATTTTTATGTGTAAACTTGAAAGCATGCAATATGAATGACACTGGCTTATAATTTTGCTGTTCAAAGGAAACTATAAAAACAGATTTTTGCTTTTTCCTAGCCAGTTTTGTTTTCTGAGTTTGTATTCTGACTTCATGACAAGTATCTTGAGTACTGATATTACTTTTACATCATACCCACTAATGGAAATCATTAACACAAGGAAAAAAAAAAAAGCACCATCATTGATTTAGCCACCTTCAAAAGCCACACAAGAGTATTACACTAGGTGATACCACCTTGGCATTAAAATGTGCTTCAATATGCTTAGAACACAGAATTCAATCAAGTGTCAAGAAGTTTCCTTATTCTGATTACATTCAACTGCTATGCAGATCTACAAATCTGGCATCTTGTTACTTAGAAATATCAGAAAGCCAAATAAGTAAGGTTTTAAAGTGTCCTTCTAATCAATCTCTGCTCTAAAGATACAATTAGTTATCAATTAAATCAATTATGTATTTTTGCCAGAATAACCTGTTTCTAACCAATGCTTTCCTTATTCTGGAGGTGCAGAAATCCGGGCAAGACCTAAGTCTATGAATCCCCTCGGACTACAGCCCGGCAGGTGACCTACAATGCATAAATCCGGTCAGTGTGTACAAAGCCCAAAGCAGACCTGTCCTAGCCTCGCCTTCCCGCAGCAGTTCCGCCCTGGCACGGCGCAGCCCCGGCGCCGGGGGAGCGCAGACAAAGCGCCGCACGCCCGGAGCCGCAGGCCGGAGCCTCCCCAGCCCTCTCTGCCCGCTCCCTCCCAGGGCGGCGCCCGCCGCAGCACCGGGGGGAGCCGGCACAGGAAACGGGGACAAAGCCGAGCCGATGCCCATCCCCAGGCACGTACCCCTGCCCGCAGCCGAGCGCCGAGCGCAACTGACAAAACGCCCAAAAAAAGCCTCCCCCAAAAGCCACCCCGCCCTGGGCGCGCAAAGGACGGGGCCGGCTGTCAGCGGCGGCGCTGCGGGGGGACCGGGCGGCCCGCGCAGCCTTTTGTTGTTTGCGCAGCGGCGGATGAGAAGGGAGAGGAGCTGAACACCCCACGCACCCACACCCAAACACACCCGCCCCGGGTCCCGGCCCGCCGGCCCCGGCCCGGCCGGCTGCCCCCGCTCACCGCTCGGTGCTGCAGCTCGGGCGATGTGCGCAGCGCTCGCTGGGGCGGCGGGGGCCGCGCAGCCCGGGGCGGGGAGGCGGCCGGAGGAGGATGTCAGCGATGGGCGGGCGAAAGGGAGGAAGGAAAAGGGTTTTTGGGGGGGAGAGAGGACCGGAGAGAGGGAGGGGAGGCGTGAAAGAAGCGAGTCAGCACCACGGCGGACCCAGTGCTTCCCGCAAGGCGCTGGCAGGGCCGCGGTGGTCGGCGCCGGCAGAGCGGGCGCTGACAGCTGCCGGCAGCCGCCACCACCGCCCCGGCTGCTGCTGCTGCGGCTGCGGCCGCCGCCCCTGTCCCGCCCCGCGCTCCCCTCCCTCCTTCCCTCCCGCCCCGCCTGACATGGCGGCGCCCCCCCTTCTCCCACAAGCGCCCGCGCGCCCTTCTCCCCCACCGCCCCCCCTCATGGCGTCACCCTCCCCGGCAGCGGGCAGCGCCGGCGGGATGCTCTGAGGGAGCTCAGGGCTCCAGGTGCATCCCCGAGGCTGCCGGTGCGGGCCGCGCTAAACCCTGCTGAGATTCGCCTCGTCCGCCTCGAGTGGATGTCAACGGAGAGCAGATCCCGGCGGTTCCTCAGGGCGCCCTCGGTGACACTGGGGCGGCTTCGCTCCAAGGGGGCCCCACTGCTGATGCTCCTGGCGCTGGTTTGACCTTCTGTGGTGGAAAGAAGTTCAGGGTTATGGCATCGTGAAACTGATATCCCCATCTCAGTTGGATGCCTCTGGGAAAATCTTCCGCTCCCTTTAAAAAGGACATGGAGGTGCTGGAGTGTGTCCAGCAAAGGGCAGCAAGGCTCGTGAAAGGTCTAGAAAACATATCTTAGGAGGAATGGCTGAGGGACCTGAGTTGGTTTGGTTTCAAGAAGAGGAGGCTCAGGAGGAACCTCATCACTCCCTGGAATAGGTTGCCCAGGAAGGTGGTGGAGCCACAACCCCAGAGGTGCTCAAGAGGCACCGGGATGTGGCACTGGGCAGTGTGGTTCAGTGGTCATGCGCTTACAGGGGCAGTGTGGGTGGGAGGTTGGCCTGCATAATCTTGAAGGTCTCTTCCAACCATGACTTCATGAAATGTGCTTGAAAATCTCCTCAGTGTGCAGCAGCTCATGGAGCAAGTCACAGAGAAATCGGCTGAAGGACAAATTCTGTGTTGAAGGCTGGGCCCCCACACAGAGCTCAGTGTGTGTTGCTAATATATTTCAATGCCCTTGTCTTTGTTCTGCATGGAAGTAAGTTAAAAATCCCTGCCCATACACAGGTTTACACATGGAAAGTAAGACTTTCATGAGAACACAGTGACACTTGTCACAAGAACTATTTGCAGCTTCCAATTTCATTCCCACTCTTGTTAGAGAGGAAGGAACAGCCACTGTATTTTCTTTGTGTTATATTTCACTAGGTAGAAGTTAAGTCCAGAAAGGGAAGATGGAAGGAATTGAGGTATAAGATAGAAAAAAAATATGAAAAAGAACAGTTTAAAAAACAAAACAAAACCAATCACAACAAAAACCTCAAAAAACCAAATACCCAAAACATTAAATATAGCAAAGCAGTAAAATGTACATTGTAAATCATCTGGGATTAGTGACAACCTATTGTTATATTGTGATGTTATATTGATTATCACCTGGGCTCCACATAGAATAGAATAGCATTGTTCAGTTGGAGGGGACCTGCAATGGTCCTTTAGTCCCTGCAGTATGTAGAGGGTATGAATCATAACCTAATAGAAGAACAGAGGTATAGTGGTAAATCAAAATATGCAGCCTCACCTAAGTGGCAATATTTAAAATATTCAAGGAAAGCAGAGCTTAAGTATGTTTGCCCTCATGTACAATGCTGAGCAAGTCTACAGAAGAGCAGATGTGAGAACAAGAGTTGGGTGACAAAGCAAGGCTCCTAAGAATAAGCAGGAAGTTGGAAGAGGAATCAGAACTAATGTTGTTGTCAAAGAGGCAGAGGAACAGGAAGAGAACAGGACAGAAGCCCACAAGAAACAAAGCAGAGTTAGGGGAGGATGGATAGTCTTCAGACTGTAAATACAGAGAATCATTGCTGGATTTGAAAAGTTGAGGAAAATAAAGTATACTTACTGAATTCCACTCTCAGGTTGATATCTTACGCAGATCAATCTGTCCAGCAAAACCCAGTTTTGATACAAATATTTCCATGCAGCAGTTTCTTGAGTTATTCATCTCCATTTACAACTTTTCTCTGGTAATTTTATATTAATGGTTTAATTAACCACATTCTAGTTTTGACAGGCAATACAACCTAATTATAACAATGTGAAATATCTCTTTGCACAGTAATATGAAAGGGGAAAAAAAGATTGAAGGGCATTCCTTTACACAAACTACATTTTAAAGAGTTATGCCAATTGGTTCACAGGTTCAGAGTATTCTCATGAATATGCAAGAGATTTAATTAAAAATAGAACATGCCCTAATTACATAATTATGCAAGAGAACTGATTCAAAGGAACCACTCCTGCCTTTTGAATAAACAATATTCATTGCTTTCTTCCTATCACACATTTGCTTTAAAAGATTTCCTGCAATTAGCTGCTTACCCCAGGGATGTGAGCATCTCTGAACAAAGCAACTACTCCAGCTATGACCCTGATTCATAATATGCTGGCTAATCAAGTATTTGCATCCTGGCAATTTCCCACATAAACAGCACACACTATAAGCTCCCTCCTGCAGGAAGGCTGATTAGCTCAATGGAGCTATGGTGCCGTGTTACTCCTCTCTGTTTATGGCACACAGCAGAAGTTAGACACAGGGCAGACTTGGTGAAGATGATTTTTCCTCAAGCAACTGCCTGACCTGCAATATCCAAAGAGTTCCTCTTCATTTGGATCTTGTTTTTCCTGTCTCATCTAATGAGAATTATCCAAGTTCATCTAGCAGTTAAAACTATTCACTGCCCACATTTCCATTTTCTCTTCAGGAACTAGTTATGCTGCATGCCCTGATATTTTGATTAAATTATCGAGACATGCTGTCTCTAGTATAATGCACAATCACAGAATCAATTAGGTTGGAAAAGACCTCTGAGATCATCAAGTCCAACCTATGGCCTAACATCACCATGGCACCAAGTGCCATGTCCAGCCTTTGCTTAAACACCTCCAAGCATGGTAGCTCCTATGATCCTTTGCCTATCACCAGCAAGGTCACCATGCTTTTCTGCAGACTTCTGCGTGCATACCAAAACATAACCCCATAACACATTATTTACAGTGCTGGATTCTTTAGTCCCAATATACTAATTTCCCTCTTTCCCTGGAAGAGAGAGGGAGGTTTGTAATTCACAGTGGGAGAGCAAAAAGCAAACAGTTCAACTAATGCAGCACAAAGCTCAGTGGTTTTTGAAGTGCAACAGTGTGAGAAATACACACAGCAAACTGAGGTCAGCTTAACTGACACCCACAAATGGGGCAAGCCTCTAAAGAAATTCAGGTTCACTTCATTTAAGAAGTGTGAGTAATTTTATTTTACCACTTGTGATGGGCTGACGCTGGCCAAGTGCCACCAGCACACTATTGTACTAAAAAAAAAAATATCCTTCTTGGATATATATCTTAGAGAATCTACCAAAAGAGATTTTTTTTTTTTTTCAATCTAATCTTATAGTCTATAAAATCTATGACTTCATTTCAGAAATACAGCCACGATAAAGTACTATATTGGAGTAATTTCAACTGCTGCTAAAGTGCTGTTTAAAAGCATCCTGGCAATATTAAATATTGAAAGGCCAGATTCAGCAACCTATCTAGTTTTTCATCACAACCACTTGACAGTTGCATATGTTTTAGTTTGTATTTCCTAAAAGAACATCCTTTATGGAAAAGAGGAAACATAAAAACCAGACTCAGAAGTGTCAAGTACCCAGTCCTAGGCACAATTTTAGCCCAACTCTTTTGTTCATATGTGCAATTACTGCATGCAGAGCTACCTTTTTGTCAGGGAGTTCAGGCACTTTGGGGTAAAAGGACTGTGTTTTGCTTTGCTTGACTCATTGTCAAATGCCTGAACTTACCATTGGGAACCCACTGTCAGGCAAGGCATTAATTCTAAGTAAAATAAACACTGATCATGATCCTGCTTCCCAAGTCAATAAGCTTTATTTACATGCAAGTGAATTCTCCTTTTTCAGAGTCACAAGGATTTCTAGGAAGCTCTAACAAATGGAAGCCAGTTTGCTTTTCCCTGCTGTTTTCTCTCCACAGAGAAATAACAAGGAAATAAAGCATGCAGTGTTAATTCAAATCTTAACACCTAATTTCTGTTATATTTTTTAAAACAGAGCAGGATACTTGCACTGGACATTTTGTTAACAAGATTTTTTTTTAACTCTCAGTTATTACAGAGTTGTGCTGCTGCTAAAGAACATAACATACTGAATGAAAGGTTTAAGCAGCCCATTCAATTAGCTTTAAAACAATTATGTTATGAAAAACAGACTTCTAAACCTCAGGTAATGCAGTTAAAATAATCACTGGAAAGCTAGAGAATTTGCATGTCAATATTAATGTGAACATAGAGGAAAATACTAGAAAGTTTCAGCAACACAGCTATATTTATATATCCCAAGTTCCACTGTTATCTTCAAAGTAGTAAGTGATCAAGGAGCTAAGGATTCCACCCTTTGACAAGTTCTAATACTCTGTGCTATATGAGTTTACAGACACTGTCAGTATTCTCCAAGTTCCTGCTTTAAACATCAAAGTTCTTAACAGGTTAAGGATTCACAGAGGAGAGCTTGTGATGATAATTAGACTTTTATTTTTACTCCTTGCATTCAAGGAATTCGTTGCCACCTCTACGAGGGAATGTTTACACCACCACACTCACTATGCTCCAGCAGCAATTTCTGCTCTGCCTGATGTCATATCTCTAATTCCATTGAAAGATGAAGTGACTTTCTTCCTCACTTGTTTCCATGTTCCACACTCAGCTGATGGTTGACTACCAGCACCTTTCTAGCTTGGAAATATTCCCTTCTCCATATTCACTCTGCATGACTTTTAGTGCTTATGCATGAAGAAAGATAACATCCTATTTAGGTTCCTCCTTTCCTTCCTCCATACTTTCACTTCTCAGTGAGTTTATTCTCCCCTGGGGTTCCAGTTGCTTATTCAAGGTTATGAGGATTATTAATCTCTGCATATGAGTCACAGGAAGTTACATTTATTTCTGTATTCACCTTCCTCAGCTACTGAACCATTGCAGAAGTGTATTTGGGCCTCCAGAGGAAATAAAAAACATGCTGTGGCTGGAATATCACACAACTAGACATTCAGTTTGTGTTACAGTACTTCCTGTTCACCCTCCTATATCCTTACTTCCCAACTATGACTCAGCTCCCTTTTTTACCTTTTTATTTGGATAAAGCCTAGTATTGATGGGGAAAAAGTTTATTCCACAAACACAACAAACAGACTCTTCCAAACACAACATCATGTGTCTTTGTTCAAACCCAGGAACATGTAGGAAAAGCAGGGGAAGAAAAGGATCACCTTTACAGATTTCTAAGTGTCTGCTTTCTTACTGCTTCCATTATCCCCTTCCCTTTCTTAGAACACCAGCTCTTTATTACCTCTATGGTTTGTCAGCATTCCTTTGGAGATCTGCTAATTCATCTGGTTTGCCTGCCAGATTACTTGCTATTAGATTAGGTGAGAGTCTTTCCTTGGTTATTTCAGTAGCCATTTTAGGATCCTCAGCAAAGGAGACTTATAGATAACCTTTTTTCATTAAATCCTCCAGAGTTTCATTATGAAAAACACTTTTTCCTAAAACAATCAACCTGTGAGGGCTGTAATTTCAGTGACACACCAGTGTAAATCTGGGATGGTTTCTTTAAGCAGTATGAGATTTTTCTTATTTTGAGAAGTGAATCTTAGAAAATGTAGGAAAAGCACTATTTTTTTTTCTAATCAACATCAGGAAGAGGCACAGACTAGAATATAAACTTGCCTCAGCACCAGGATAACTGGTGCTTCCTCACACAGATATAGGAGATCTATTCTCTTTATTCTCACTGAGGTTCCTACATACATTTAGAGAAGAAGGAAGCTGTGATTTTTCAGATTTTATTAAAGCTTTTATTAAGCCTTTTATTAAAGCTTATGCATAAGCTAATCACAAGAAATGCTAATGCCAGTATATGGCTGTATGTGACCTTTTCCAACTAGAAATTTGCACCTACTGATGAAAGAAAGACAACTAAATCTCTGAAGTCTAAAAGCCATTACAGATGAACACCTAATCTGGTCTTTTTCTAAATGTAATTATCAAAATCCATTGAAAACCAAGCAGGCTCTTGCCCTTCCTGCCCAAGAACATCACTCCTTCACTGTGCATTCTCAAGGGTAATATATACATACAGATATTATGCCAAATTGTGTTATTTTTTTTCCTGGCTCTTTTCCCTGGCTACTGATTGTCCTCATTTCTCTATATGTTTGCATTTCTAAGGAAGTCCTCACAGATAGGACTTCTTTTTTATATGTTTAATTAAATTATTGTATAAAAAGAAGATTCTTTCCTACTTAACTCTCTTAGCTGGTTCTTCCTCCACTCACCTGTGTAGCAGATTCTGCACACCTTTCTCCCCTCATGACCATCAATTTGCTTGGCTAAACAAACCGAACTCTTAATCTCTTTTAAAGAGATTCTACATCTCCCTGATTATTCAATTTGCCCTTCTCTGCTCTGTTTGCTTCATCTTCCTTGAGCCTAAAGAGCTGCAATTGTTTGTGCCATGGTCACGACCCAAAATGTTTGTTCCCAAGTCAGATTTACCAGTAAACCTCCCTTACATTTAATGTATTCCTTTTCTGCACATGGCACAGTATTTGCCAAAATTTTATACCCCTTTCTTCTGTTAAATGCTTTTCTCTCTTCCTTAGCTAATGCTCTATATGGAATTATACCAAATTCACTTGTTATTCAAGGTCGATTGGAATTTCTTATTTTTTATGGGAGGCCATTGTACATCCACTTTTCATTGTTGGAGTTTGTCTTAAGTTTGTGTTAAGAGGGTATTTCAGGGGCAGTACCCAGCTGCACTATACTGGGGATTTCATGGTAATACAGTTTGCCCCAAGGGAAAGGGAAATGGAAATGCTTCTGCTGTGTGACAATGGTTTCTGTCATTTCTGTGCCAATGACCAATTATGTCTGTACAGAAAATGGCTTCTCTGAATGTGCCTGTGGCAAGATGGATGGTAGACAGGACCTGGGGCTGAGAAGGGCAGAGTCACTCTAAAAATCAATAGCAAACAGAACTGTCTGTGCTGGATATTTTGTTCCTCATGCTGTCTCCTGGGAAACAGAGCAGATGCAGGATAAGGACAGATGATCTCCCTCCATGGGGCCCATCTCTAACCCAGCCTACCCACACTCAGAGTGCCCCCTGCATTTGGGGGATGTGGAAGGAGGCCGGAGAAAGCAGCCTTGTAAGGTGTCTATTCATGAAGAAAGCAATTCCTCCTGCACCTGTGTAGAAGTTTTTTTATTCACCAGTATAGGTATAAAAAACCCAGTGAGGGATGCTATTAGTTTGACAAGTTTGGCAGACACTGCTGCATCACATCATGTTCTGAAGGTTTTCCTTGTGCCAAAGACTAGATTTAATTTAGGTAATTTATGCAGCAACTGGCTAAGAAGGCAGTTACCTCATTGCTATGTAGGTCATTACAGATATTCTGAGGCTACAGTTTTGCTTTAGAGGACAATTATAAAAAGGAGTTTAAAGCAGGACTCCTTGGCCTTTGACTTTGGTGGTCAGCTGAGCATAGGAAAATTCCCAGAGTGGAGCTTGTAGTCATTTCTTTGAAGGAAAAAATCCATACTGCCATGGTTATCTATGACAGCATTGTCACCTAAAACACCTGGACTGTTGGAGGTGTTTTGATTACAGACAGCAGTTCACTCTGCCACACCAATTAACTATAGCCTCCTGGGAAAGTCCTG